>NC_087226.1:6828255-7137817 GCF_034640455.1 Diachasmimorpha longicaudata | reverse complement strand
ATTACGGAGAGGAAAATTGAATAGAAATAAGTGAAACGTAAAAATTATTTTTCAAAACGAAACCCAACGAAATTTTCTGCAAAAAGCCACTTTTTCAAAAAAAATTACGGAACATTGTCGTATTTTTTCGGTGACGACCCTGGGAATCGCCTGAACTTTTCAAATAAGAAAGTACCCTGAGCAATCCTAATCTCATTTCAATCCCCAAACTTATGAAAAATTTAAAGATAATGATCAAAATGTATTTTAGTTTCAATCGATTTTCTCCAGGTAGAAATAAAAATTCTCGTGGCCCCGGAAATTTCATTTTTAAACTTAAACTTGAAATTTTTCCATGTTCAATGCGCCAATGTAATTAAATTAAAATTCATGTTTACAAACAACGCAGTCGTCCGATAATTGTAGAGGCGTCGATAACAACCTCGAAACACTGAAAAAAAAAGCAAACGTGTGTTTGTTCACTGGGTCAGTAGTGACAAGAAAACCTCTAGCGGGGCCTTCAGTCAGGTTGGCGTGTCGGTTGTGATGCGTGCTAGGCGTCTCGCGACGTCGCTCCAACCTCACGAGCACCACATACTCCCCATACAAACCATTCTCCACTATATCCAGTGAATACGACCGGCCCTCTTGTACTCGCTCGTGTAGAAAAGACCTTAACACGGCTGCACCATTACACCACCCAGTGGAGGGTTGACGTGCGTGCGATCACGTAATCCCCCCTCTCCCCCCCTCCACCCACCCACCTATTTTTTTTCTCAATTGTTTATTTTTATAGTATTTTTTTAAGTTCCGACTCGAGAGCTTTAAGACTTCCAGATGAAATCACGTACTCAAGGTAATCTTGATATCTCCCATTCATTTATCAATTTTATTAAAAACTAACAAGCCACTTCAAACGTTTTATCAACTCTTGCACGAAAGTCGGAGGTAATTCGGAAGTCAATACAGTTTCGTAGTCAAGACATTGTACGTTTGTTGATTTTCATGTCATGAAGAGCAATCGATTTTTTATGATTAATATAATTAACTAGGTTGTGAGTTTAAAATGTTAAACTTCATCAAGGATTTATCAGCATTTTGAATAGTAGGTTTTATGAGCCGATTATATTAATTGTGTCACTTGATCAGTTCGGTGGTGATCAGGTGTAATCATCTTTGAAGTAATGCATTGACTATTTATATTTTACCGTCTGCCCATAACGGTCATTTCCACTGGCAGCGCTGTATGTCATATCATTTAATTATTCCCAATTGCCCAAATCGTGGGGATAACAAAATACATTTTTAAAAATACAGATGGAAATTTCAGGGTTTGTCATAAAGGCGATTTTTGTACAATTTTTTGACGTTAACGTCAAATGAAAATTTGACATTAGTTGACGAAGTTTGAAAAAATATCCCAGTTAACAAATTACTCGTGTCAGTTGGTTAAATAACACGTCTCGATGCGCCTCGATTATTCTCCGGATGTGTCTAGCAAAGAGAGGATGAGAGATTTGTATTTATATGCAATACAGAAGTACGAGGGACTGCTGGCCGTGTCTTTACGACTCTATTATGAGTTTATCTGGAGTACGTGTATACGTACACTTACTCTGGTCATCGGGGTGGGAGGGGGCTGATCTCGTCTGTGCAGCATTCGCGGCGCAGATTAGGGGGAACTGAATGAATTAATGTGTAGTCGGCACGTCAGAGGAATCAACGGAATTATCGTAAGATCAATCTGCAGAGGATTTATTATCGTTGCAAAATTTTTCTTAATGAATGTTTTTTTTTCTGAAAATTTTAATTGTTCCTGATGTGTAATTATTCCTCTCGAGAGCTTAATCATTTCTGAAAGGATGGCGCCAATTTGTTATGAAATCCATTCAAAATCATGTGAAATCATCTTCGACATCGTGTAATTATCTATTGCAAAACGTTGAAATAAGACCAAGCGAATCTCGATTTTTATTTAGAGATTAATTTTAGTGATTTTGCAGACTTTAACATTTCGCGAGTCATTGATTGCGAATTAATGGAGTATTTTAAAATAATAGCCTTCATCAAATCATGCTGTGTGATGTGTAAAGTCAGAAAAAGTCTGGCATTCTAAAACTGCAATCAACTAGCCGAAATCATTGCTTTAATGATGTCTAATTGACTTAATTTGAAAATCATGGCGCTCGAGAATGGATTGAGCATCTCTGTCGTTCTCGTCCAGTAATTAATTGTTTCAGGCCCTCGTCAAAGGGCCCATTACATCTAAACGTAACTCCCAATCGCTCATTACACCGAAATTTAATTAAAACCATTGTAATTACCTCAATATTTCCTTAAAATTCACTTTTTCCCATTATTCCGTCGAATAATATCCTTCAAATGGCTACAACATCAGCTTCCGTGATTATAAAAATTCTGTTAGCATAACCCAACTTGAAAAAGGGTCGATTCATAATTAAAATGATTGCCGGCATTAAACTCTTGCAATTACAGTAGGCCCTCATGATAAAACGAACGATCCATACTGCGATGTTGTTATTCGTATACAGTGGTATCGTATGCCTTGAACTAATAACACCCTTTCGCATTACATTCTCCCCTCTCTCCCCCATCGCCTGCCTTATCACATTTCAAAATCGTCAGTGTTGTGCACAAAAACAGGAAAAAAATGTTTGCAATATTCTTAATAGGACAATTAAAAATAAAGAAGATGAATAAAATTCAACTTTTGGGTTTAAACGAGAATAAAATCATCAATTAGTTGGAGAATCGAGTGGTTGAGGGCTCAGCCGGTTTTTCAGACAGAGACAGGTGCTGGTTGTCTCTCGATCGTTTTCGATTTTTACTTTATAAGAGTCTCTTTCTCTTTCTCTTTACACACGTCAACTGGCAACTTTTATATCACTTGTACATCTGCGGGGATACGAAGTGGAGACAGAAGCTAATGCTTGATGCAGAGCAGCTGGGTACTTAAACTCCGGTAAATTTAATTTTTTCATGGAATCATATGGGTGGTGAAAAGGAAACAAATAACACGTTAATTCTGTTATTTATCGACAGTTTGGTGGGGGAATTTTATTAATATTTATGGGTGAGAGACGGAAGCATATTTTTATGGGAGAATTTTTAATTAATAATCGAAAAGGGTTTAATTTGTGAATGTGGGGCATCACAGCGTGTTTTTGGCAATTAATTTCAACATTGAATGATACCATTTTGATGAATGGGCACGAAACTCACGTGTCATTGATAGTATGATGAATAGTTCGTTAATTTTAATCATATCCACTTTATTCCATAAAGAAAAGTACTTTACTTTGTAAAAAATGCGGAAAATTTGAATTATTTCTGTGAATAAAATCAAGCCGTTATATTTCGCCCCTTAATTTTATTCATTGGATTCAATTCATTTAATTTCATCGATCAATTAACACACTCATTTGCCTCCTTACAGCGCATAATCAATGAAACAATTACGTCCAGTATAAATTAATCAAGTCTCCCTGTCTCCCGAAACCTCAACTGTTCCATCTGAAAAGAAGTCTGACAAATAAACAACTGTGTACCTCCTCGGAAATTGAATGTAAGTCACTTGTAACATGTCACCCGTTAATGTACATAACTCGAAAGCCGTTGCACCGATAACCGAACGCTCAATATCTATCACCAACTGAACGTTGAAATAAAAGCATAAATAAATAATGTCACCAGTGACGTAAGCGATACGCCTTGTCAACTGCGGGCGATTTATTGCCGATCACCCAACGCCCAACAATTCGGTGTGAAGTACAGAAGCTGTTGAGCGAAAAGATCTATCGCAATCGACGTTGATAATTTAATTAAAAAAAAAAATTAATCATCGATTCGATACATTGAGAGAAAACTGAGTGCAATCGAAGTCATGGACTAGTAGGGTTCTAAAAGCACCAATTTTCAACCTGAACCATACCATGAATCGATCGAATATCTGTGCTATATTATCTGAACATAATGCCCAATGTTCCTCAACTGAAATCGATAATGTCTCATTTCGAGTCGAGTATAATTTTATTCCTCAATTTTAGTTCTTTTTTTATCAATCTCTACCAATTTTGAATAAAATCACAATTCAATGATACCTTAGATTGGCTAATTTCGGGTGGTTGTATAAATGTGGTAGATGTCTGAATGGCAGGAGAGGCGGTTTGTGGCCAGGTGCCCGCGATACGAAATGGGAAAAATGCAAATGAGGAGTAATAACGAGGAGGCAAGCGTATCTCCGGGTCGTATCTTCGTATATACGACGGCGCGATACCCCGTTGTATACCAGAAGGGATCCCCCCACTTCTCCTACCCTCTCTACCCCCTTCCCGCCCCCCAGAGTAGGGTATATCCTACGAGACTTTTATGATATATTCAAGTGTACGATATATTGAGCGGTCAAGCAGTCACTTATGTGCCCAACGGGAGCACAATACCTGTGGGCATTGGGCTGTCGGTCATGTCCCGCAATCGCATAATTTTGATATTAACTTGACACTAATTTGTTGCTAGATTTGGAATTTAATTGATGGAGGGAAATTAATTATCATGGACTTTCTTTAAATATTTTAAAAACTGATTCTACGCCGAGAGACGTATATATATATTTTTTTTTATTTAGGCTTACCCAAACCTACAGGTTTATAAAGTTATATGCAATATGATAAGTTATATTAAGAAATTTGCTGAGTACTTGGACACATTCTTTTTTGATGATTTTGAAAATGTACGAGTGTCATGAGGTGGAAAATATCTATCTTGATCTCTATGTCGATCATGGAGAGGACAATGCCACAGAACATGGTCCAGGTCTTCATAAGGATAATCACGTCAAAGGGAAGAAAAGTATTCAGTAAAATTTGCGGAACTTGAGTTCGTTTATCGACTTCAAAAATGACTAAGAAAATTTCCGTGACGGTAATGCAATTTTTCACTAAAAATTTAGATAAAAATTACGAAACGCTGTGAAAATATTGCGTAAAATTTTCCTTCACTGGATGTTGCTTCGGAATTCCGAAAAAGACACGTAGTTTTTATTGAATATTTCTCTCCAGGTACTGGTATTCCAAATGATGAATTTTGGTTAGCTTTGGAATTTCATTGGACGTTTTTCTGTCATTTTAATTAAATCTCGTGGTGAACGTGAAGCGGACGACATTATTTAGCCATCATTCCCGGATTATTACGAGTTTAACGTTCAATTCACCAGGAAATTGAGTTCCTGGTATCCCCGCGGTGTACATACATACGACTCCACAGTAATGCAGAGTAGAAGTGTGAATAAAGCTCTGTGGGACTTGGTCCGTGTAATGTGCCTAGCCCCTTTCATTAATAACTGCACCAGATTAATAATCCCAATCCCTCCGCCCCATTTCTGCCTTCAGGGTACACCACCGCGACATGATGTCCGTGGAGGGCACACGTTTGTACATGTAATGTCCCATCAAATCCATGCACACAGGCGAGATCAATTCGTCACCCTACGACGTTCCAATTTAAATTCAAAGGGTAATTAATTGGATTTATGTAATCGTTATTTCATCTAAGTTTATTTGAATGAGTTGAATTCCTGTGATTCAATGCATGAGGTGACTCTGGTTTAAAGAAGGTAATTATTTAGATGGAATTTAAGGGAGGATGAAGAAACGATGACTCAGACATTTTTATAGAAAGGTACGGTAATTTTTTATTAATTTTTTTCCGCGGGCAAAATGGAGAAAGAGAAATTATGGCGTTAGTGCCTCGATAATTAAAAGGAAGAGAGTAACATTTGCACAATTATCTGCAACTGTTGTAAATCCAGGCATTTTTCACTCCCAAAAAATCTAAGAAGAACTAATTTAAGTTGAGCTATTTTTATTTATTTTTGGGGTAAATAAATTTTTTTTACAAGCATAAAAAAAGAAAAATAAAAAACCATTGAATATGACAATTTCAATGCCAACAAAGACTCCATGCTACTAGATAAAAATAATTACTGAATGAGCATAATGACACACCGCGGAGTTTAATTACAACCTTCAATTACGTCAAATTAAATCGAAAACAAGGGAAAATCTTATCACAGCATAATTTCGTATTTTCGTAACAAATTGAATAAAAATATGGGGGAGGGTGAATTAATTGGTGAGAATTCTCTAGCTCGGTGGTTCTCGACACTGAGAAAATCACCCCTTTTGAGATCAACTGTGGGACCTCGTACAGTCACCAAGTAGCCACACCATGAAGAGATCCATTATCTTCGTGAAACGAGAGAGAACAAGAATGAGAAGGGGAGGAGCTGCATAAAAGACTGAGAATGTCAAAGTGAAACTAAATAAAAAAAATTGAAGATCAAAAATAACATTTAAAAAGACATTGAGAGGACGAGCGCGTACTGAGTGGGCGGGTGGGTGGGGCGGTAGGGTGGTAAGGGGAGTCTTCCCTCTCTTCGTTGAAAAATCAGCGCATACCAAGGGCCTAATTAATTTACATAGTAGAAATGGAGGTAGGGAGCACGTAACCGCGATTGGACGGCTAGATTCTACCGGGGTTGCTTCTCCAATCCCCATTCTCAGAATGAATTCCATTGTGCGAAATTTTCTCTTTATTTTGTTTTACCAGCAATAGTAAATACTCGGGTGGAAATTTTTCGTTTTAAAAATAGTCGGGGGATGCGGGAGATACGTTTGCCTGTGCTTTAGTGATTCTCGTTAACAGGCTAAAACATTAGTCGCTTCGGTGTGAGAGATCTCGCAACCTTGTGACCCCAAGACCAACACGATTCAACGGGGCGATACGGGTGTTCCGGACGGTTGAGACTACTGATTCTCAAGGGGAATAAAAATCCTCGTTTTTTGGGAAAGAGAAAGATCAGTTGTTGCGACTGTTATTTGGCAATTTGCGCAAATGCCTCAGCATTGTGATACACAAGTGTAGAAAAGTCATTTGGTAAATTTCGAGAATAAGTTTGTTAACATATCCACAATTAAACATCGAAAAATGATTTAGGTCAAATTTGACGTAGGTGAGACATATGAAGGGGATGAAATGAAAATAATTCATTGAATCACGATAGAATTAATTTCTGAATCATTACGAATTATCTGGATATCACACGGGTGGCGACGAACCACCCCCGGCGCAAAGATGGCAAAGTCCCGACAATGAATACCTATTAAAATGGTGTGAACAATGCCACTGGTTTGGACCCAACTGCTACCGTTTCCACAGTTGAAAAAAAAAAGAAGATACACACCCGCCAGGGTAACCCCAAGTGCTGAGGCTACCGGTGTATATTCTGCCCTTTCAAGGAGTCCCGAGTGATATACTGCGAGATTCACGATATCGCCAGAAGGGACACGGGCCCTACTCTCACTTCTTTTCTCTCTGTCTTGATCCCGTTACCTTTTTCTCTCCCTTTTTTTCCTTCAGAAATTAAACGGTTGATGAGAACGAAATTTCATCGCACGTAGAGCAGAGATGAATAAAACGTATCTATATAACCGTCATACGTCTGACTGTACGACAGGAAATTGTGGAATCAAAATCAAAATGAAAATTACTCTTCATAAATTAAAATCCAATTTTTCACTTCAATCAATGTCTCGATGAAATAAAATAAGTCATATGCTGTCAGGGTGACTTGGAAAAATGACACGGAAATATTCAGAGATTCAAAATTACTCATTAATAGAAATTAATGAATAATTTTCTCGCTTACCATTCATTACTACCATTAATTAATTTTCTCCGCTCTAATAATATAAAAACAAAGCAATTAAAAAAGTACATTCAATTGAATGAAAATGAAACCGTTGGCGATTTATAATCCTTCATCATTAAAATTGCAAAAATGCATTTCGTGAACAAAACAATCACTCGTGCATTAAACCGCCATTTTTTCACTCTCTTTAAATCCTCAAGGAAACAAAGACAAATTTCGTTGATCACTTTTTCCCATTGTTTCCCCTTTTTCATTGTTTTCGGTACCGAGTGTAACGAGTAAATCGCGTGCACCTATCCCAGAAAATTCCTCTCGCCGAGGGATCCACGAGAGATAATAAAATAATTCGATTACTTTGTTTTTCTTTTGACGAAATACCGATGGAAAAAAAAGCAAAAATAAAGGGCAAAAAATCCTAATGATCAAGAAGCAACAGTGGAGGTTAATTTTAACGGTGATAAAACTCACCTTGGAAGTAACTCTTGGTGCGGAGATAACTGACACTGAGCCTGAGTATGCTTAGCCGATCCAATTTACTGAGAATGTTTTGCTCAAATGGAAGGAGCGACGCTAACGTATCCAATTCAGCATTGAGCCTCTCTCTGTGTCGTTTGCTTGGATTTGACTTGGTCACGCCGTCTTTCTGCGGTGGTTTCAAGCTGAAACGGAAATACAAGCAATTTGTTAGTGATATGAAACGAATATAAATCATGAAGTTGTACAACACTGAGAGAAATGGACTCTTCTTGATTCAAACTAGCTTCTGCGTTACATGGATTCAATGTAGTACGCACATCATTTAAATTTTGAAGATTAAAATCTGTAATTTAATATTACTAGAAGGTCATACTAATAAAATCATTTTGGCTGAGTTGGTGCGTAATTGACAGTCTAGGAATAGTCATTAAAATATTCATTATTCTTTCTGAATGACTTGAGTGTGCTGAATGGCGAAGTCACATGAACCATTATTGTTTAAGGAGACAATTGGGGAGAGAAGTCTATTAATTAATTTGTTCTTTTTGTCGAAAGTAACATTCGTGTATAGAGATGTCAATGATGATGATTTTTTACAAGGAGAATCATTCCACTTCGATCATCAAATTAAATGATTGCATCATCTGCTGAAAAAATTATTTTGTAACTAGTTTGCCGGGAAAGTGCAGAGCATTAATGATGGAGTGATGTTAAATTCAGTGAACCATTGAATTCATTTTGAAATACATCATAATAGAAATCCCATTCAGAAATATATATTGACTGTACTGTGACGACAGGAATTCTCCATTTATTTTCCACTTGTTTGTTACGTTGAAATTATTTTGTATATTTATTAAATCTGAGAGATTCTATTGAAACCCAATTTCCCCCAGATTATGCAATATTTTTGAATGATTTTTTCTTTCTAAAATATTGAATCTGCACATGATTTTTCATGTTTATGACGTCAGGTAAAATTTCTTGAGGAAATACGGTTGGCAGAGGAGTTACTTTTTCTGAATGTGAAATAAGTTTTTGCAGTGCAGAAAGGCACTAACAAATAATCATGGCATGACCCTCGCGGTCGAGTTCAAACGTCCAGAAACAAACGAATTCGAATTTTTTTCGACCTCGTCCACCTCCCGTACATCTGTTTCAACTTCTAAAACCGTCCCGGATAATGGATTTTGTGTCATCCAATAATTAATAGAGTTCTTCGGGCGCACAGGCGCCATATACGGCGAAATCTCATTCATCACGCTTTCTAACCCCTAAGCATTTTAATTAAAAACCCGAGGTATTCTTCAGTCTACGTACGTACATGTACTTTAGCGATAGGCGAATTGCATTTTGGCCGCAATTCTGCTATCATTATCATGGAAGCAACTTCACGGTCGTTAATTCTTCATGAAGTCGGGAAAAAAGGGGGAAGTCATTGAGAAAAAAAATTGCGTTTGCAGTTAATACATTACAATGTAAACAATTATTCCTATGAAAAATGTTTTTTTCTCATTAGGAAAATAGTGATTATTCAGTGTAAATGGTTTACGTGTGAATTAATACAAATTAATGAGCAGAATCATAATTCAAATGTGGACTAAAATGAATAATAAACTATAAGATTTTATGTTTTTTTTTCGTACATTGTGCAATCAGAAATATTTTTTTCCGGGAAATAACAATCAAAAATTCAAATGAAGCTCGTTTCAAATTTTGGAGCATAATTTTATTTTCAATTTTCACAATCGTTAATGGAAAATGTTGATTTATTCAAAACAATCCATCTAACAATCTATTCATTATCATTAATCCGTAATGAAGGAAATTCCCTCTGAACTCACAGATTCATGTTCCCCTAAACGGCTGGGATCCACCGAAAATGTCAATTAATTAGTGTTTGCGCGAATACTCGCACGCCGAAGTAGTCACGTGAGATCACGATAACCGGACAGATCGATAATACCTTTCGAAAGCCAAGAGCACCAGGTCGCACGACCGTGTTATCGCGGGCGCACTGCCCATTGGCACACAAACTCAAGGAGCGTGGGTCTGACCGACCCCGCGTACCCCCCCCAATCCCACCAACCAACCCCATGTGATACCATTCCACATTTATTCGTAAACTCCATCAGCGATTTAATTATTCTCATCACGATGAAGAGGCAGAAAATAATTTTTCCCATGATTCATGCGCACAGGGCATTGAGTGCCCTCGAGGGGGGTATGAATCAAGTGAGTGACAAGGTTTTAGCCAGGTGACCAACGCCCACCCGCCAAGAACCATCCCCCGTTGCTCCAACGTACCACATATTGTAATCCATCGCCAGTTGGGACTTGATCATAATCTGATCCGCCATGCGTAAACCTTGTGGCACTTATTTGGATTTTTTTTTCATATTTAGGGAGCCCGGGCAATGTCTGAGGTGAATGTGGACAGAGAACAAAAAATTTCCCCGATCATATTTGAAATATTAATACGTTGAATATCGATATTCATTTAATTATATTTATCATAAAAGAAATGTTAGAGAATCTGAACAATTTCGAAATGAAATTTTGCAGAAAAAATTTCATTTTTCTTGAATTCCAGATCTTTCTGAACTTTTAGGGAGTTTTTTTTTAATTTCGATATGTCAAAAAAAATCACGAAACCAATGGAATTTATGTCTTTCTTGAATTTCCAATCGTCTTTGATTTACATAGAATTTATTCAACTCAAACAAATAATTCTTCAGCGTAAACAAACTTCCCTCAAGAAAATTACAATTACCCGATTCATAGTACCTCCTCATGATTGCCCAATCCTTTGTGAACCCCCAGTTGAAACGCTACCCTAAATAAGATTTTTAAGAAATTGATTGAGTTGATTATTGCCAACAAACATTTATTTCCCGCAATCACGTGAAATCGTGCAGGTATTCATTTTTCATTTATAGACAGACATTTATTTTTGTCATTACGAATCTAAAAATGAGGAAGTGGGTGAATGCATCCGACGCTAAGGAGGTGAGGGGAGGAGAGGCCGACGAGGAAGAGAAGCAAAGCCCAGTGGACAGTGGCGAAAGCAGCAACTGATAAATATCGTGGAGTTTCTCCGCAAAATGTAAACTCGAAAATTCCGATATTCATCGCTTAAAGGGAGGGATGGGGGGAGGGAACAACATTTGAGAGATCTTCGAGTCCCCGCGGGTGTGTTTCGCACGTGGGTGTTGGAGCACAGGCAACCTTGACTGTAGGCCCTGGCTGATGGATTTGCGCATGGCGTGAGGGGCCAACCAGTGCCACCAGAGGCTAGATGTCTCGATAGGTACTCGTTATTGCCGGGCTAATGGGTCGGTTTACTGATGAGGAGTGACTGTTTGGAAATATAATTTGCCTCGGTTGTTTGGATATTTTCGACGGGGCTTTAGTTATGATGTAGATTTATTCGTTAATTTTTTTTTTCTGATGAACTGTATAATTTTCGGTTTCGACGGAAAAAATTCTACGAAACCCAGAGTTCGCTCACCGATTACGGAAGCGCCTCGGGAAATTTACGTGACGGTATCGCAATTGTTCACTGGCGAGTCAGATAAAATAACGGAACGTTCTGGAAAAATTCCGTGACAGTTCCACAAAATTGCCGACAACGAAATTTCAGAGTAATTTTTTTTTTCTCAGCAATTTCATTAAATATTTGTCTTCGTAATTTGGAGAATGATGTATTATTGCGGGATTAATAATTTCTGAGTTTATCGTAGTTAATCGAAGGTATAAATGAGTCACTAGAATTCAACGGTCGGGCTCTGCATGTGAAAAATCAAAGAAAAAAAACAAATAAAATTTAGTGATTCCGGAGGAATTATGTCTGATTGTCCACGGGGGGTGCATAAAAAACCCATCGTCCGCCATTTTGTGGGTTATATTCGTGGAAGGTCTCGGTGGTGCTGTTAGTGACTCGAGCCTATATACATTCTCTCATTCCCCTTCTTCCTCCCCCCAATTTCATTTCCCCCAGGTACATGATGGGGCGCAGGCGCTGGGACAAGGGTGGGTCCACTATGGATTTTCGAGGGTAGATACCAGGCGCCCGAGTTTCCGGGGTAGAGGAACTAGCGCTGAGGGTTGAACCGAGTTGCTCATTGGGGGATCGTATTGATGGGGAGCGCTTGGTCTAGACCTTGAAGAACAGAACATTTTCTTCGGGGAATGCATGAGCCCAGTGAAGAATTTTCTTTCACGTTTCAAGTCGCCTCGGTTTGTTAGACAACAAAATCAATATTGAAGAAATTGAAAATAGGATTTCAAAAAGTGATATAAAATAAAAATCAATGAAAATGCAAAATTGTTCACAAAAATCAGGAGCAAAAGCTGTTAAATGTTCGTGAAATCAATGTGAGTTTAAGGAAATAAATCAAGAAATGAACACAGCCATTTTTTTGAGGTACTAAGTCACTTCTGACACTTCAATCGGATAAAAAAAACCCGTGATTCATTAAAATGATTGAAGTACTGGTCGCCGACACAAGATAATGTCTCAATCCCCGCATGTTCCCCGGTGATTGATATAACTCACCGAAAAATCAAGCATTCGAATATGAAAAATGTCAACGAAATTCTTCACATTTCTGTGAAGGTACGGTGAGCGTTACCGAATTATTACCGTAGATCGATCGTAATCTACCGAATTATGCAGCAGCCGTTGTTCTAGTCGGCAATGAGAGGGAGAAACAAAATTCAAAAGGGAAACAGCGGGGGTGTCTCGTTATCAATGCTGATGCTCAGTCCTGATAATCGGTGACCACGTGACCCGAGAGTTATGACTTATTTTTACGAAACTACAGTGTTGGTACTTTGAGTGCTTTCGGTAATTAACAACCACCAAATTTTTAGTCAAGGGGAATTCAGGTGGGGAAAAAGAGAAAAAACATTACGTGAAATAAAGTAAAATTTAGGAGACATATTCTTTAGGAAATTTGGTAATAAAAAAAAATAATTTCTGTGTCCAGAAAAATTGGTTATTGAGAGGGAATTGCAAATTTGTTTAATATTCAATTCTAAATAATTCTTTTTTTTGAATTATCGGTAAATTTCCATTTTATTGCATGATGCTCTTCATTAATGACAAACTAAGATTTTTCTTAGATTAAGAAAGATATTGTATGTGAAATAAATACATTTAGTTGAAAATTCTAAATAAAAATTTTTATTTCACGTAAATGAAGTACCTCTGTAATTGTGTCGGAATGTATACGTTACGTGAAACGTAAATTTCTCCCCCTAGTTATCAGGAAATTAAAGCATAGAGCACTTATGAAAATTAAGGAAATATCACAATATTAATTTCACTGCTCAACAGCTCCACAATTTTCGGAACAATTTTTATGACATTTTTCATCATTCATTGCAGCAGTATTTCCGTGAAAAATATTGAGTTGATAGTTAATATATTCTTTCACTGGGGAATTGTTGCATAAATCTGCATTCTCACGTTTTCCCTCTTTTTCGTTGGTTCGATGAAAAGACCCTGACACGCAAAGCCGGTTGTTCTCAATGTGCCTAACATCCAGCATCATTATGTAATTACGATGGGAGAAATGGCTCTTCCGGTGGATTACGAGGATATTTGTAATTGCCAAGTATTAACGGTTTTTCAATTCAAATTACAATTTTCTTAAATTTCCAACTTCAGCTGATATTCGTCAACTTCGAACACCCGAAAAATTATCAATTGTTTGATAATTGATTTTTTTCACGATTAATCCATCAATTGATCAATGGACAGGAAAGAAAAGCAATTGCGTCATGTGTTTTCTGAGAAAATTTGAATTGAAATATTGACCTAGAAACATGGTTAACTCCTCCTGTCTATAATTGTCCTTGATACATCCAAATTTTCGAGTATTCCAAAATTTGTGGTTAGCAGAACGCACCAGAAGGTCGCTGCTCAACCGAAGGAACCAGAAACATTAAATTTGATGGGTCTTGACCATTTGAAAAGTGAACCATAGCATTCTGACAAAAAATTAATTACTTTAAATAAATTGTAGCTCTTGGAAAAAGTAAAAAATTATTTATCGCACTTATTTTCCTCGAGCATTATTAATTTCCATCTATGAAAGGACTTTATCGAATCGATTATTGGGCTGTTAAGCCACTGAAGTCGGCTTAAAAATAAAACACTGTAATTACAGAATAAAATACAATGGGAAAAGTTCACATGGAACCAGCGGTTTAATTTCCCCTTAATGTAACATACGTGATGAGAGACGTGTTTCGAGATATTAATTCATCAATTTACCCACAAAATGTGAAGACAACCAATGGATTAATTTGTCAGAAAAAAATGAATTGAAATATTGACCCAGAAACATCGCCAGCTTCTCCTCCCCATAGTCGTCCTTGATGTCGCATCAAAATTTTCGGGTATTCCAGTAACTCGTGGTCAACTGAACGCACCATAAGGGTGCTACTAGACCGAAGAAGGCGAAGACATACCATGCAGTTACTACCTCGACGCGTCAACAAAACCACAAATTTTCTGTTGGTTAAACCCTCCCCCCCACACGCTTCTCCCGACATCTGGCCAATTGTTCCGTGACAGGATGTCGAAATACAGTATTCACTCTTACGTATTCTCAGCATACAGAAGAGCGTAGAAATGAAAATGAAAAAAATATATACGTACAAAATATAAAATGTATGGCAATGTCAGTTGGCCTTCCGGACCACTTTCTCTGGGTAAACGATAACAAGAGGGTGAATGCATATTCAACCTGGTGTCGATAAAAATAAAAATAAAAAAAATATGTGTCAGCAATTGCAAGCCAAGGGGGTGCATTATCATCGTGACTGACGGACCGCGTAACCTAAATTTGTAAAACATCATATGTTAGAAAATACACGTTTAACGAAAATTGTTGATAAATTTTCGGTTATGAAATTTTCCTAAATCTTGGGAGGGGAAATAATACGATTGACGCTCGCTAATTCAGGCAGAAATTCGAAGGCTCATGCTGATTGAGAATTAAATCTGAAATAAATTAAAGAACAGTTGAAATAATATCGACCTTTTCGAGAGCAAGAACTTATCGAGATGAGTAAAAAAATTAGATTTAAAAAAAATTAAAAAATTTAGTGATAATCAACTGTCATAGAACAGTTGGATAAGTTTTATCGAAAATGTCTCTCCGTGCAGTTCAGTCGGTCGACATCAAATGGACAATGCAGTTAATCCAACGGAATGCGTTAATCAAGAAACTTCTTATCGAATTGGTCACGGGTGTGGACATAAACAAGACAGTGAAACACGTCCCGTGCGATAAGAAAAATCAGTGAGACAGTGATCCTGGTCAATCGAGGGCTCTCGTTTCTACCGGAGTCCTTACCTTATCCCTACAATTTAAAAATCATTTTTTCAAATCTCGGTAATTTAATTTAAATAAATCACCCGACTATTCTAATTAAAGGGAAGACTCCAGAAAAAATCTCTCCGGGTAGAGTGAGAAATTTAGTATTTAGGAAAAAATATGTTTGCTAAATATGCATTTACTTCAAAGTAATATTTATTTTTACAAAATTGTCCTTCTTCGGTGGAGTCAATACCAGTCAATTTTCATTGGATTATGTAAAATATATTGTTCTAGAATATAATTACGTTGGTTACAACCTTGAGTGAACTCCTGCAATGATGATGAACATGAAAAAATTCATTGAAATTCTTCTCTCAGAACATTATAAACGTAATTAGACGCCTCTGGTAATGATTCAATAGGAGAAATATGATTTTGAAAAAATTAATGTCTCTCAATCAAATGAATATTTGCCAAAAATATATTTCGCTCATTATGAGGAAAGAGCATTCAGTTGTTTCATCAGAAGCAATTATTTCTTTTTGGTTAAAAATTGAGAGATTAACATTACGTTTTCGTCACCAATTTCGCATTAAAAATCATCATTCGGCGCCTGTCTCACCACTCTTATCTTATTTATCATCACTTACTGACGAATATCATCAATGTAAGCGATTTTTTTACCACTCTTATCGAAAATAACATAAATTCCCGATGCTTTCAGAACACTCGAGACATCAGAAACATCAAAACATCGATTGCGCCGCGAATTAAGGAGCAAAAATTATGTGAATTTTATTCCGCAAACGATTTTACTTCTTTTTGGGAAACGAGAAGAGGGAGGGGAGGAATTTCTAATCTCATTATAACGACGCGAGTTTATCTCTTTGGGGCGACCGGTCCTAGCAGTTGTCAGGGGTCAGGCGTGGGAGATCAAGAGCAGGCCCTGAGTAGGATATTCGGCTTAACGACTTTTTAAGTGACTTTCCAAAGGCGTATCCCCCTGGAATATGAGTTTCCTAACCCTCGGACACTTTAATTTGCGCGGCCTATGCCATAAGGCGATCATTTGGCATTTTATTTCATCAACGTTTTTTCACGACGGCATCTTCAACATCCGTTGATATTTTTTCAAATTAGAGGACAAAATATTTTTTTTTTATTGAGAATAATTTTTTCCATTTATTGAGAAGTCGTCAATGAAAGCAAATTCATCAATTCCCCTTAATGACCGGCGGAAAAATAGTCATAAATTTCCCCATACTCTTGAAAATTCTCAAAAATATTCAGGGACGATTCGAAAAGTCACAGTAAAAAATATAGCACTCGAGGTTAATTATTCATTCAGAATTATCGCACTTGTCCTCGGACAAAAATATATTTTTCTAACCGAGAAAAGTTCTATCGATTCCCCAATAAAATTTCCACCTCTGGGTTATAATTTTCCACGAATACTCGACTGCAGCTCTCTCATTACTGGGTAAACCCAGTAACTCACTCTCCCTATCCTGCATCATCGTCATAACATTGGCGATATCCTCGTCCAGTCGTGTCCCCCGCGAGATATTTCCGATTATCGATCTATCCGCGATGAGATCGTCTCCGTTAAGCCCTCGGTAAGGACAATTAAAACTGATATATCTACAGCCCACGCCTCTCACTACCTTCAAAAAACCCAAGCCTTGTTTACGACACACTCCTGACATGACTCCAGAACCTCCAATCGACAGTTTAAAAACGTCTCATATCGCGATGAAACGTCAGGACAAGAGGTTCCTTGGTGAAAAAGGGGTCGGCGGGAGGGGTAGCCGATAAATTTATCGTTTCACATTCGGTGGAGTGCGATTGCGCCAGGGATTAAAGGAACATCGCAAAAGTGCTTCCGAGTTGTGGTTAAGCTGTTTATTATCATTCTCGGTAGCTCGTTCAATCCCTTCTTCATTCTTCGGTTATTTATTTTTGCTCAACACTTCTCTCGCCTCTACCTGATTGTGGGAGCCGTGAAGGAGTGGAGTACACACTCGATCGTGGGCGTTGTGGGGTGAAATCGCGTTAATATATTCCGAAATAGGAGGCGAGAATTTCTATACTCGGGAGAACAACATGTTTTATTGGTTTTTCAAAGGGGATTTTTTTTTTTATTCCGGGACGAGTTGGTGAAGTCGTTTTCAATGAATACTCTGTTTGAATGAAAGAATAGAGACTGTAGGAATGTTAATAGACGAAGACCACTAAACACAAATTTGTATATTTAATTGATGATCAAGTCAAAATCCATTTGATAATTACGTCGATGTCAGTGAAAGAGTCCTCGTTATTAACGTCCAGAAGTGAATGATTTTGATGTCATGATGTGACATCAAAGTTTGTGATTATAGATCCATTTTTTCGGAAAATGAAATGGATAATTCGAATATTAAAAGAACAATAAAAACCTCACCACTTTTTTTCCTTTTTCCCAACAAAATCTGAGATAAAAAAAAACCAAGAAGATTTGTGGTGCTCGACTGTCGATTTAGATGTTCATTTAATTTAGTCCTTTCGTGTGCGCTGTCACGAAACTTTTCGGTAGCCACACGCGCCACCGAACCGAATAAAAAATCATTCATTAGCCGCACCTATCGGCGAATACCCGACTACAACCCACTCTTCATTTGTCCAACTGAATTTATATCAGTGTCAGTCTGAAAAAAATGGCAATGGCAAACAATAATGACAAATGATAATGGCAAATGATAATGACCGAGACGTTTAGGAATTTTGTTGTCAGACCAATCAATGACAAGATGTGATAACACTATCGGTTTGCATAGGATCGTGCATTGGGAGAGATCAAAGCGGCGCTGAGTCCCGAAAGTCAGATTCAGAGATTGAATTTACCGAATTAGCATCGTTTATTGGTGAGATCGTCGCTCAGTGTCTCGATGCTACTTCCAGGACACGTGTAAATACTTGGATGGCTGAATAAAAATGCCAGACCACTATCGTTTAGAATATTTTCTGCGTTTCATGATAATACTGAGGATGTCCAGGCGCTTCGGTGATTTTTAAAAAATCCATCGACGGAATTTATTGACGAGAATGAGACTTGTCGGGTGTATTGCGTATCGGAAAAATTTCCCCAATCAATCGATTTATTAATCTATCATTAAAAAATTTCAACACGAATGTTCATTGAAATTGAATAAAATCAGCACTTATCAATTCTCGATTATTCAACGTCTACAGTGGATAATAATAAAATTCGAATTTGCACTGATTAAATTGTGATACCGCGTTTTAATTACACAAAAGATAAAAGACTAGCACCCAGAACTATCGCAAAATGCGACTGAAGGAGAATGAGGATAAAAGAAAAACGGATTTTGTATCCAATTTATCAGCTCTAACCGCAGTATCCGGAGGTGTTTGTGCATTTGGTGCACCTTCTCTCAGTCCGTATATCGCAAGGCGAATAAATGAGTCCGAGAGGCGCACGGCCGATCGGAACCTCAGATAAATATCGTTCAACGCCGATCCATAGACAATTAATTAGTGGGGTAATTAGGGCGTGCTAAGACTCGGACACACATGGCTACAAGCCTTCACACCCGTCTATCCGTCTACCCATGTTTTTTTTTCTTCTTTTTCTGATTTTCGTTTTGGTTTTATCTCGTCTTAGCACATCCACCCTCCTGGACCTCTATGTTTATGCATAAGTAGTCGACTGGAAAATTAAGACGCTCGCATCATGTAGTCGGCATGAAAAAATAATTGGGGAGTACGTACGTGTACGTGTCTTTTCCGTAATCTGCCAGTCAAAATAGGATTCAGTAAAAATTACGGAGCAGTTACGCATTTTTTCACTGAACGTTCTATACGTTTTCGTGAATATTCCGGACTTTTTCCTGAAAGTTCACTGAACAGGTGCGTAATTGTTCCGTAATTTTTATCGAATATTGTTTTGACTGACAGGCGATCACATCCAATCCCGACAGTTGATAGAAATTAAATAAAAACTAATGACTGGTAAATTTACCCTACCAAAATAAATGTCTGCATTGTCGGCAAATTTCGAAAATATTTCCCAGACAATAAACGAAAGGTTTGAATATTTATTGAAATTTTGCTTGTCTAACATCCCACTAACGAGGGCAATGTACCTCCTTCGAACTCGATAATCCCCTCCCCACGACTCGGGACAAGATGAAATGGGATAGAAGAAATTAAACGGCGGATTGTAAACGTATGCCCTGGCGCCGGAATTAAGGGAGTAGGTAAGACAGGAACATACGTGGGGGCATGATATTCAGGTTGTTACGCGGAGGAAGACATATGTGTTGGGCTGCAGCTCAGTAGCTCGTTCCAATGCCTTCTCCGTAGTTGTATCCCGACTGGAGGCTTACGAACAGGACGCACTGCTCCGAGATGTCTTCTCGGAACCGCTGGCGGTTAATGGCAAATGTTGGACTTGGAAACACGTTGATTATGACTCAATTTCAACAATTACTTCCTGTAAAGTTACCCAAAAATTCAAATTCATCCCGTAATTTTTCTCTGAATGACCATTCGCTCACACTTAACAAACTTTTCGGGTAATTTTCATGAAACTTTTCTCACCGCGTAATGTTTCCTTTGAAATTCACCAGAAATAATCTGAGTGTGTGTAAGCAGCGTGTGGGCTCCGTATTATTTACCACACGCAATGAAATAAAAGCCTCATATTGGCCATCATTCACCGCTGGATTATTTCCTATTCTTTACTCCACAAAACATTGAAAAAGTTGTATCGTAATTACGCTGATCGTTGAGTGACACTGCCGCTCTCGTGACTCTCTTAAACTCCTGAGAATGGTTTTTATATCCATTATTACAGTGGCATGATAAACGAATGTATTGATCCCACTTTTTGCCCAGTTTTTGCACATTACCTCTGATGGTATCACTGGAGTGAGCCGACTGTGGTGAACGTTGTGGAGAACTTCCGGTTAATATCATCTTGAATGTATTTGCAATGAGATTTCATTGGAGGTGGTTGAAGGTAATTATTACTCGGAGGTGGAATTTTGTCGTGGGGTCATTTGGCAGGTTGTTGTGTGTGCGTCACCAGTGAGGCTGCCATGCGTGCTTGTTGACTACTGGTCTAGGCACCTGTTGGCTTTCCACTCGTTGATTAACGATTGACTTTCTTAGGGGGAGATCGGGGTGAAATCGCGAGGTTTTCTTTGGAGCTGGGGATACATCGAGGGCTTCTGATATTATTCAGAGAAAAATACAATTGAATTGAAGTGAATTGAAGTCTCGAAACGTCGAGGTGAGGGAAAATCTCGAGGTCTTCATTGGAGTTGGGGGTGCACCGAGGGCCTCTGACATCATTCAGAAAAATTTCAATTGGATTGAATCGAAGGAATATTGATTTAATCATCAACTCCAGAAATTCCGTCATTGACGAAGATATAGAGAGAGAATTGCGTTCCCAAAACCATTTATCGGGTGTTGGCCCCTCGTCGTTGAAGAGATTAGTGGCTCTTCCTTTTCACCTTCTCTTCTTTTTTTCCCCTCGATGTTTATTTCTTATTCCTCTTCTCCGAGCGAAATCGCTCGAGTAACGTACACTCCTCTTCTCTCTTGTAGCATCACACGTCTTAATACCTCTTACACACGAATCCCGATCCAAAAAATACACTGACAGTAAAAATGTACGTGTCGAAAATTCCCGCTGTATGTATATTTTGTATCTCACTGAGACAGAAAACCGAGTACTTTTCATTCTTGAGAGTATAAGTTTCGTCGAAAGTATTGGCACTGGTGCTACCGTAAATGTAAATATCCTACGCCTTGCAATTTACATATGTCTCGTTGACTCATTAAGTGGAAAATTAATTATCTAAGGCGGGGGATTAATGCTCTCATTTATCAATTTATTTTCCAGCCGATCAGGAAGTGTTTTCAAAATTCGCAGGAGAAGAGAAAATCCGTGATGTCCACCTTTCACGAGCTTTTATGGAGAGAGAGACAGAGAGAGAAGAATTAAGACAAAATTATATTTGTTGAATTAGAACGAATATTATAAATCAGAATAAATCAAAGTTTTTTCGATGAACGAAAAAAATAATGCCCACGATAATGGAACATCAGGAAATTCGCTTTCCTGATATTTCATCGAGCGTGAAACTATTAAAAATCCGCAATGAGCAGTTTCCACTTAAATGATAATTGAAATCCTCAGTACCAACTCGCGTGTCCCAGAGAGCGTGAAATTTCACATCTTCTTTAGAATAATACATATTAATATTCCTCATCCCCATCAAATAGCCCATAACCCTCAGAGGATCAATGAGTTATCGATTCAACATTGTAACAAAGGAGTTACTGTTCTCGATTCTCAATGCTGATATAACAATAAAAAATAAATGAAAACCCTGGTTGAAATAAAAACATAAAGGTTGAGAGTTAGAGTTGCAATTATCCTAATGGATGCAAAGGTGGATGCTGACTCCTCTGCACCCGGAATGGTAATGAGTCGATATCAACGCATACCGGCCTCTTGTATCCCACTTCCAGAAGTCTCCCCCCGTTCACCCCTCCAGCCGAAGACGATGCCACTACCCGTTTAGGGTCGTCGAACATCGGTAGTGGTTCTCGCACCTTCCTCGAATCTTCAATCTCTCAACAAATACCAGTAAAACAAACGTGAAAAGGATTCAGTTAAAAATTTAAAGAATTATTTTCATTGGGGCTGGATTATTTGGAGTGAAGCTTGAGGGGATCGTTATTAGGGTAGTCCGCAGACGAAAATTTTCGATAAAAATTACTCTAACGTACTATAAAAGTAAACACCGAGAGAAAAATTATTAAAAAATTACTCGTCTGTTCGCGATCTGCGAGTCAAAACAATATTCAGTAAAAATTATGGAACAGTGACGCATTTTCACTGAAAGTTTCAGACTTTTTATGGAACGTTCGGTAATTTTACCGAATATTCTTTTCACTGGGAGATTACGGAACAATTACGTAATGTTAAAAGAATTTTTGTCTCTGTGTAGATCGAGTCCTTCCTCCCTACTCTCGCTAATTATAATTTCACTAGTTTTTGGGCATTTCCCAACTATTTGATACCAGCAATTTTAATTGCACTGAAATAATCGTTCAATCACTCCTCTCCAATTATAAATAATTCCGGCCCATAAATATTTGATACACCCGTCGTAAAATTCTTTGAATTGCAATAATAACAAGGAAGCCCATGACTCCCGTCTACCTGTTCCTACCTGCAAGTCTCTCATATTCCTCTTCCGATGACTGCAGCACGATTCGTTGGAATCTCACTCACTCTCGGTCCCTCAGTGGCCACCGGTTCCACTCGGAGCATTGCGCGTGGCTCGTTTTATTTACGGTCACCCCATTCTCTCATTCTGCATCTCTCACACTGGCCAACCTCCTGTTTATCTTCTCAGGTGTATATGCCACATAAGAATTCGCAAAGTAACTATTTTGTTTTTTAATAGAGAAGTGGATGCTAATCACTCTTCCCGCCGAAGACTTCGACTGTGACAATACAGATTGCAATTGCAATTATTGTGCGATGCGAATTGCCAAAATGTTGGGAAAAAGGCACAATAGGACTTCAAGTTGTGAGGCAAAGGAGCAGATTTTTTCGTGAATTTTCAGAAAAAGTTCAAGACGTTCCAGAAAAAGTGTAGAACATTCAGTAAAAAAATGCATAAATGTTTCATAATTTTTACTGAATATTGTTTTGACTGGAAGATTATGGAAGAGGCACGTTATTCTTGAATGAATTTCTCTCTCCGTATAGGAATTGTGAACACAAAAAATGCTGAATCAATTGATGGCCAATCAACCGCACTCCCAAAAAACAAATCTCCCTTTAAAACCACAAAACAAAATCGTAGTTTGTCACACTCACCCTCTTCTGATTCCCAAATTAAAAGCCCACGACGACAACTCGACCGATGATGCACATGTGATGATATGCGAACAACTGCGGTCAAAGGGACACGAGTCCTGGGTTTATATGCCATCAGAGGGGAAAGACACTTGCATTGATTTGTAATGTAAACCAGGCGCAAGGGTGCAACATTATACTGGAGACAAAAATCCACGGTATTTTGTCAGTGATATTTTCACCCACCGAACACCGCACTTTTACGGCTCACTCTCACTATCATTCGATGTGATTTGTTCATTCGATATGTAAATGATAGTCTGTGTCGGGCGATCAGCGCTGGATCAAATGTGAAACATTCAACTTCACCACTTCATCATCATCAAATTCCCCATCCCCTCGAAATATTAAAAAAAAATCTGAAATACGCGCAAAACCATAGTATTTATCCATTCAACGAGCAATCTCAACATATCATCATAATCATTAAATTTTTACGTTTAAATTTTTCAGTCAATAATTATGTGACCTGCATTAAAATTATTGAACTTATTAATATCTCTGAAATGAGACCAATCGCAGTACTGCGTAATATTCAACCTCTCATCGATTGATCTGTAATTTTTACCCCCCTGATTGTAAAAATATTATTCAACCCCCTCTGGGCAAATAAAAATTGTACCAGTTCATTCAACAATATCTGAAAATCGTTGCAATTGACATTAAAAATAAACACCTGTCTCGAACATGATATCGCACGGGTATCGAGGCGACAGCTGCCACCAGCCAATTTGCTTCCTTTGGCTGAAGCCTTGATCGAAAGTCGATTCAAATGTACTCAACCCCCTTCCCTCCCCTCTCCTGCTCTCATCACCCTGTCGCAAGCCTTCAATTCTCAACAAGCAGCTGACTTTGTTTTCGGCTAATTTGTTTGTCCCACTCCAATGTTCTTATACACCTCATCTTTTTTTTCCCTTATTTTCCATTCTGCCCTGATTATTCTTTCTCTCGCTTCCCCCAACCCTCTGACTTCATTTCTTCTCAATTTTTAATCTTCCATCGAAATTCTGGAAATTGAAATGATTCATCGTATTTACACTTCTCAGTCTTCCCACGCGTTCAATTGAGGTGCGAGGAGAGGGTGGGGTGGTTGAAGGGGTGTTGGGGGATTTTCAGATGTAACTCTTATAATTTCTCGGTGGCATTTCCCTATCATCGTGTTGGGGAAACTATTGGATTATTTGAAGCGGGGAAGTGGAAGAGCCGTCCAGCGGTTAGCGGGTATCTGAACAGCGAGTTTGTTGGATTCGGGATCAGTGGGTAATCTCATTTGGCATCCTATATCAGCCTATCCTCGAATACCAGGGGTGAGCAAACCACGCCCTGTTGCCCCGAGGACATGGCACATGATTTTTATTTTTATTTAAACAAATGATTTTTCTAGAAATTTTCGGAAATAACATTCCACTCAGAACTTCACAGCTTGAAAGTCCCCCCCTTTGGGCTGGCCCTAAGGGTTCGTTCTGCTTCAATTTGGCTTCTCCTACTTCATTAATTACATTGATCACGACTAGATTGTTGGGATAATTTTTTGGTATTTTATTTCCGATCTACTGGCTCGTGGTCGAGTAGAGAGATTAGAAAAAAATAATTGCGACTCAATTTCGCGGGATTTTTTTGATTTTTTAAATGAATTGTTTATTTGTTTTTTTATGCAACGGGGCTCTGGGGAGGAATATTTACAGCCCTGGTGTTACCTGATGCGTGTAATTTAATTAGTTTAGTCTTGGGGTGGCTTTTGCCCCAGCATGTATACACCACAATCCGTTGGCATTTCCATGAGGATTAGCTTATGAGCTCCTAATGACAACCCGTCTTCTTGAGGCATCGATGGCTGGGGGGGATTATCCTCTCAACACAGATACAATGACTTCTCAGGGTATAATATTACTCAAAACAGAGGCAATAAAACCGCTGAATGGATGAGAGTTTTTATTGCTCCAGACGAGACGTATTTTCGTGT
This sequence comes from Diachasmimorpha longicaudata, assembly GCF_034640455.1. NCBI lineage: Eukaryota > Metazoa > Arthropoda > Insecta > Hymenoptera > Braconidae > Diachasmimorpha > Diachasmimorpha longicaudata. Next base: position 7,112,390 of record NC_087226.1, on the reverse strand, counting down.
GTGAATGGATAGAATTCATTGAGAAGCAAAACTCATTATTTCTGGAGTATTTGGTGTGTTAATTAAGCGGTTAGATGTCGACCGAAATACTCCATTCATTTGCACACTGATAAAAACATTAATTTTTACTAACAATCATGTGCTCTCTCGAAGAAACCTTTTGTTACGTTGAGCGAATCTACTTGTGAATCTGATAAAAGGGGCAGTAGAAATTCCAGTAAAAAAATTAAACAGTGCATTTCAGCAGAAGTTATTTATCCCCAAGTTTGATAACGCAAGGGCTCGAATAACAAAAATCCATCATTTTCACAACTTCAAAGAAAAAAAAATCAATTTGTGTCAGAAATACTGTGAACAGAGTAGTTTCCAGAAGGCAAATGGTTGTATGGGAAAAGTGAGCCGATAATTATATGTTTGGTTATCGAAAAACAAGGGTCGTCCGGTGATGTACACCGGTCTTTCACAACGATGGATCTCGTTTTCTTCCGTAATCTAAATTACTTTTGCCAAAGGAGAAACGCAGAGGGGAGTTGAAAAACATAGATGGGGCGCAGTAATTCTTGACTCCATAGAGTGAAACATCCAATAAAGTGAAACAAAATAAGAATAAAGAAAAGTAAAATTGAGAGGAGATGGGAAATGCCGCTTTCTGCGACCACGTTCGGCGAGAGGGGCAGGTGCCCAAGCTAATTCTCCGATTATCGAACACGCCCCGTTATATATCCCAAGCGCGCACTGGCCATCCTCTTCTTGCTTATCCCTGTACATATAATTCATGGTTTTAACGGCTCTTCGTTTCGCCTTCTACCTTCAGTCAAATGAAGAACGAAAAAACGGATGTGTAATTGACTCTGATAATTCCAAGTGCTATTGATATTCGATTTTATTGCATCAATTATCGCTCTCGTTTGCCCCCCATTTTAATGACCAAAATTATTTCGTAAAAAATATCATGACTGTGATACCTGGGCCCATCGATCCCCACCATCGCCATCGCCAAGTGATTAATGGTCTCCGTTGATGGTTTTTTATTCCCGTACATTTCAAGATCAATGACAATCGATTGGTGTAAAATAGTGTTGACGTTGACGCTGAGACACCCTCGCATGGTCCATATCCTCAACACCTTTTGCCAAGTGTTGAAGAGGTTGGCACGCACGATGACGTGATTACGTGACCGTTAAAAACCTGACCTAACCGACCAAGCCGCCGGCACGCCATCATCCGTGCTTGAAAGAAACGATGAATGAACACGAGTTTTCAAGCGTTTTGTTATTGGTTACAACCTCTCACGTTGTTCCTTCCGTGAATCCTCATTAAGCCACAAACAACTCGGCTCTTTCAATTTTCTTTCCTATTTTCTTCCGCAGAATTATTCGGAGAAAATTTCCAAGCCGATGATTCTCGGTTTTTTTTCTCTATATTTTATGACGATTGAATCCTTGAGTGACACATCGCGAAGCTCCCGAGACGTCTGTGCCCTCGAGGGAGCGTTACGGTTCGTTAGTGTCCAAGCACTTGGCCGTCAGTGACTCCTCAAGGATTTGAAAGTCGTTTAAAACCATTGAATTATCACTCTTCGTCGAACTATCACTTTTAAAATATTTCCTCGCAATTTTTTTCGTTTAACGATTCCTTTTTAACGTCCACACTGGGGAGAAATGAATTTTTTTTTTCTCACTGAGGAAATAAAAAAGAGTAAACAAGAGCGGAAAGTCTCTGATGGGGCGGAGCAGAATCGCAACCACTGGGCATTTAACTTTATTACCCGCTCGGGTTAGCAGGCAAGACGACCTCTGGTTATTGGTTTCATCTCTTTGACCACTTTTGTATCGTACGTTCAATTTTCGGTTTCATTTCTTCATCTCTGGGGCGCGAATGTTTTTTTCCCCATTTTTTTTTTCACCTCAAACAAGTACACGGATGTTCACGATATTTGATACGTAATGAAAAAGGCAATTGACCTTTTGCTTCCTCAATTTTACCATCGGGCTATTGAATTTGACCCTCTTAAGGTTTCGTTTCTCAGTTTAATGGAATATAATAATTTTTCTATCTCAATTACAATTAAACAAAAAATTAAAATGCAGATTTAAAAGAAAATCAGATAATTATAATTTTTCGCCATTTTCAATTGATGTTTTTCCGACTCATGTTTAACTCAGAAAAAAAATATTCAGTGCACCCCATCCTCTCAGGAACCCTCATCTTTCGCATACCTCTCCCCAAAAAAAACGAGCGAAAATTGAAAAAACAATAAAAGTAGAAAGAAATACGAATGAAGATGGGAAAAAAAAACAGTTCAGATAATTACGAATTAAGGCGGAGAACCCAAGTACCGCATACGTAGTCCCATCACGCCTATGACCCTTTGACTCTCTGATATAATTGTTGCACTCTTCGGCAACACTTGCCAGCCATTCGTCATACCCCGGGGAACATGGTGCATCAGCAATCTGCCCCAGTGCCAATAGACCATACCAGGAGAAAAAGTGAGACAGGAAGATTTAACCCGTTGAGATTCAGACGTAGTTGGCTCTCGATTCAATGTACATGGCCATTAACGGCCATAACCATTACCGATTCGACAGAACTCTCGGGGGGGATTATATTGCTTTCACGTTTCAAAAAATTTGCCTCGCATTTCCTACGTACTTTACGTATGCCATGGCTTGTGGAAAATTAGCATATTATCCACCGGGCTTTTTCGACCTTGAAATTAATGCTCCTTGAATTTTTTTAATGAGTCATCGAGTTTTAATTAAAATTCTCTTGGATTTATTGGGTTAACGAGAGCATGATTAAGTGCGTATCAATGAGAAGATTATTATAATTTTTCCGCGTTTGAGGATATTGGAATTGACCGTTACAAATTTTTTAAACAATTTAATTCGGTTGGGAAATGTGTTTCAGTGAAAAATAATTTTGGCCGTGATATCTCGTGTTTTTTCTATAAAAAAAAATTGTTCGTTACCCGGAGAGAAAACATATGATAAAAATTACAATAACATATGGAGAATGTTGGAAATTTGTTTCGTGGCCATTTTTTTTCAAAAATTGAGGAATTATTCGTTACTATTTTTGAATTTATGAAGAAATTTTTAATTTTTATAATCTTCCACTTATGATTTTGCGAAGTGGTGGAGTAAAGATATACCCCTCCATCAATTATTTACCTTTTAACGCGAAAAAAAGGTCTCAGCAAGTATTGTAGAAATTACAGTGAACGACAGTGGAGTACTTCCCTTGTTAACAAGTACAGAAGAATTTTCGGAAAAAAAGGAATGGAAAAAACCATTCGTTTCGTCAGAGCAAGTGATTAGCGATCGTCAGGTATCCACGAGATTATAACACTTCCTTCTGCACCCGTAAACGTCTCGTTACTGTCCCTCTTTTCCCGGAATCAAAAGCCCAAGCGTCAAGAATCAGAACTTCTCAACTGACTCATCGATAAAATCCGCTAAAAATTGAGGATAAACCGCAATTACCGTTGTAACCCTCTCATTACACCTTTGCACGTCGCAATAATCTTATCGGAAGTGTCTGAGGTACATCAGCCTCAAGAAATTTACTTTCATTCATTCTGTCTAGAGTGAGACGTAACTTTGTCATGAAGGGAAAGTGACGCAAACGACATTGACATGTATTCATTCAATTCATTCACGTTGATGGGAACATTGTTTAAATATAAAGTCATTAAAATATAGTGGATATTCCCTGCAATCAAAAAATCTTAATGTTAATTTAGTTTATGAAGCCATTTTGGACCCTTCCTGATGCCCACATTTTACGCTGGAAGTTGAGGCTTCAATTACCGATATCTTTGACCAGAGGGAATTTTTTCTCTAAGTGCAACTTCGCATTCGTAAATTACACACGAAATTTCTGCAAATTTTAATTACATAAAAGTAACTTATGATTTGTTATCCGTAAATTACTATGTTTTTCCCTATTTTACGTTTACTTATCTGTAATTAACGATGAACCATAAAAAGCGATTTCAGGAGTAAAATACGGTTTCTTTTGCCTAAATTACGCGTAAGTAAATCGTAAAATGCATTTTTGTTAATGTCGTAATTTACGATTTCTTCACTGTGAAATACACTTAGTGAAACATAATAGATACTTTTTTGGGGCAATTTATGTTTTTATTCAAACTGCAAAAGGCCTCTTTTTGACGCCGAAGTTCCGATTTTCATACAACTGAAAAAATTGCAGGTAACACTTCAGTGTACGCGTAAGTTATGTGTTGCGAAATACGAGTTACATTCAATTTCGATACTCAAATGAATTAATTCAGTTATACATCGTCCACGAAATGGTTCTGCAATCAAGAACTAGTCCTAGTCTTGAGTAAAAATAATAAAACTTTGGACCCAAGTGTTTTCTCACTGTACCCAGCATAAATTTTCTACTGAAAATCGAAACCTCTCATTAAAAAAAAAACACAACGATATTATATTTACCGGAAACTCAAAGGTTATTTATCGTTCATAATCTCCTACATAACATCTGATTGATACCTATCAATGCCCCTGCCAACTCCCAGCATGAACTAAGAGCATCATCTTCACGACTAAAACAAGAAAACAATTCAACCGAAAAACAAAACAATTATCACTGATGCCTGGAGGCTCTGATCGATGGGAAACGTGGCGAACGGAATGAGAGCATCCTGCCCCGAGGATCCCACGCTCCGAGAGCAGTTTTGGCTGCCGTTTTGGCTCCCTGAATGTTCCCCGGGCATCGAATAATCACGCGAGATGCAGGCGCATAAAAAAAAAGCCCCCAACGTCTGAGTTGAGAGAAAATACGGAACTAAATATTATGAAAAATGTGGTCGGAGGTGAGAGAAGAAAAGGAGAATTTTTTACCAGCACAATTTACTATTCCTAATCACTGTTTATTTTCATTCTCAGTACGTCCCCTCCCCTCCTCATTCTCCACCCGCTAATCCTGAGCAATAAAGTAAATAAGGGTCTGGTTAAGGGGAATGAAATGTAACAATACAGCGGTCCAGGCTGTTGCTCATCTCGGTAAGAGTTGAGAGAAGTGTACAGAGACATTTTGGTCTTCTCGGAGGCGGCTGCAAACAAAAGGCGTTAACCCAGCCTGCTATTTAATTACAGAGCGCTGGAGTGCTTGATGTTCGAGTAATTGAGAAATAATAATCACTCGAACCAGCTGGGAAAGAGCCAGTGTGGAGCAGTGAATTAGCTTCTTGCACGCGTAGACTCCCGATTTTTCGCCTTATGCGGTGATTGGGAGGTACCGGAGTTTCCGCACTGCATGGGAGAGGAATTAATTCGCACGATCTCCGAGTGTATTTATCAATTCTGGTATTTGCTTCGTTTTTATAGGGTCACATAAAAATTGTTAATACAACTAATTGCCGAGTCTTTGATTAGTCTCGATATTTGTCATAATTGCTGACGGCAAAGTGGGATATCGATGCTGAAAATTGTTTGTTTTTAGTCACGGTAGGGTTCTTGGAAATTTTTATCGAATTGTTAGTTTAACGAGATATGAATAATCCACTCCCAAAGATCTAGTCAAATCTTCAATCTGGAAATTTAGAAATTTTTATGCAGTTCAACTATACGGAAAGATAATTTGGATAAAAATCCGACCTCTAGAGGATGAAACGTGGGACGACATGACAACGATTTTTTGGATCAAGTCTTTTTGGAAAAGTTATACTTGGAGGGTAATTTTTGTGATGAAACTAACCTTCGTCCCTCGTTTCGCCCCAGGAAGATCTGATTTTTAACTAAAATTTGCTTCCGTGTAACACATGAGTGTTGTTGTTGACTTAAAAAAATCAATATTTCATCAAATCACCTGATACTGTTCTCTATTAGTACGATGGATCATTACTCTAATTATCAATTTAGTGAGGAAATAAAAATAATTGTTCGCAGACATTTTAATCAATTGATTGATACTCATCCAATCAAACGACTCGATAATTCCTGTAGTTATCATTATCGCGAGACTTATTCAATCAATTTTTTCCGAAATTTTATTACGCTGTATATTGATGAGATGTAAATGAATATGACGGCAATAGGAAAGTGAGTTTTGATATAATAACGCCTTAAAGGTGGCTTTTTATCGATATCACAGGCCCATGTACAGAGTTCACTGGTGTATCGCGTAACGAAGTGAGCGTGTTGCTGAACACGATAGTAAGTATAGCATAATCCACTTGATAATGGCTTCAAAATGCAATGCAAGCACCCTTCCACCCAGAACCCTATCGATCTCCTAATTATGATATTCCCGGGAATTAAAAACAGCGGGATCTTGGAAAAAAAAATAAGGTAACCAGAGGTAACTCGGAGGGGAAAGCCAAGAGACAGAGTGGAAAAATAATTTAGCATACATGTGTTGACATATTCAGAGGCCAGTTGGTGCTGCAGTTATCCCTCCTGTTATAATTATTCATTTTTAATTAGGGTAATTAAGGGGTATAATTGATGTGCTCGGAGGGGCTCTCTTTGTCCCATTATTTTTCTTGAATTTGTTTCTACGACCTTATGGCTGATTGTTGTTGATGACATCAGTTTCTCAATTTGATTTGTCCCATATTTTTTTTCAACTGATTAAATAATTAATTCTCTGGAGTTTTCAATAAAACGTCATTTCTCATTTTTTTTCTTTTTGTTAATACTTTCAAAACTCAGACTTTCGCAACCGAATACGTTAATACTTTGAATAGATGGAATGATGATATAAATTTCGAAAATAATTCTCATTAATCCCATAATTTTGCATCACCTTATCATGGTAAATCGCAAAAGCAGGTGAACTATTTGCGATAACCACCAGAAAAGATTATACTCTCGATAGCATACACCTCTCACTTCTTCGACATTTTCCGTAATAATTAGCAGCAGACGCTGTCACCTTCGTAATGAAAAAAAAAAACGTCCTTCGAGATCGATCGTTCGAATAAATCAAAATACACCGGCAATTTGTTCCCCCATAATATTTTCAGCGATAGGCAGGTGGTATCGTTGAGAGTTTGGTCGTTGTATGTGGCTCGATTAAGTCCGATAAACTGAACGGATAAAAAGAGGAGTCGAAGAAACCGGGGCCAGGGGAGGGATTGGGGATAACACAGGAAGGTGAGTCCTTTTCCGATGTCGAGGGATCAGGATTATATATCAAGCCCTGATACGGGGTTGGTCCCCGTGGTATCAGCCCGTTGGCTAGTACCAGCCGGTACTACGCACCCCAAACTACCCTCGTTGGCAAACCATTACGCTACGACTCAGCGTTCCTTACTCCATATGAAAATGGACGACTGAACCCCTGGGGGGAGAGAGTTTTGTCGAGAGAGGGAGAAGGAAAATGCTAGCATAATGTCTAAGACAGTGAACCGAGTGGTTTATGGGGGGTAGGGGGAGGATAATGTGTTCAATGATTTTATGCAAATTGGTGAGCTATTTTGGTGGTAATGGAAAATTGTTACCGAATTTTTATGAGTGTATTATGGTGGAATTTTGTTGAAATTTTCCAATTTCGATGAATTGAGAATTCAAGAATGAATTATTAAAACGTACGGAGAGATTTTTTCAATGGAAATTACCCCATTGCTTCATAAAAGGGTATCATGAGTCATTGTTACCTCATTTCTGTTCGAAAACTTGGGACGAGTGTTGACGATATTGAAAAAAGGAGATTCAGATTTTTTGTTCGTTGAAAGTAATGGAGAAATGCTGGAGAAATTCTCTTTTTTTAAGGAAATTTTAATCATTTATATACAACCAGTCGTTCTTTTGCATAATAGAAAACACATGTACTCAGCAAAAAAATCACTTAAACCGTCGATGAGCAAAAAGAGAATTAATGTTTAGACTTGATTCATGGAATTTCTCATAAGTAGATGACAACCTGATTTATCCATGGGTAATACCCGTCAATCACTGGTGTCTCCCCGTAATTACATCAATAAATAAAGTGAATATTCCTCTAATACTGAGGCTTGCAAAAAATAGAACCTCTGAAAATCCGGAAAATTGAATCAATCCTGTTCGGCTATGGTCGAAAGGTCCTCGTAATGACGACTTTTATCCCATGGACATCGAAAACTGTGGAAAACGGGTGGGTTGAGCGTGATTGAAGTGTAATAGTAGACATGGATCATGCCACGTTATCGAGGATAATTACATCGTCATTATGGCAACAGTGTATACTCAAGATTTCTCGAATCGTATCATCAAAACTTGTTTTTCTATTATCGTATCTGTATCAGATATCAATCAAGTGAAAACGAGTCAAAGCCGGAGGAGAATTCTTTGTAGAATTCAATTTCCAACGCAACTGCATTTTGCGATTGAGAAATTATTCGAGTTAATTAAAATGAACGAATAAATTAATTTTTTTGTACACAACGGTCTTTGACAAGTCAGAAGAATCTTCCGGAAATTATTCCAAAGAGTTTTTTGGTGTCTCAAAAAGATCTCTAGAGGATAAATTCTACCTAATTCTCTATAACTTTGAAAAAAAAAATGTGTTCATAAGATTTTTTATGTCTTTTTCAATTTTTACTGTCGTCTATTCTATCATCAACAGTTTTATGTTCAACATAAAAATGATCAGCGTCAAACATTTCAAATAAATATTTAATGTTTTAGGGTATCGTGAAGCGAATGGATCAATTTTTACTTTCGTCAAAGCTCACGTTCTTGCAACAATATATCAATGATTAATAATTTTGTTTTCGGGCTTTCCAAATTTATGTCTCCTCAACACTCAATTTAACAACTGTTGAATGTAAGCAAGTACCAAACTCCACAATTTCCTTCTCATTTCGTTCCAGTTTTAAACCATGCATTCGATAATTGAAAGCTCCAAGCAATTTTTTAAAGCCCAGACCAACTCACCGATAATGTCTTTTTAATGAACAAGATGAAAATAAAAAATTGCAACTCAGTTAATTGATCCTCATCCCTGGGGAGCCCTCAAAAGGGTAAAACAGTGAATTATCGCGTTACACTGTCGTGAAAATCCGATCATTACGCGGCGTCAACATCGTTATTACGACGATGTCGCTTTTCTGGTGAGTTGGGCGCGGCTAATTCAGTTCGTTACTCCCATCGGCTCATCGCTCTCTCGCTCTTTCAATCCCCAAGGGGATCATACACATTATCATCGTTTACACGGATAGACGAAGCGAATATCGCGTTTAACATTTTGCGTGTATTTGTATTGTCACTGATGAGACGTCACCGGGGTAACTTGACTAATGAGAAATGTCCCAGCTGTCATGGCGCACCCTTGGGGTCACAAGTGACTGAAATATACTCATTGGAAGTATTAAACATTGATTAATTATTCGGAAAATTATGAATTACTTCAGTGGAGTCTTTTTAATTAATGAAATTCACACGGACAGACATTTTACTCTGGCCCATAAGACATTTTATCATCATGAAAATCACTTGCTCAGAGTCAACTCAATTCGCGAACAGCTCATTCTGATTTTAATTACAAAAGTATTTAACTCAAATGCCCTGAGTATCAATATACATACTTGAGTTCACTTTCAAAATTGTTAGTCGTCAACATAAACATTCATTCTCGGTATCAGGGGCCGAATAAAATTAAAATAAAGGTTGCAAATCAATATATTGATTATGTTTGTTAATAAGGGACTGGTGAAGCGAGTCACTTATATCCTTAGTTAATTATGTATGATTTGAAGGACGGTCCTCACATGTTACGAAAAAAACATGAATTAGATTATTTTTGTGATCAATTTCTTGAGAGCTAAATTGCCGTAAGAAATTAGCAGTGTGGACGGAGAGAAAAATTCTTAAAAAATTACGTGTCTGTTCCGTAATCAGTCACAATAATATTTAGTAAAAATTACGGAACAGTTACGCTTTTTTTTACTGAACGTTTCATACTTTTTTGGAACGTTCTGGACTTTTTCCTGAGAGTTCACTGAAAAAATGCGAAACAGTTCCATAATTTTTACCGAACATTATTGTGACTGATTACAAAACAGGTACGTTATTTTTCAAAAAAAATTTTCTCCCTCTGTATATGATAGAAATGTCGATTCATTTAAGGGAAATGCGCTATTTTTCCCTAGTGTTGAACTCAGGACGTCTTTTTTAAAGCTTCAACGATGGCTTGTCAATAGTGAGAATTGACACGAGAGAGAATCATAGACAAATTTTTGATAACAATTAGCCTACCGTTTATAAATATATCATATCGTAAATATCACAATTATGGATAACACATTTTTTAACGAGTTACAGATGAAATATCAGTTCTCCCTGCATCCTCGACCCATTCTCATACCTCTCTTAATTTTAAGGTATTATTTTTTATTCAGTGCCATTACGTAAAGTACACCGGTGCTCGTCATTATCGCTGGTGTGCCCGAAAGCTGCACAACGGGGCCGAGAGCACTCGAATTATCATTTGCCACGGCGTTGCGCGCCACGGGTACGTGCGATTAATCGTCCAGATTATAATTCAGTCCGGGGGTAACGTAACGGCGTTCATTAAAATCAGATTTATACTTGGTTGAGAATTTTTGCTTTAGGAGCGAAGACACAAGGAATTCCCGTGTTAACATTTTTCTTTTTAGTTTTACTGGTATTTCGAGTTTGTGTTTACGTTCATTTTATGTGTAATGCCGGGTGAATAAAGTGCGTCGCGGGCGGTGATGTTACTGCCTGTCTTTTGCCTCGAGTTGGGTAATTTGGACGGCGGTCATGAGTGGTTAAACGGTTGTGAGATATCCGCTGCTGTTGGAGAGTCAAAATGATGAGGGGAAAAAATGTATTTTTCCCTTCGGGAAGGGGGAGATATATCGATTATAATCTCATCTTCATTTGCATAATATAACATATAATACGTTTATATCTTTTAACGTTTTTCATTCAAGATTTTCAAGTTTAGGACACGATATTAAGAGAATTGAACGCATTTAAGGCGGTGGAAATCGGTTTAAAATGATTGAAAAAATAATTATAACATTTGTCATCATTCAAAGTGTAACAATCATAAAATTTTCAGAAATATATAGCATGAGAAATTCGATAGAAAAATTTTCCACGATTGTCGAGGGCTTGTTATACATTTTATCTCAGGGGCTGAAAAATTAATGTGTCTTTGGGAATAAAAAAGAAATTATCTGGATTATTTCCTCGGCTACGTAGTATTAATCAAACGCTTCTGCCATTTGTTCTGGCGCCCTTGGAGGTTGGAAACCGCCCCCTTGGACATCCACCGATAAACCCAAACTTATGTTGCTTGAGCACCTGGGAATTTTCCACCATCTTAACCCACATCTAGCTCACAAACTATGCTCTATAAAAATATCAAATGCTTAACTCACGCAATTTTTTAAAAAATTACTATGAAATTCTGGGATAAATCTTTGTGCATGTGGCAGGTATCAATTAAGAATGAATACGTGTCACATGCGAGTTAATGACGGGAGTTGAATTTTATTCTTCAAGTGATAAAACCCCAACAAAATCATTTATCAGACATTACGATTTTACGATTCGACGAGCGAAATTGTTGGTAAAATTTACCTTACTGCTCTATAAACATGTATCATAAAATGCAAAAGTGTATCGCGACGTCATTTCTGTCTCAAAACTTCGTAAAAATTAATATATGATTAATTTTCACTCTAAGTTAAATAAATTTTATTCGAACGCGCAATTTCAAGGTAGAAGCGATGCAGCGATAGCTCGTAACACTAATTTACATAACACTCGGCTAATTTTTATCAAAAAATATTTTTTATACGAATATTTTATAATTTGCTCTCACAGTAAGAAAATAAAAGTATTTTTTTTCTGTTTCAATCGATGTTCTAGGAGAAATGGTCTCATTTATATGCCTCGAGAATCCACCCCAAAAATGATCTTATTGATCCACAGTTGAAAAAAGTCTTGAAATACGAGAGTTTTGTCGTATCAAGCAGAAAAAGAGAAAAAATAGAGGAAAAAATATGGAAATTGTTGTAACGATAAGGCGCGTGGTAAGAGCATGGCGACACGCCTCGTGTCCCACTGATAAGCCTCGGAGAGGGAGAGAAATTGTCCCCTCCCCCCCCCCCGGGATATTAAGTAACATTAGACGATTATTCATAGTGGCAAAGTCGATGCTCATGAGTTTCAGGAGTGAAAGTAACACCAAACCCTCGAACACATGCGGCAAAAGGGATAAAATGCCCGAATGACCCGACATCTCGCGAGAGGTAGGCGTTACGCCCACGCAAATTGACCGACCATTGAAGGTACACACCAGTGACCAGGGGTACTCGTGTTCGATCCACCACCGATTTTATATATTTTCCTTAAACTCTTGGCTTTGTTATGCTTTTTTTTTTTCTAGTTTCATGAGAAGCCGGGGAAACTACTGGATGGAGGGGCACAGGTGCAGTGGCTCGCGTGGCTTGCTCGTGACCCACCGCCTTATCATTATCAACTGTCGCGATCTTTATCCGTTTAATAATCGCGTGTGTAACTGATCACTTGCGATCAATTTTCGGTCATCGAATTTCCTCAGAATTTTTCGTTTTTTTGTGAAATTAAATGAAATTAATTGAATGCTCTGGCTTTTCTGAAAATTTTCTTTTATTTGGTTTTTAGAATGAATTGAAGACATCCCAGTCCTAGTCAGTTTGTTTAATTGATTAGTTCAATTTGAAGAGGGCATTCTGGAAACCTTGAGGTTTCGTGGAGAAAAGGGAAAAAGTGGAAGAGGAGAACTTGATTTTTTTCGTTATTCTAAGTGATTTTTTCCTTTGAAAAATTGTACACATCCAAAATTCAATGTAAATGCGCAGCCGTAAAAAACCCCCATGATTTTCCCGGAACATCCTTAAATCCTCCAAAGTGTCCCAAAGAGTTATTTACGATCCAACCCACGAGAGCATCCCGCAGGTGCCTCCTCCGGTCTCTCAACCACAATGGTTTTTGCATATTCATCGAATCCCGGTTTTATCGATCTTATATTATCAAAGCGTGCTTTAATTGACTTTGGATTCTCTCATTAGTGCTAATGGCTCAATTCTGTACCCCCAAACATTTTTTTTCTGAAAAATAAAGGGATCAGAAAACACGGTAGGTGTGAAGAGAACCGATTGCCCCGACACTCGCAGGGCTTTGTATTTGTTTTTTCGATTCATTCGATCGCCGTGGAAAATTGCCACCATTCTACTGTACCTTTTGTATCGTAGAAAGCCACTCATTCTCGATTATTACAATTTTTCGAGGCAACAACAGGTTTAGTCCGGTTAAGACACTTTGAGGTGTCCAATTGCAACCGCAATGCCCTTTTTGTTCGACTATTGTTTTGTTGGATAGGCTCGAAAAAAATGAGCAAGATATTCACCTTGCAGATTGCATCAGTGATTATTTCATCAGTTGAAAATTATCCGGTCATTTTTTACGATTTTTTGTTTTATTTGGCAATTTTGATGCGCGAGTAGACGAAAAAAATATCACAAAACCGTAAACAGTACAAGTGGGCATTTAAGGATTAATCCAAACGCAAAATCGAGGTGCGGCACAGTGGTTCATACTAATATTCAAAAGCTTTTGCATCGAATGCAGAGAAGGCAACAGCATACCCTGGGTTATATACGCAGACGTGTAATCTTCGGAGCTAGCCACTGGGCGGGGTAATGATACGCCCGTAAGCAGACGCAGTGCTGTACTGAGTCGAAGTAACTCGCTAAACCACCGACTTTTGTGACTCACGTGTTTCATATACCAAAGTCAATGTATGGATGGAGGAGTCACTTCACTTGTTGGTGTACAATCACCGGTAAAAGCGAAGAAACTTGTTGACGTTGGCGAAGGACAAGGGCTATTCCACTTCTATTATTCACTGATTGGAGAACAATTTCATCAGAATTTTCATTCTGAAAAATTGTATAAAATTATTCTTCACTCCATTTTCTTCTCTCCAATTATAATCACTGATAAAAATGAAAAACTATTATTCTATATTTTTTCTGATGCTCAGGAGATGGTTCCCCGGGAAGCTGCAGGAGCAAAGAATCTCTATCTCGTTTGCATACGCACCGAAGGATTATCTCTCTCTTCTCGTCCATCGCGCCGAAACCACTGTATTTTAATTCCCCCGAGAGACGAAATGATGAAAACTCCTCCACGAATTTTTGAATACGTTTGAAGCTAAGAACTCGGGTATAATGAGACGGGTAGAATTTGGATAACCTATGTTTAGCAGGGGAGGTGCTTCAGAATATACCCCCCACTTGCATTTTAGTCACTACCTACTTTTCGTTATTAAATCGCATATAACACTGAGTGGATTTCGTTCTATGTCTTTACCTTCCAAGTTCATGCAAATCCCATGGGAAAGCGACGTGATAATTGGAGGAGAAGAGGGGGTGGGATATAGAGCGATCGATGACCCCAGAGTGGAATTAATTTAACGAAAAATTTATACATCGACAACATAATATATAAAAAAAAAATCAGGCAACGTAGTGTCCGAAGATTATCCTTAACTTTTCCCCTCCCTCCAAATTCATTAAAAAAATCTCAGATAATTTACAAATAAAGAAGCCCTTAAAAACCGCCCACTCGTTTGCAGGCGAAAGTTCAAGATAGTCGGAGTAATCACGCTCATCAGAGTGTCTCAACGACATTCTACTGATGGAGGGAGCGGATGCCCTCGAAAAAAGAGAAGCACAAAAGACGGAAAATAAGAAATAAAAAAAAAGGACAAGACGAAATAACAGGCCAGGGTGATATAATAACAATGTAGGTCTCCATCGCAACCTGGCAGCCGGAAATGGCACACTCCGGCGTAAGAAAAACGCTCGATGTACAGGAGTAAATAGACGCCGGTGTGCCATCTTTGCATTGGCGAGATGTCCTCTCACGTGGGTTTAAAAAAAAAAAACTTCTTTTTTCCCCCGTTTTCACCACCGACACGTCGCTTCCATTTACTTCTGCTTCGAGAATCGTTGGAATCTCTTCGACCTCCTTTTCATATCACGAGTCTTCAACGAAAATACTAAAGCGGACGAGGAACAAGAGCTCCTGAATTCAGCGAATGAAGTCGAGGAGAATAAAATTGAAATAAAATCGTAAAATCTATTCCGAAGTCAAATTTTAAGAAATAATAAATGAGGAAATTTTTCGCTTGGTTAAAGAGTTATAATAACGTCATAACAAATATGTTCAAAGGGGAAAATATCTGTGAAATCTATGCGGATCGGAATACGCGAAAAATTTTAATTCAGACACACGATTTGAATTCCCGAAGGATATCCACAGAATGTCTTCAATTCGGGATCTTCAGGGTCATCTTAAAGATGGCACCTTATAAACAACTTCATAGAGGCCTCAGGAAAAATAAAAAATGGTTAAAGTAACAGAAAAAAATGTTGGCAAACTCTTGTTTTCATTCAACCCCGGAGGCAGTGAAAAAAGTGAGGAGTCCGTTGGGCGTACTATATACACTTGTTCCCCGAATCCTTCGAGTCCTTTCCTTCGACATAAATTCTCACTGGCGCGAGCGCACCACCACTTCGTTATGGCTCTATCCAATGAGTCTGAACACTTCCAATCGATATCTCGAAACTCGGCAACCCGGCGAATATTCCCGGTGGTGTCCTTCACTGGTTTATTGCAATTCGGTCTCTCAGCAAGTTGAGGAGACAAGATTTTTTTTCCAATTTTTTTTCAGATAAAAAATTATCTTCTTCCGCTCGTTTCCAATCGAACGAATAATAAGCCAAGTGCTGATCATAACGAAAACGTGAGAAAAATTTTGTCATCTCTTTTTAAAATATTTGATAATCGACTCAATCCAATTAATCGATTTCCTACTGCTCTACTTCGACGGTTCAAACAACTTTTCCTGTCAATTTGTGCATCAAAATTATTTTTCATTTGACAAAATGAACAGATTGTATCTATCATGGAGCACGAACTGAAGAATACCATGCTAATTATCCACTCGTTCATTTGGTATTCTTGATTGACTTTGTTTTCACTCCCCAAACTTTTTAAAATTTCTTCATCGCTCATACCCTCCTCGAGACATTTATAAAACAGCCGGAGCCTAGTGCGGCGTTGGGTCTTCTAGAAACAGGTTCATCACAGAGTCATAAAGTGACTTTATAAGGCCATAAGGACGCTAAGGTAATTACTTAAGAACTAATCATCCCAAACGCGCGTTTCTCCGACGGCTTCAAAAACACGTCTCCACTATGTGGCCTCCATTTAGTTTTAGTTATTCTCTTTTTTAAACTTCCTTTTGTCTGCATTATGTGCGCGACTCTTTTTCTTTATGAACACAGAACACGGAACTGGGTAACTTGACATTTGCCAGAAAAAAAAAGTTGGCTCACCCTAAATAATATCAAATACCAATCTTTCCATTAACAAAAATGATCCCGCGATTTTCCCAAAATCATTACGAAAAATAATCACTTACAAATTCTTCATTACCACATCGGTTATAAATCATTGTCCTCAACATTAATAACATAAGCTTCACTCCAAACATTTGTTCAAAACCAAATACTCTCTTGCTCACCCTCGACAACATTCCAAAAATTGACATCAGAAGTGCGTAATCACCGAGAAATGTTGAGCATTACTCACCCAAACCTAAAAACTCGAAGCAAAGACTGAAAACCCCCCCAAAAAACTGAAAAAGAAAGCGCCCCGTAGTCGTGTGTACCTATAATAACAGTAATCCCTCCATTCGCCAGCAATTTGGCTGTTCGCCTCGAAAACTCCAAATTATAGAAGTTCGCTGTCATTAGCTGAAAGACTCCCCTTTCCAGGGGACAGCTTCCCCGAAGTCTTTCTTGTCCATTGCAGGAAAATTCATCAGATGTCAAAACGTGTCCTCCCTCGAATTTCCCCTCATCTCCTTCCCCTTTCTCCCACCCTCACCCCCACCACGAGCCCCCCGACTTCATGAATTCACCTCTAATTACCCCCGCCGAGCCGAAATCTGCATTCCGAAACAGTCATCGAGAGTGAACTTGGCTCACGGATAACAGTGATTTCGTTAAGCCCCTCTCCCCCTCCCCCCTTCTCCGTCGCCGATTTACTTTACGTTAAAATGGTAGGGCAGTGGATTTAACAAGTGGTAAGAGTGAGCTAGACAAAACTCCGGACTAAGACCAAAATCTTAGCTCGGGGCGTTTGCTCTCCACCGCAGAGGGAGAGAGAGAAAATTAAAGGAGAAAAAATCTACGTCCAGATGGAGGTGAAAACGTGAGACAGATAGAATGAAGCACAACTCGTTGAGAACCACCTCAGAATACCGAATGCACTCGTTACCCTGCGGTGAACTTCTTGTTAAAGTATCAGTTGAGCTGAGGATGCCACAGGAATTCTCAAGCTGGCTAAGAGGGTCTCAGTGAGCGTTTGGCATACCATACGCACCGAATTATCTTCATCAACACTTTTTACCCAATGCTGTTAATGAAATTATCAGGGAATGATGTTATTAAAATTCAGACTACATCATTTCCGCAAATGCCTCGGGCAAGTACTACTTCAATTAGCTGTTGACAGCAGCATTCTTCGAGTCTTGAGCTAACAACAAAGGATAAATATTCTGCAATAGTTTATAGCACTCCAACTGTGTACCACGATAATACTCTCGGGACAGTGTTTAAGAGTTGTTTTTCAAGCTCATAACCCATAATTAATGAAAGTCGAGGTAGCATGTGCGTAGTATTAACAAGTGGACGTAATTGACAAAGTTTCCTAAAAGTTTGCCAATGCAGCAACCAATTGCAAGGATTATCCGATATTAAAATTATTTTTTACACACAATAATTGTGAGAACAACTTTTTCCAGTCCTCCACATTATTATCCTGTTAATTTCCAATTTCCAAGTGACTACACCGACTTTCAATAAATCCAGAGATTACTTTGTCTGCGTTCTCCGAAAGATTTTGATCCTCTTCCACTTTCAAATTCCTTTATCACCCCCTGACAACATTTAACCCCAACAATTACACCGCTCGTTTGCACGAAAAGGTTTCCTATGTATACATACACCCAAGAAACTTGTGCACGCAAGAAAATTGTCGCAATCTAAAAGACCAAAAGAAAGACATTTGTAAATTCAAGGATGAGAGTAATTCAAATCTTATCAAAAACGATTGCTTAGAAATCGTCTTTGAATTTTTTCCCGAATATCAATAGCAATTTACGAGCGAGTTCACGTGTTCACATAATCCATGAATTAACCCGAAGTGCACATGGCGAAGACAAGCTGTGAAAAGTATACCAGATGCGACGGACCGCTCCTTTTTATCATCCTATACTTGTCAATATCCCCCGAGACAACTGGTTTCTGGTCATTCTCAATATCGGTATCATAAAGACAAACCTGGAGTACTCCTATTCGCAGTCATTACCTCTACGATACAGCTAGCAACTACATATTACAGGGCTTTAAGTGTATTACTATCTGTCCGTTACGATTCCCCTATTATCGCTACTGGTAACGATTTACGACCTCTACGCACGATCACAAGTTCTTTCATATGAGCCGGTCAATTTCCAAACGCATATTGCTTGGGAGATTTGTGGATTCAGTCGGTGGTAATTGATGGGCCAATTCAATCCATTCAAGATGGGTAAGTTGTCTGATAGTAATTTTCATTGAAGGCACATGCTCTCGATTAATTCTCGTTTTTATATCATTTTATTATGGATGACTTTTCTTTGGAGTCCATGCAGATGGGAAAACACCTGGAGGATTTTCAATTATTTTTTATGATTAACCATTTTCAAGGTCATATGTTTGTCTTTCGTTATCAATAGTTTCTGGCTGAATTTCTAAGAATTCAGGAATTGTTGGAAAACCAGTTTTCTAGCGAATTTTACGGTCTATTTATTGACAGCTGACGACAAATCATGAATTTACAAACTAACAAAAAATACTGCAAATGTCTTCGCTTTCTCTTGTCATATTAATTATTTGCCACCTATTGCGCATAATCGTGAATATCCCACATAAATCATACCGACAATTGGCTATAAATTCCATCGTACCGTGATTTGTAAACGATCATTGATGAATGTGCTTATATTAATTTTCTATCCATCAACTGAGTCATCCATTGGCCATCACCAGACGAAATTTTTCCCCTCATTAACAATCAACATACCTATGAGAACAATATAGACTCACCTCTTCCCATTTCTTCGTCTCCTTTTAGTCGCATAAACAGTTCCAAGTTGGCTCATGGCAACGGGATTATTGGGGCCCGTTGTTGCTGTTGGTCCAGTAGCTGACGTTGGTGTCATATTATCAATGACACCAGGGGGCTGAGGATGATTACCACCAGTTGTCAGGGTGATGGTCGAGCCAGGTGGATAGCAAGCCGCGGCAACATAATCCGTCGGCGTCAGTGAACCGGTAGGTGGCCCGCAGATTCCAACAACCCCCGGACCACCCCCGCCACTACCACCACCTACAACACCCCCGACCACCCCCAGCCCCGTTGCGCTTCTGTCCAGGGTGTACACCGTGTGTAATGTAACACCTCTCCTCTCAATATCCTCTAATTCAATATTTACGTCATCATCAATGATCGTTGTTGATGACCGTCGGTACGTCTGCTGATTGTGCAGCGACGACGGTAGATCTAGTCTTGTACTTGGTGACAGTTTAATTGAGTTTCAATACAATTTATTGAAAATAAATCTTCGTCCACCAGTTGAAAGACACCACGTTGTCCTTAGCAATCACAATGTATCATGATCGTTGTGATGATCACTGCTAATCACATTCATCAGCATCACCAATAATCCGTTGTCACACTTGTCACTGATATTCACCAATTTCAAATAAATCACTGACCAATGTCACTTGTTCACAATCATTGATGTATCCAGAGTTTAGGCACCCACGGTTCGGTGATATTCAGAAATTGTTGGGTTATCAGTGAGCTATCTCCAGCCACAGTCCCAATTATTCACACAATCAATCACAATGCACTGATTACGTCAAATTAACCAAGTTCACATTCACTGGCAAGTGTCACATCACGTGTCTGCTTCTACTGATTTTCAATCACAGTATCACTCCTCCATTTGAATTACACACAGTTCCCTTTACTCGCGGCTGGGCTTTGACATTAGTGAGTGGGAAGGGGGAGGGCAATAACAGAATCCCCCCCAGGATGTGACGAATTCTCCTCGTGGTTGATGCACTAGTTGGTGGACGTTAAAAAAAACCGGTAAATTAAAATAATTTGAGTGCGAACGTGTGACGACGGTGTTCGCCTCGTAGAAGCGTGTCGTATACTGGTACCGGCTTGCCAGGCGTTGGTCGAGGGGCCCCAAGCGGCATAGATCCCCGCTGATCGCTTCACCGGCAACAACAACACACCGGTGAGATAGAAGGGATAGAGGTGGCGAATCGTTGGCTGTGGTGGTGGTGGAATCGTACCACTGGGTATAGGCACAACAGTCACCTTTTGGTATGAATTTTCCCCCTCTGTTGGCTGCAGCAACTTGTGCGGCTCACTTCCACCACTTTTCGGCTGGATTTCAACGTCAACTTTACCCCCAGCCCATCGCTCGCCACGCCCACAACTTCAGGAGAGTGACCAATGGAGG
Source organism: Diachasmimorpha longicaudata (assembly GCF_034640455.1). Lineage (NCBI taxonomy): Eukaryota > Metazoa > Arthropoda > Insecta > Hymenoptera > Braconidae > Diachasmimorpha > Diachasmimorpha longicaudata. The sequence continues at coordinate 7,091,762 of NC_087226.1, read as the reverse complement.
AGGCAGCATGGCGCCACCAGCGTTTAACGCCGGCTCTGCTTCGATACCCATCGCACTCTCTCACTCTATCTCAGATTCCGGCCTATTTCTCCGGTTTCACTTGGCGAGTGCATCCCTCGAACTGGATTTTCCCGCTTCATCGCCGATTGTATGGATTAGGACTGGTTTGGTGAGGGGGTGGTTTTGGGAACGAAATTACTTTTGTCTCTCCAGTTTTTTTTATATGAAAACATTTTTAAAAAACGTCTTACTTTGGACGGAGAGAATAATTCAGTAAAAATTACGGAACAGTTGCGCACATTTTCCGGAAAGTTCACTGAAAAAGTGCGCAACTGTTCCGTAATTTTTACTGAATATTATTTTCACTGAGAGATTACGGAAAAGGCACGTAATTTTTAAAAAAATTTTCTCTGCGTGTGAGACTGATAATTCAAAATGGAAATTTTTCGATGCAGTAATCGTTCGATTGGCACAGTAATTTGCAGATCAATAATGAATTACACTTCTGCACTGACAATGACAAATAAATATAGTTTTTCAAATCATATTCGATTCGCGCTTTGCAGTCTCGTCAATAGAATATTTTATTGACAGAATTCAATGTATTTCCCTCTAAAATTTATGGAAATTAATGAATTTGAATTTACGTTTCAACGATTTATTCTTAAACTGTAGATACCCGTTGTCTCTCAACAAAAGAAGATATTGACAGAAATAGGTTTATTCTTCACTTGTCAAGCAATTCGTGCACAATATCGGTCTTCACCCGCTGGTGACAATCGACAGTTCCATCCTACTATGACATATTTTTATTATCTGAAGCCAATTCCGTGAGTACCATCGACTTACCCACCGAACACGATACCAATAGACTGATAGAGCACAGCCCAACATATCTATGCACCTGTCAATAAATCTGACACGTGTACACCAGCCATGAGACATGGTTTTTTGCAATGATACTTCTCAACATATTCAGGTTTAATATTTTACAATTATTTCCACTCATTTGCGATGCCAATGAGAAAGAAAAAAAAATCATTATGCACATGAATAATGGATCTACCTCTTCTCATTCTGCGCCTCCCTTTTATTTTTCTTTTCATCAGTTGCAGTATTATGAAGAAGCATAAAGGGCATAAAGGGCTTTTGTACATTTCCCCATTGCACATTTTATAACCATACATTACACACTGGTTTACCGAATTTTAACTCCGCGTTAAGAACTCATTTCACGCACATGAAGACATGTTACACGTGATCCATAACCCTCTACTGTTCCAGGGGCCCTCTTGTGTGGTTACACGCGAGATTCGTCTTTTCTTCGACTCCTACAATATCATTATGCCCGATTGTTCATTACATCGAGGGGTCATTGGTACTGAACCGATTAAATTCATTCGAATTATATTGATTCATTATATTCCGATTATTCTGCTGAAGAAAATCGGAAACCATATGATCAAGAACGCTCTTTGTATGAAGCGCTGAATGTTTCACGGATAATTGACTTCACAGTATGAATTGATATTGCGGTTTGGCTTGTTAGCTTGAGTCTTAAGATTTTTCAATTGTTTATTTATGGAGTGTTGTCGGCTTTCAAGAAGAATATCGTAAAAAAAAATGTGGTCCTTATAAGAAGAGAAATATTCAATAAAAATTACTAAATTCAAGTTCGCTTGTCGATTAGGGATGGGATAAAGAAAATTCAAGTAGTGATATCGTAATTTTGGTCAGACAATTGAAGTGAACATCAGTGAACAGTATGAAAAAATTGTCTAATAGTTCCGTAAGATTTTGCAAGGTAATTCTATGATCCGTCAGCGCAGTGCGGAAAAAATATGATTTTGTTAGTTAAATACTCTACTGACAAGAATTTCAAGCGGATTTCCCAGCGGAAGTTTCGGGTATTTGTTTGTCCCAAACACATGTGATTGGCAAAATTGTAGTTTTCTCTTGCGAACTACGTGTTCTGGATTCTTTGGTAAACATTTCTGACTGTGCATCGTTCGAGTTCGTCTACATCTCCCAATCAGACTTTTGAATGCAGCTAATGTGTGTTACCGTTGTCACGAAGAATTCCAATCCTGTTGAAAATAAATACGGCAGGAAGTAAACGACGAAAATGGTGTTGAACACGGCATTTCAGAAGAACAAACGCAGACGTCACGCAATGACTCCGAAAACCGGGCATTGACGATGGTCAGTAACGGGCCAAGTGGAATTTCGTGCACAAAGTTTCATGTTTTTTAACGAATCGGCTAATGAAACAAAAAGGAGAGATCAGAACTCAAGTAATGCATTACAGTGACGATCAGAATGGAACGGAGTATGTCACCGACTGATTACTGCTCCTGCGGACGTTTATTAACCCGAATTATTTTCAATTGGATCATTTGCTAATAAATTTGGCCAATTCTTCAAGTGACATGTCTCATCAGCCGAGGACATTATCATGAAATATTATATTCGTTTTTGCTAAAGTAGTCAGTATTTTCAACTACTATCAGCCATCAAGAGGAGTATTGTTTCTATGAATGTTATCGTAATCACTCTAGATAACAAGAAGGAAATAGCACGACCTCGAAAATGCAAAGTGACGATTGTCAACGGTAAATATTTTTTTGATTATTTAATTCGAGTACTTCAAAAAGGGTGCGAAAGGTGTGCGATGGCCATCTAGCGGTGGAACCTTGAACTCTGTTACCTGAGAATTCTGTGTGATTACCTACAGGTATTCGCCCTTGACGATACGATGTAAAGTATCAACCATCGGAGGGCTGTATTTGTTATTTTTTACATATTTTTGTAATTATTGAATTAGGTTGGTTTTGCCTTGCTGTTCATTCGCTTATTGTTAAGCAACAGTTATTTTGTTAATTTTCAATTTGTAAATCAAATTAACAATTAGATGGTTAACCAAAAATTACCATCACGAGATTTAGTGTTGTAACTAATGGGAACCAGACAGATCGATTTTGTTAATTATTTTACAATTTCTAAATTTTGATGAGTATATTTAGTTTTTCATTAATATAAACTGCAAATTACTTTAATAGGGAAGAATTGTATTATGAACGACCATCTCACATTATGATTTTATAAAAAGATCCCACATGATCTGTCGAAAATATGTGCGAAAGAAGTGGTTTTCGAAGGTTTTTTGGTGCCCTCATAAGTTCATTGGAATTATCTTTGGGCGAATCGTCCGAAGATTTATAAAAAAATTATGATATATGACACTTATAAACGATATTCCGAAGACAGATATTTTTCTACCCGAGCTAGTACCGCTAGTACTGTTTAAACTATTGTAAACAATAAAAAATTATAAAATAGCGGAAGGACAATTTCCAGTTATTCCCATTCCAATTATAACTAAAAATTGAACTTTAGGAAGTCCCTATCTATTGTCTATTCGGGTCGCACACGATTATTAATTATCCTCAACCCGCAAAATGAGAAAAATTAGAGGTAATTAATCTCTAATTAATCCACACAGTACTTCAATTTTCCACCATCAGTCGAGCGTATTTTAGAAAAAACCACATATAATGGTTGACCGCGGTGGTTACAACAAATGCTTGGATCTAACAATGAAAAAAGAAGTTTTAATTAGACAAATCATTGTTTTGAAACGCAATGGCGAACAATCACAGGGCCTATAACAACTAGTGCCGCAAGTTCATTCCATAATATACATATATATATATGTGCCCCTCAACGCCGCAAACATAGTCACAGGAGTGAGGGGGAGTGTGGTTATAATTGCGTGTTACACGAATAATTGTCGATGTATTGCGACTTTTTAGGACAAGGACTAGGGGCCAAACCGCATGGAATATTTTTTACGTAGCTTACATTGGGGTATCACATAATTTTCTGCCGAATGAATATAATTACTCAAATGACATGAAAATGACTCATGGGAACACTTATTATCACGAAAATGATATTTTCGTGGAAATTTCTTTTTCATTTACACGTAAATAGAATTGAAATACCAAAAAATCCTTGAGACCATAATTTTTCGACTGAGCTGAATTATCTCCGCGTTAGAAGCACTTATGAGCCCAACAAAAAAATAATTAAATTTCAACAACATGAGTAATTTTAAGTATCTGTGTGTAAGTAAAATCTGCTCAGAAAATCCGGATTTTTCGCAATTTTACTGCTGCTACTCAGTCGACAAATTTAATAGTTGAAAATGATTGGTTCCATCGGGCGGTCAATACCACCAACAAAATATATAGTTGGATATCCTGAAATAGCCTCGAGTAGATTGGTTTTCTCGTGTCAATTTATCAATCGCTTAAAATAAGCATCAAATGACCCTTGGCCCAGACATTTAACCGAAATATCTCCGCTGGGACACACGACCCATTGTTGGCCCTGGCTTCAATGAGGCGCTTCCATTACAAAAGCGTACGACTGAATTCGTCCGACAGGTCGTATTGTCCGACCCCTGAATTCATGGCTCCTGCTACCGGATGACTCTCGGTCATGGGATATTAAATCTCCCTTCGTTGGTCGATTAGATCAACAACTGTTTCCGTAATTACCCGAATGTTCTGATCAATTTACCGCGGACGTGGTACAGAGTGAAATGTTAATTATTACTGTGTCTTATTTGGGTTACAATGAAGTGCAGGTAAATCGATGAAGTGCATAAGGTGCTGTAGGAAAATTGTGGAAAAGCGAGGATTTAATGGAACCACGCCACGTCACTCAATCATCGTTAAGGCTACCCCCTCCCTTGTACGTTTTTTTTTATCCCGTAATTACGAAAATTAAAACTTGGAAATAACGCGCGTCAACTTGGTACAGTCACGATAAGTTGTTTAAAATGGCCGTTATTTTCCCAGTTTTCTCTCGAGTAAAAAATAACCCGACGAAAGGGAGGGAACAATATTGTAAGAAAGCTTCCTTGAAATTCTTTTCTGTACACATGAAAGTACAGAAAATTTGCATTCAAATTACTCCTCGTTGATTATATTATCAACTTGAACATTGAAGCATGGATTTGCGGTGTAGATAAAAAAAAATCATTAATGACTTCAAGGAGAAAGCCGGAAAGTGAGTGATGAGGTACAAACATAGAAAAGAAGTTTCTAATTGTCAGTAAAAACCCCTGAATTGATTCAGAATTCTGTGGTGTCGGAATCGAGCCGATTAAAATCCTGGAAGTTAATGAAATTCATTCCTATTTGTATTATTTGAATTTATTACTAGATAAAGACTTTCTAAAAACATCATAACTGGGCGTTCCATGATGCTCTATATCATTTCCAGGTGAAATTAGAAGATTGAAAAAATTAACGGGTACGTCAAAGCTTCGATTCGCAAAGAAAGTACGACGGAAAAAGTTTTATTTAAAAATGGGGAGAAATTTTCGATAACAATTACCCTACGGTTACACGAAGGTGCATTATCAGTCCCCGTTACCACGTTTTTATCTTGATATTCGATAAAAATTAATAAATAATGGTTAATTTTTATACAGATAACAATGAAAATTCTAGGCCGGTTAGAAAATTTCACCCTATTGGCACCGTAATTTTTCCTCTATCGACAGAGTAATTTCTGTGTTTATCAGGATAAAATGGCTCTCCGTGTACAGAGAAATATTCACATATAATACCACAAGTGGTTCAAAATTATCGAATATTTCCCGATAGATTCGTTGCAAACAAATGAAGGAGTCAAGTTTTTCAGGCTAAAAAATCACGAGTGCGAAGCACGAGTGATTTTTCCTGAAAAACTTGACGACTTCATTTGTATGCAGGGAACCTAGAGGGAAATATTCTATAATTTTGAAGCTCGAGTGGTATTCAGGGGATTATTTTTCCGATCCAAATTTCGGCCAAGAGAATTGTTCCATGACATGAAAAGAGGTTTATTTGGTTAAGTGTCGTTTGTTTACCAAAATATTCAAAAAATTATCGCTGATATTCGAGGTAGGCTATACAAAATATCAACAAATGGTGCAATTCTATTGGCTGAAATTTGGGTGGGAAAAATAATCCCTAAAATTAGCATATCGTTAAAAGCGCTGCGAAAAATTGTACAAAAATAAATTGAAGTGATCTGTCATTAATTTTCTATAAAAATTGTAAAATAGGATATTTTTTCGCTGCAGTTAAATAAAGGAACGAACTTGAATCAAGATTTTTTTCCCTCGTAGAAGGCATATTTCACTGTACCTGAACGACAGAATTCGATCCGAGGATCCAAAAGAAAGTACAATCGATTTAACCTCCAAAAATCGCGCGCCACCATTTTGCGCCCACGTAATTACTCCTCGGAGGGCATTACAGCAACGCGCTTTCACATTGTTATTATGATGAAAATGGATAAATAGTAGCCGGACGTGTATACGTAATTGGTGCAATTACCTTATAATAATTCAGTTCGGCACTATTACGATGAAGGAAAAAGAACAAGTTCCTTCCAAGAGCCCCACAACGTCCAGCTCTTCGGAGTGTATAGGCCGCGCGGTGCGGTTTTTTTAAAAACGAAATTATAAGAAATTATGAAGAGGAGAAATTGGTAGTCTAGAACCTGCGAGTGATTGACAGGCGAGCGAACCTCTCCGCGTTCGAAAATCCACTGGGACTTGTAACATCCCTCCGGACCCCTCCCCTTTACCCAAATCGTCGCACTTATTTGCCTTGAATAGCGATTTTGTCCCAGGAGATAATCTTATTTCACCTGATTGCCCGGTACTAAGAGAAAAAACTTGCCGACGATCGGATGGTGAAACAAAGGACTTCGGGGGTGGGTCGAAATTCGTGGATGGCAATGATTGACAGGAAAATTATGGAGAATGTCATTGATCGGTTCTATTAACATACCAAATGTGAGCGAATTACAGTGAATGATCTTGTGAATGAATATAATTCATTCATTAATTTGTCCCTTCCACCGTCAAAAATGGGATCAGCAATTTATTGGGATTCGGAAATCCATATTAGATGAATTAGTAAGTGATTATGCAAATGTGTAAGGAAATGAAGAAATCTTTCTAACGTAAAATAAAAATTAATAATTATCTGTCCTCACGATTTCAGTGGAAAATTAAACGAAATAAACATGTTTAGGATCTGGGAAATTTTGAAAATTGAGTTCACTCGGGGATTATATGAAGGGAAAATGCCCTTAAGGTCGATGAAATGTTTTCTGAAATCCACAAATTTTCCCTGGAAATCTATAACTGAAAATGGGGACCAGATATTTCTTATTTAGTGAGAAATTCTCCCCACAAAGTTCACCATAATGGTGGCCACAGAAGAATTCAAGAAACCGTGACTCTCGCATACAAAATGGCCTGAGCGTTCCAACTATGGGTGCGATAATGAGAAAATTGCGAAAAATCCAAATGGCGAAGAATACCAAAACTAAAGAATTATCAACAGTCCGAAGAACGACCGGGAAAAATGATACAAAAAACGACCAAAGTGACACTACAAGTTTGTATCCACTCACGTATACATATATTCATCCTGATGCATGCACGAAATGACGTCAACGATCTCTGGTACATTCAAGGTCAGCCCGGGAAAACGAAGATTAGCGAGACTGCGCGGCGACCACTCTCACGGCCTCGGTGAAACTCAGGGGATAGGAAATAGCCGGAGCGATTATCGGTGGCCGTGCTATCTTGTGCATACCAGCCTCATTATCCTCACATAATTTTATTTTCCATGACTTTTTTCACAACCAGTATTATTTCTTTAATTTTTTCATTCACGGAATTTTCTTTATTTTCATAATATCTGCAGCTGCACGACCCATGATCTCCCCAGTTGAATGTAATTTCAACCGGGAATACTTGTATTCGGTGGAGTTTCTTGGGATTAAAATTATACATCTCGTGGGGATGAAAATAAAAAATCATATTGGACGTTTATCGAGATTCAGGGAACATTCGGGTCATGAGAATTACTACGGAAAATCTCAATAATTTCAACTGATACTAAATTATTGTTATTATTTTCTATCAATGTGTGCCTCTCATAAAGAAAAATCAATTACCTGTGGACAACAATTACAGTTCCCGATGCATTTAAACAAATAATTGTTGTCGTAAATCATTCATTATTTGTGAATTATTCCCAAGAACCTCCGCTTCTCAATTACTTTGTCAATCTTCCTCCAAAAAAAACCTCCTTCCTCTTTCCAAATTTGTAAAACGCTTCGAAATGGTTCAATATTTAGATATAAACCCAGAGCTTCAAAGTTTAAGCAATAAAATCATTGCAACATCGAGGAAAAAAAGTTTGTAAACCCAGGATCGATATTTTTCACAGAAGAAAATATTCGTTTGAAAAATATTTGTCTATGGCAGGCATTTTTACGTAGCCTTCCTCCAGCTCCAAACATTCTAGTTACGTTGAATGAGTTAACTATTATACGCTATATTTCTTAAGTGAAATTATTCAGAATAATTTCAAATGTTAATAATAGTTATTGAATCGTTATCCAAGGTAATTTGTTGAATAATAATCTTTTAGGTCAAGATAATTTTAATGCCTGGAAATTCATTTGACTCACCTAGGACTGACTGGCCTCAAGATACATTTCCAGAAGAGCTATTTTCAACTGCTAGAACCTACAAAAAGATATCAAAAATCATGAATTTTAACAAAAATAATTTTTTTCCTCAGCACTGAAGTGTAACCAGAGCTAGTGAACCAGAGCTCGCATGAGAGCGATGATACCTGACTAAAAATGTATAATATGATGGCTCTGACCAATAAATAGCTCGAGTACTAGGGTACCCTTAATTGGACTTTATTTGATTAAAATAAAATTTTTCTTCAAATGAATCATTTATCCGCGTGCGCGTACGTTTTCTCCATCATTAACCTCAATTCACCTCCTTTACCCAAAACATTAAACCTCAAAAAAACATTTATTGACCCCCTCAGGAAACAAAGAGAGTTCACGGCAAAAGCGGCAATCGAGTAATTCGTTAACAGCCCAAATTGGTCCATATAAATCCCCCAGATTTAACCCCGATATTGCACCTCTTTTCCGCGTACCCCATTGCCACATGTATTCTACGTATATCGTATAAAATGAGCCCCCAATAAAGCCTCAGTGCCGACATTGGACCGTCTTTCCCTCCGGCGTTAACACCGATCATCATTGTTTCTCAATTCTTCCTTCGCATCTGAAATTTCTCGAATCGTTTTTAACGCCACGAGACGCTTCGATGAGATCCAGGTTTGACAGGGAAATAACTACTGGCGGGGGCCATCGAGTTCTTTTTTAATACGGTCATTACTATGAGTCATCGTTAATGAGAGTAATCGATAGGTTTTGTTAACCAGACAGGAAATCACTCGTGACGCCAAATTTTTTTATTCTTCATTTTTCGTCGTCTTGTACTTCAGATTATTTTTTCTCTCTGAATCGCGATCAATTTAAATAAAAAGTTTATCCGGACAGAAATGGAAATAACTGTGACCTTAGAGTAAAATTTACTACGCCCTCGAGATTTTTCTCTATCATCAGCATTAAAAAAAATGGTGGAATGGAAAAGAAAAAGGGATTGTGCGTCAGACTAAGATGGACTTTTATATTATTGACATTAAGTAACAGCAATATTTTTTTTTTATTTGAAAAAATATTCCATTCGTCGAAATACCACGAGTTCCTTTTTGCTATCGAATTAACGCGCAAAAAACTATTTTTGTCTGGAAATATCAACTTTCAGGCAATTATTAGAACTATACACTATATGATATGAGTCCACTTATGTCTTATATTAGTGGTTATTGTTACTCGTTTGAGAACTGGGGCAACGTGACAATACTCATTAAACTATTGTCCCATTTTTTTTTCTCCTCCAGTATTGAAGGGACTGCCCGATAATTAACAGGTTAATAGTTGCCATTAAGTCCGGTTGAGCGTGGGTGTATGAAATAATTTGTGGAATAACTTGAATTGAAGGTTTTCCCAAGACACTAGGCGCCTCCCTCGTTGCATAACCGAGAAAATGGAAGGCTTCGTCGGTTAATATCGGGAATGAAACAGTGTAAGAAACAGTGTCTAGGCGTAAACAATCGTTGATTTAAAAAAATAAACCTGCCCATCGTATAAAATAACACGACATGAAAATCTCAATTAAGATCGGCAATTGATGAATCTGAGAGATCGAATTATCCCTATTCAATTTTAAATTGTACTTTTTTTAAATTTAAATATTTTTTGTAAGAGTCACAGCCCTTTTACGTTGGAAAATATTTTGAAAACCTTTTCGCGAGAAAAATTCTCGTACTAGTATACACAGACCGAAATTTTGGGTAAAAATTAGATCTCTAGAGGGTGAAATGTGGGACAAAATGACAATCAACTACTTTTTAGGCCAAATTTTGTTGGAAAAATTAGACTTGTGGCGCTACTTTTGTGATAAAACTAACTTTCATCTCTCGTTTCGCGCTACGGAGCTCTAATTTTTACCTAAAATTTCATTGCATGTAGGAAAAAAGCCAGATTTTTCCTCCAAACGTCTCTAAAAATTTTCCATAAATCCCAAGAAAATTCATTCGAAGGATCATGACTTTTTCCCCCCCTCACCCTCGTATTTTTTACAGAAAATGTCTGTCTGTGTACCATTTAATCTCTCCCGAGACGCCTTCGGTGCACTTAAATCCCGGTAAATAACAATTCAACGTTCCTCCCGTGCTTGAAACCCGAAGACAATACCCAAGAAATCCATTTCTATACAATTCCGCCATAAAGCGATGAGAATAAAACGCAAACCCCAAGATATTCAAGAAAAACCGCGTGTTCGCGCGAGAACAAAGGTATAGGTGGAGTCTTCCCCCTAACAATGGGGGAAAAAAGAGTGCAGTTAAATCGATGGGTAGAAAAATGCCTAAAGAACCAAGTGGCAGAGATCCAGTCTCCCACCGGATGTTTCTCACACCCCATATGCTACCGCAATATGCTCCTCCCCTGGCACTTCTCTCCAACAAAATGACGAGCAAAAGTGAACATCTCCCTTGAATAAAACATCTTTCATCCTCCTCCGGAGCTGCAGGGAGAATTGTTGATGAATATTAGTGGTCTCTCACGACGCAAGCGATGGCAGTAGCCCACGAAACCGTCACGCTAGCACAGCCAATCCTCTTCATCTTTTTCCCTTTCGTCATTTTTAGGTTTATTTTCACAAAGCCCTTTCCACTGCACCAAGAGACGACTCTCTCAGCGATGGTCAGTAAGACTCTGTGTTCCCTGAAGGAGGTCCTTGGATCGGTTGAGTAATTACGTAGAAATTGGTCTATCCTCCCTTTGGGCCTTGTCCTCCGGCAGAATGATCTTGACACGCGAGAAATCCGGAGGACTGTCCTAGGATTTTGTCAATTATTGACTACGACTATTAGGGAGGGGGTCATAGACTGCTAACGTTCAAACAAATAGTTCCTCGAATTTCAGATAAGAAAATTCCAGCGAATTCCTGAAAATTTTGGAAATTGGAAGAATTTGGAAAAAACCCCTCCATAATTTAAAGGAAATTGAACAGTAAAAATTCTTTTTTATCTGTAAAATTTATGACGATTAGGGTATTCCCTATTTTCCCCATTGATTCCCTATTTTTTGTTCTTAAGAAATTGAAACTATTTTCGCATTCCCTACAAAAATAAAAGTTCCTTATTTTTTACAAAATAAATTTAAGTTTTTTTAATGAAAGTTGCGGAGATTTTTTTAAAGCAATATAACATTCAAAAACGGAGCAAATGAATATTTTTCATAGCAAATTCCGTTGTAAAATTCTCCAGTAAAAACATGCAGAATGAAAAGATTTTATTTCCACCGAGAGAGAGTTAACTGTTCAAGGCTAAATAATTTATGTTCTATTGAGGTCCAACCGCCATATCAGATTCAAAGGCCGACGGGAAAATGGCCGCTTCAAAGTGCAATGTGGATGTATTTCACTCTCGACTATTGCCCTATCATATTTTCTAATCGTCGGTGTATGTTTTACCATATTTTTTTTTGTCACATCGCTATCGCAAAACCACTGGAATTTTATCATTATAATATTGCCGGGTGGTTGTGTAGCTGTGGACCATGTATGTGATTCACGCGAGCCGATGTGGATTATGCTACTCGGCAATATTCCGATATGACCCAACAGTCGTCATTATATTTTCATTTCCTACTTAGTGCATTATTAAACGGAAATGGAAATAGAACATTATTTCAGCTAGAGATCACCGTAAACCGACTGAATAATTAGATTTCCCACGATTATTAATTTGATGTTGCGTAAAAAATTAAATTCAATAGTGAATTGCGCGAATGGAATGATTCCAAGTTGATATTCCGATTGCTAAATTCCAACAGACATAATTATTCAGAAAATCTGAGGGATTGATTGCTGAAGTTTATCAACTAGTCGTTGAGAAACTGAAGTTATAACCAGTTACAGAATTTCAACAAATACACGTTCAAGGATTTCGCATAAAAAATCGACCTCTAAAGGACGAAACGTGAGACAAAATGACAATTAATCACTTTTTCGATCAAGTTTTATTGGAAAAATTAGACTTCGGAGGCTAATTTTTGTGATGAAACTAATTTTCGTCCTCGTTTCGTCCCCTGGAGATCTAACTTCCACCTAAAATTTCTTTTCGCGTAGTTATTATAATTAAACAACTGATTAATTAAGATTCCGAAAAAAATTTCAATTGGCCAGTTCACCTTCTTTCCCAGCCATATTCTCTCCACAAAAAAAAAGAAAAATAATCGATTAAAAATCCTGGCGTAAAAACCGTCATGGCGGATTATTCCTCAGTTATAGCCAAGGATCGGTGAAAAAGGGACGGTCTAACCGTGGAACGGTGGCAGTATGGGGATAATTGCTTTGGCAATGTGCGGAGGCTCCTCCCCCCGTTTCGCCAAGGCACAAGGGGGCCCTCAAAGTTATGTTATACGTTCATAAGTCGACTAATAACTCTCTCTGTAAGTCCTCCCCTTCCTCAGTGCTACAACAAGGCAACACTGTATGCGAGGTGTGAACGTCACTTCCACCAGTTGGAGAAGCGCACTGTCGTTAATGAGCATGTACTCTTCTCCCGCCTACTTTTGTGGGATAAACGAGCGGAGGAAGTGGCAAAGGAGATACTTGACCCCCTGAGATGCAGGATTTTCCCGAGAATAATAGGAAAAAAATTTCCCGTAGGTCTGTTCAACTCCCTGAGACGGACATCACCTGAAATCGATATTGGAGAAAATTTTCACCCCTTATTTCCCTCCATTGTCACGTGCCCGTTATCGGATCATTAATCAGGGGATTGGGGAGAAAATGGGGGTTGAAATGGAATCGCGAGAACTTCAATGACAATTTTTGGAGATTGGAGAAATTAATTGACTTGTGAAATTGTCTATTTTCATTGAATATTGACTACGAGACGTCATTAATTATTTTAATTGACTTCCAAAGTTGAAAACGTTTGGTTTTACGTCACGTCCTAAATATTTTTCACCGAATTTTCAGTATTAATGTCGGTGGAATACCTACCGTCTATTAAAACGACTGTAAATTCTCATTCCCCTGGTTTTCTTTAAACTATTTCACCACCAAAAATGTCAGTTCGCCCCTGCAAATTAAAAAAAAAGTACGACAATTTTTCGAGATAATAACAAAGTGCAACAATCTCCTCGCAAGAACCCCCACTATTAAATTCTCTCGATCATGCTATCACGAAAAGCCTATCCACGTATTATTGACCATTAATAAATACCCCCCCCCCCCCTTCCAAACACTACACGTTAATACCGTAACCATACAACTCCAGATCCATTGACTCGATAATCCATCCAATGCCCAATGGATCCGGAAGATAGTGCATCGCAAAAAAAAAACAATTGTAATTGGGCTATAAAAACGCCACTGCACATCAACTAGTGCGGGTGTGTCTCTCCCTCGATTCTCTCTCGTATGCAATTTTTAGCCGTGGAAAAAGAATGTTCTCTCAAATGCGCAAATATTGCAGCTCGATGGCATGACTGACTTGTGAGCACGAGGAGGAATAATTCGAATTACATACGCAGCCACGAGGAAAATACACGCCATCAAAATACGCGTACGAGTATAGTCAGTTCGACAATTAGGTAATTATAAATATTACAATATTCAGAAGTCTTTTTACCATTGATAGAAATCAGCTGGGTGAGTGAGGTGGGCATGAGAAGGTTGAGCTTAATTCAACAGGCAATGGAAATTTTGAATAGCTCATTCGTTTATTCTCTTCCCCCCCAGTTACTCCATTTTTATTGAATCAGGGATGCACGGAAGACGAGGGTAGGATGAATGTTAAGCTGCTTTCGTACATATTCCATTTGATGGGGTGCACACGCGAGAGAGAGAGAGGGAGGGAGATGATAAACATTTTACTCGGTAGATAAGTTACGGCTGTTGAGAGAGGGCTCGAAAACTTGTTGAACTTAATGCACGAAAGACAATGGAATTTAGTGAACGGGAAATTACTTGGGTGCAGTAGCGGAAAGTTTGGTAATTATTGAAAGAAGCAAAAGCTATTCCATAATTGTGGACCGAGAGATTTTTTAGAAAAATTATTGTAGCGTATTTTAAGGTGTATCATGAGTCATGATTTTCTCAGTTCTAACGCGAAATTTAGTCAAAGTTGCCGGTAATTCAATTGTGCTGTTGTTTAATGGCTCCAGAACCTCGCTAACATCAACTGAATTTTATCAGTGCAGAATGTGAAGAGGTCTTTGAGTTTCACGAGTTTCACAGAATTTTAATAAAGGAATCCCACACGCGAATCCCTAAATGAAAGATTTTTATCTGAGTTAAGTATGATAGATGTACGACGAAAGAAAAAATTAATTCTGTCGGAGAATTATATATTTTACGAAGGAAAATTTGATGGAGTGGAGACTTGATTGAAGGTAATTAAGGATTTCGACAGATTCAAGTCCACACGGAGAGAAAAATTATTTAAAAATTACGCGCCTGTTCGGTAATCTTCCAGTGAGAACACTATTCAGTCAGAATTACGGAACAGTTACGCATTTTTTCTCTGAACATTTCATACTTTTTCCTGAAAGTTCACTGAAAAAGTGCGTAACTGTTCCGTAATTTTTACCGAATATTGTGTTCAGTGGTAGATTACGGAACAGGCCCATAATTTTTAAATAATTTTTCTCTCCTCACATGAAAAGATTGATAGTCCATTAAATTTTATTTTTGTTCAATAGTGAGAATGTCGTTCGCCAGCATTTTCTTTTCCTTTCAGTTCAGCTGAACTATTATTTGCGATTTCTGTTAGACATCTTTGCAGTCCAACTACTGATTCATTCAAATTCACCGGCACATTAGCAAAATCACAAAAAATGTTGATAAAACTTTAACAGTGGGAGTACAAATGAGATTGGAAAAGAAAAATTGGAGGAATGTTGGGAATGCTGCTAAGTTGATTAAACCAGGAGGTGACGAAAAGTAATGCGGGGTTTTCATGCAACGTGCAGCAGTGACGGTTACTAATGTCGAGGAACAGCCCACCCGCATTAGGCGGTCATATCGCGAGTGGTAATGTCGTCCACGTATCTTTTACGCGTTGTCAGAAAAAAAAAACAAGTGGCCTACTGGTACGCCTGTTTCCGCACAACGTAAATTAATTTTGTACACGCGTTACAGCAGGAGCAAGAACGCCTCTCGAGGTTGGGTGATTGATTCCGTCCGAGCACGGCATCACCTTCTTTACATTTTATTATGTCTCGTTATTGTAATGATTTTCGCCCGAAATATCGATGCTTTAATAATTAACAATTATCTGACATTCGCAGATGCCCTGGAATTTATTGATCATCAACGTTCCTGCGATCCTGTTTCCTTCGATTTCTTGATTATCAATTTCCCCTCATTTCCTTTAAAAAAATACGAGGAAATTTGTAAAAATCATAACTCCACGATGATCGCGTGGAACTGCTCATTTACAAATGGCCCACTCAATTTCCAAAAACCGTCATTAGCAAAATTATAAACATAGAATCACGAGACCTCGAAGTGTTCGTGTCTTTATCCTCAGCATGAGGACTGACCCCCCTCACCTATCCTTGAAAATGTCCTCCGATAATGAACCAAGACCGCCAACACGTGATCGACACGTCTGTCCGTTTTTCCCTAATTAAACGACCGGTTCCTCCCGCTCGTCCCAAAAAAAAATCATTCCGATTACCAAAAAACAAAAATTCAAAGCACGCGCGTCCCGAACTTCTTAAATTCCCCCCGAGACCGTAATTCCAAGTCACAAACATCGGAATGAGACCTCGAATACACTCATGCCCTCGATTGGTGCAAAAGTCACAGGCTAATAAGTTTCCAAGAAGGCACACTGTGCTCCTTTATTTCGCTAAAAAAAAAGAAACGAGAAATCTTAGTGGTTATGATGGCGGATGCCATTACCAAGAATGTCGAGATTACTTTAGCAGGAATTTCATATTGACCGCAGGAGTTGCACTTTTTCACGTGAAAAAAAAAACAACTCCACTGATTTTCCGTCATTTTCAAGTCTCATTTTTCTTCAATTTGTTGCACAACCCATTCGTCATTATGTATAACTCAACAATAATGAGAATAGAAACGGTGGAAGGTACAATAATGCAAAAAATACTTGAAATGTTTGAATCCTTTTTCCACAACAGCCATTTTGCTGAACGACTGCTGTATTTTGCCGTAATACGAAAAAAGCCGGAGGCCCATGGTTATATTATTCACCGTGGGAGTCTTTGTATGATGTCCAAAGACAATTCAAAATGGAAACGAGAGTGGGGCCGGCTTCTTTATACCTCGTCGTATTGTAACGAAGCGGAATTGCACAAAAGACGAGAGCCATATATCAAGTATAGACAAGTGTACTCTTGTGTCCTTCGTTATATCTGACATGATACGAGACGCCGCATTAGTCGTCTTTCGCAATAACCGACAAAAGACTCTTACGACGAATTTTGTAAATTCGTTGAATCTTACGCTGTCTAGCTGAACATTATTGCAATAATCTCGCATTCGGTTATTTGAATTCGACGAATATTAGGACACCATCGTGAAGACGATGACTCTCTTCTCGAACATACACTAATTGATATCATAACAATTATTATATCGTTTTTTAACAATTACCTTGATTCGTTAATAGTTAACGAATCGTGTTGGAAATTAATAACCTTCTTTAGAGGACCTTGTCGATTATTTTTCCCAAAAAATCAAGGTCTTTCCTGCTCTGGTACTCGAACATCAAAATTCCCAGAGTAATTTTCCAAAATCGTTGACTGAATTATGTCTAATCGTTTATCTAAATAGAAACGTCGTGAACTCCCATTAATTAGTGAAAATTATTTCCGCCAACGAGATACTATTCATCGAAATAATAATAATATTTCAGCGTCTGAAATACGCCGGATACATGTTAAAGGCGGAACTTCAGATGCCATGTGTCATCTCAGAATACGAGATGCGCCAGGTAGAATATTTCCTGGTGTAATTATCGCTAAACCCGATACTAATTTTGTTCTACCGGGCGCTACACGATGATTGAAGCTGTTTCATTGAGTAGATAATAAGACTCATTAAGACGATAAAAAAAATTATTCAGTTAAACATCAAATCAATCTTCATTTGAGGGAATGAAATATCAAAACGATTGATTGAATCTAACACGGTAAAATTTTAAATAGTCAATGTCACGATTAATTATTCTCTTTCTAGATTGTAATATGCAAATCTAAACATCTCGATGCCTGAGGACACTCGCATTAAGTGGAGTTTCCGCTGTTAAAATGCACGTAGCAATTTATTAGGCGCCACGAACCTCTTAACCCCTGTCATGGCCCGTCTTCAGATGGTCCACGATTGCCTCCTCCCGGGTTTGCATAATTCCACACTCGCCGTTCATTGCTTGACACACGTCGTGATTGTCTCAACTGACTTGAGCTACTACTCTGTCTTCAAATTCTGTGCTCAGAAGGCACGTCCCTTGCCCTCAGGCGAATAACATTTTTTTTTCAGTGGATTGATGATGTTGAAAAGCACGCGATAAATATTAAAGAAGTTATTCAGTGTCTACTTTCCCCTCAATGACTCCCAGACACTATGAATACGAAATTGAGTTAGTTCAATTTCATAATTGAATTCAATTTTTCATTGTCACTCTTGTAGTGTTGAATACATCAATTTATACGCGATTCCTTTTTTTATAATTATCGTGACGATTTAGCAGGAAGAGTCAGGCTCATCAAAGGAGAACTGACCATTATTCCACGAAATATAAATACACGAATGATAATTACCCAAATCATTAGGGCCAGAGGCCAACGGAATACCCGTTTACGATCGTTTTCTTCGAACAGAGTTGATTGGAATTTTTTTCATGCATCAAATCTAACATCTCACCGATATCGTCCTATCATTGTCATCGATCTTATCCCGTTTTGCGACCCGAATGTCTGGACTTAATTTAATGAAAAAAAAATGTCGATACTGTCAAGAAAAGCGTACAATAAAAGTCCATCAACGCGGAGTTTACCTGCGATGCTATCCCCGAAAAAAAATTTGATGACATTAGAAAAAAAAAATTGGAATATCGTATGGTATAAAATTGCGAAAGAGTTCAAAGACATTCTATAGCAGAAAGGATGAGGTAAATGGCACACGCCGTCACCTGGCATCCAAGTATAAATCAACGTACCAGCTGCACACGCGCCGCTTCACTTAGGATGAGAAGCTGAATGTTGTGTATACTCTCGCATACACACCGATTGCCCGATACCGATCTTACATACGATCGTCATTATATCCGGATCAGCGAGACCACCGATAATGTATGAATCCGTTCTGAAATAAAATTTAACAGCAATTAAACAAATGTAATGTACTTACGTAAATTAATAACATCACCATTGCCATAAGTACCTGTGTAATAAGACACGATCAATGGTACGCTGAAGTTTTAATTAAAATTTCGTTTGTTTATTGCATCATTTGCATCTTTCATTTGCAAACAGCATGAAAATGATTTTTACCCATTACTTTGGTTATTTACCCATATTTCGCACTTTCCAATATCCAGGTGTTTGGAAATACGCCTGACGGGGCTCACTAACAATTCGATTACACTTATAAGTACCACAAACCCTATCATTGGCTTTTACTACTGGCAAAAATGAAATTACAATGTCTCCCTTTCCGGGAAGTCACCTCCACAGTCTACTTAATATTCTTCATTACATATCGCGTGTGTTTTTTTTTTCCGAAAAAATAAGTAATGCACGTATTGAATTTATGAGTATCTGCACGCCAGTGTGTCGCACTTTTTGGCAATTAGGCCCCAACCAGAAAACACCCAGGACCCCATCGGTAAATTATACAGGCAAAGACATGGCCAACATTTTTCGTCTTATTCTTGCGTGAGTACATTTGCACAAAGGGGTGAGAACCATCTGAGACGTCTGTACGGTTATTGTCACACATGTATGTCTACAATCAGGAGCATGGAATTTGTGACCATAGAAGCATCACAAATATCGATGCAAGTATTGTATCTTCAGTCAGGAAATTATACTCTTTACGTGGTACTTCATGATTTGTTGGTAGTCATTTCAGAAGTTGAGTCGAAAATGGGATATTAAATATTTGTATCCTTTGTTGAAAATGCATACATTGTTAGAGCTGCATTACAGCTTTTTTTTAAAACAACTTGACAACTGGAAATTTAATGCGGGCTGCAGGGTATTTTATTGAGAGGAGTGTACTGAGTCACTTTCGTAATCGGTAAGAAAACTTGAGTTCCCTAATTATTACTGAATATTTCTCTCGGCATGAGCACTTCAATTTTTATCATGAAGAGAAAAATTACGGAAAATTGTCTCTGCCTCTTCTCTAATCTGTCAGTCATAATAATATTCGGGCAAAATTACGGAACAGTTATACACTTTTTCAGTGAACTTTAAAAAAAAAAAGTCAGAAAAAAATACGTCATCATTCCCTAATTATTACTGAATCCTGTTTTAACTGACAGATTACCATTAGACAGATTAGATTGGAGTGATCAATATCTGATTACACGTCAAGTACAACCAAATGTCTATCCATATTCATGAGCGTTATGATTGTCTTCAAATCCTAATCTCTTTGTTCGTGGGAAAAGATGACAAGAATCAATGTCACCTCCTCCTTCCCCACCCAGGTCACAACCTTTACAGTGCGGCTTATGCTGCACATGACACAAGGCTTTTAGCAAACTCCGTTATGGCAACTAAATTACAAAGCATACAGACATCAATAAAACAAATTATTGTGTTTGTATGTAGGTCCGCGTGAAGGACTTTTGCACAACAATTCTCAGATCTGCGTCTGTTCATTCACTAGCCCCAACCTAAGTTCCAGAATTGTCTCGTTGCTTAAGAAATGATATCCTTGACGCGATGCACCGCAATTATTATTTCCGAAGGTACCGTAAAACAAAAATTTTTAATCTTTTTATTTGAATATGTGCATTAAAATGCCGAATTACAGGTTCCTGGTATCACGAAATATCACCAAATTTGCCGGAAGTGAACTAACTTTCTATTGAAACGTCAGTTGATGCTGCAAATGATGCATTATTCACAATGGACTCCATTGTGAGGTTTGAACAGTAGCCAAAGTGTATAATAATCACCTTCTTCTTATTCCTCCAACACCCGCGTGTTCAGCCATGACGGAAGTTCCACCCAGTTGAGTTTTATGGCGTTACCGCCCTCACCCTTGCACACTATTCTCATCTGAGATATGAACCGGACGGTGTAATAAATTTATAGAAAGAGGTGAGATATGAGTAACGCGAAGAACGTGACACCTCCAAGCCCCTCCCAAGTTCTTGAAAAATAAATCCAATGAGTTGATTATCCACCATCTTTGCGTTTTCATTTCTCGCAACGTAAAAATAGAAAATCTAATTGTACCTTGTACAAACCTCATCAGTGGAACAAAATGTAACGTTGTATACACCATCCCGATCAAAGATACCACATATGCAAATGTACACTCGAGCACTTGAAAAGAGTAAAAATAACGAGAGCTACAATTGCCGACGGACATCATCGTCCAGACAAATGATTATTGACTCCTCGATTAGAATCAAAAAAAGGGGCCTCAAGCTGAAAGTTAACTCGACATGGGCTTCTGTTTTTCAGAAATTTACATAGCCTCGAGCTGAATTCGTTTACACTCCGTAAATGTGGCTCAAGGATTGTGTGCTCATCATTTCTGCAATAATTTTCATTGTTTGAGCTATGATTTCCGCGCATTGAATTTTTTTTTTCTCATTGACAAACAGAAAACTTCCGTGCGATCGATATTAAACGCGTGAATGAAGACATTGGCACGTATCTCATGCATTAATTTCCGATCGATTAATCGAAATCGGTAGATACGAGCGCTACCAATAATCATGATAAGCGAAAACATGGCACACCTTGCCAACATCGCGCCGGGAATCTTTAATATGCTCAACCCCCTCTTAACAAACGCACCTCATCTTCAAACTCATCTCTTCGTATACATTAAATTCATACAGACTGGATAAAAATAGAGAAATGAAAAGTTGCTAACACACGTAGCAGAGGCTACCGCATTTGAGTTTCATTATGCCAAGGGAACGGGCGTGGTCCTGGACGCACGCACCGACAATAACTTTTGAAGTCGCATAAACCAGCCGCAACGTCTCACTTAATGAGCGGCTTGATTACCCCCACCTCAGTGTAAAAAAAACGGGGGTAGCGCGAGAGACCACAGCCCACCCTAACGCCAAACGCGTTATTTAGCGATGGATTTACGACCGAAGATTGTGCGCAAATGAACGCACGTATATGGTCATATAAAGTCCTCCGCTTTATTTTTTCACTTTGTCTCGTCTGCAAGTTCTTTTTTTTCGCCATCTCTGTTGCATATGCTGACGCGATTATCACCGTCACACATTCTGGATTGAAGATAAATCTGAATTTATTTTTTGCAACTACACCATAATTGATCGGATGTGGAATACGAGTCTCACGGTTAAAACCTTCAGATGTGAGATGATGTCTGTGTTGAAGTGAGTCGTATATCATTTTTCTTTATGATGATTGTCTACGTCACCGGAGCGACCTGTCAATATTACTGTAGAAGTCATAAACAGACTTGGGTTCAATTGGTATCTCGTGAACTGCCTTTCAATCGGTCGTGATCCAATCGCGACGAGATAAGTTGGTCGTGTGGTCTCGGGAAGAAGTGGGAACGCTGCATATTTTTGGATGATTATTGGCGATACGATGACCTCTGGTCGGTGATAACGTGGAATATCATTGCTCTGCACCGATGGATAAACGCAGTCATAGCTTATACTGATGATGGAACAACTAGATGGAGGATAAAGGCAATATGGATGCAATGCGATGAGTAGTTGCAAGAGAATTTTATTTTGAAGAATCGCAAAAAAAGAATCCTTCGAGCCGGATTTGAACCAGCGACCTATGGATGTCTTTTGACAATCACTTCCAACTACAGTCCACCGCTCTACCAACTGAGCTATCGAAGGCTGTTAACATATGGTCCTGCGACAATTCTTCGAATTTTCATGTTCAATCATTAATTGGAGTGAATTACAAAAAATAATTCCTTCGAGCCGGATTTGAACCAGCGACCTATGGATGTCTATTAACAATCATCACCAACTACAGTCCACCGCTCTACCAACTGAGCTATCGAAGGCTGTTGCTGGTGATCTGTCCCCAGGTCTGATGAATTTTAAATTCACTCAATAATTGGGAAAAAATCAAAAAATCATTCCTTCGAGCCGGATTTGAACCAGCGACCTATGGATGTCTATTAACAATCACTTCCAACTACAGTCCACCGCTCTACCAACTGAGCTATCGAAGGCTGTTGAGACTGGCCCCAAATATCGAACTCCCGCGGTCACTCTAAAATACTCCTCACTCTTCCGCTGCATCTAATCAGGAACACCTCGTGCCCATAAAATCATCAAGATCGTGCCCAAAACTGATGAACCACTGACTAAAGGCACCAAAAAAAATTCAATTATCAGCATTGAATTATGCAATCTCAATCCATACCATCACGACAGCCTATACACCTGTTACCCAGGTATAAAGATGAAAAATTTACGATGGTGAATAACATCCGCCGCCAAAGCACCATCGCTCGCGACGGACACGTGCCCCGCACTCTCCAACATCTCACCATACGACTCCAGCTCCACGTCAAAACCTCAGGTATGAGGCCTGGCAAAAGCGATATTAATAAACACCCGCGGCATCCACTCATTTTTTCTTTTATCCCTCCGAGGGCAGATGCGACAGAATTCTCCTTATCGTTGGCCGACCTAACGAGCCATTAAATGCCCGCGTAACTGGGGATTAATGTCCATTACAGGACTATCCAATGAACACATCCAACTTTTCCACCACCACCCGTTGTACATCAATACACCATAACTCCATTCAGTCGAAATTACTTGAAAATTCAATGTAGAAATGTCTCATTTCCTTCTGTTCATAATTTATGGATTACTCCGACTCCCGGGAAAAAGAGAAAGAGGTATAGTCTGATCATAATCAATATTGAACATCAAATGTGTACCTTGTAATTACTCGAAGGGCCCGTAGGATCGAGCGACAGGCATATACACAAGGATCCAGTCATCACATGACACATACGTCTCATCGGTGTTCAAAGGTACACACAGTGCAACAGACACCCCATCCCACAAAAACGGCAGATGTATCATACACGATCGTGAGCCCAACGTCCCAC
Source organism: Diachasmimorpha longicaudata (assembly GCF_034640455.1). NCBI lineage: Eukaryota > Metazoa > Arthropoda > Insecta > Hymenoptera > Braconidae > Diachasmimorpha > Diachasmimorpha longicaudata. Next base: position 7,067,935 of record NC_087226.1, on the reverse strand, counting down.
TGAAAAGCCAAACGACCCAGCACATGTCTCTCTCTTTCTCTCTCTCTCTCTCTCTTCTTTTTATTCTCATCATTCGTTTTCTTCATCTCAACGTAGTTCATTTATTTTGATTTGCCTTCGACTCTATTCCTTTCATGAATACCGGCTTTTATGAGTTTCTGGCGACTGACCTCTCTCTTTGGGTAGTCCAAAACCCTTTCTCGATTCCTCCCCCCCAACTCGATTAATCATTCTCGTCATTCTACCAGGGGAACACCGTGGCGATATCGACTTATTGCTTGTCCTACTTGACGTTTATAAATTATCTGTATTAATTGAGCCGTTGACTACGAAGTGTAAAACAAATGTATTATACAATCATACTTCACTTTATCGTAATTAATTGCTGTGCAATTATCGAAAATTGTGACAAAACCGAGAACACGGGGAATTTTTCATTCCAAACTTCTCTCTTAATTGTCTTTTTCCCATTTACCGCTCAATATTTAATCGCACAAATGCTCATGCAATTCATAATAACACCAGAGATGATCACTCATTTCATTTTTGCACTTTATGGTATTAATGTCCACCACATGGGTTTTTTTTTCGCGATGCGATGCCCGCTGGTAACATTAATTGAAACGACAAAGCAACATTTTGAGACATGACTGACAGCATCAACGCTTCACGAGGGACGACAGGTGGTGTCGTATGACATCAAATGGCATTTTGGTTTTTGCACTCGTAACTTATTTCCATCGTTCATTATGAGGTGGATTGTCCAGTATTTCTGATGCTACATACCATATCAATATATAAGGAAAGAAAAAGAATAAGAAATGGAGGTGAATATACACCGATGATCCCTTCACCACATACGATCCTAATTGTTATTGCCCCTTGAAATAACTGCCCAGTGCTTTACGACGGTGTCCGATATGCACCCCAGGCATGGTAATTGTTATGTTTGCAAAGAGACAGAAATAACCCTGGACAGAGGTGAATTGAGAATTTAAATGTGCGAACACGTCGTAAATAAACAGTATGACCGAAAAAAATGTATAAATTCTCGTAATAACTTTTTCGAATCATCAGGCAAAAGGGAATGAAGAGGGAGATTACTTTTCCATTAATATATTTTTTATAATATATAAGCAACTATTCATCCTTTCATATCCTTTTATCAGATTGAAGGAAGCCTTTGGTCTGGGTTATATATTTCTTTCGATCTAATGAAAATTGAACGGAAGAATGATCTAATGTCAATAATGGAACGACGTGGTAACTGTACATTACGCAAAACAGATGATTGTTCTTATTTTTCACTAAGACCATTTGTGATTAACTGTATATTGACTGAGAACAGGTTTTGAATGTAAAATTTGGTGTCTATATTCGTATGTATTTTGTAAAAATCTACACGGAGAGAAAAATTGTTTAAAAATCACTTGCCTGTCCCGTAATCTGCCAGTCAGAACAATATTCGGTCAAAATTAGGAACCAGTTACGCACTTTATCAGTGAACTTATCAGGAAAAAGTCCAGAACGTTCAAGAAAAAGTACGGAATGTTCAATGAAAAAATGCGTAACTGTTCCGTAATTTTTACTGAATTGACTGTTTTGACAGGCGAAACAGGCAGGTAATTTTTAAACAATTTTTCTCTCAGTGTATATGTACATAAGGACCCGCAGAATGAGATACGCAACCTTCCCCCATTGTGAGATTGATATAACAAAAAAAAATCCCCCGTTTAGAAGCAAGAAATGGAATAAAGAACTGAATAAACAATTATTCCATCGAAAATTGAATCAAATACCATAAAATGCATACACTACGACATAAGCGATAATTACAGCGCAATTTAACAGGAAATAATGAGGTGAACTTGCCTCGAGCCGTGGCAAAAAGCGACTTATACGCAGGTGCGGCCACCCCGGTCTCCTTTATTCATCGTCTGTGCCTTTCCGTATCTTTTCTCAGGTAAAATGCCTCCGATGTGGCTTTTATTTAGGTGGAAATACCGCGGTAACGTAAGCAACGCAAATGGTGAAGCGGACGTGCCAACGTTGAATTGTGGTGAAAAAAAAAAATTGTTTAAACGCAAGTTGGTGGCCAACTTAATTGCTAAAGCGATTCGCAGCCCGTAACATGGTATTTACAATGTTTTTTTTTTGTTTTATTCTCTGCATTTTACTTTTTTCTCTCTCCCCCCAGTCTTCACGTCTCTTTTAACGTCGAACGGTCCGAAGAGACGCAAAAAAAATCTGAGGCACGCGCTTGATTTTCCTCATAAGGTGTATTTTTCTTTTAATTGTTGAAATAAAATCGTGGAGAATGGAAAAAAAAATTGAGAGAGGAGCTTCCTCGCAGCACGATCACTTTCGCACCCCGGGGATGACGTACGGGTCTGACCCAGCGTGTGGTCACATATTTTCTAGTCTCTTCTCTTCCTCTCTCTCTCTGTCACGGCCCCTGGATTGGATTTAAGGTCGTTGAGCACCAAACACGGTGCCGCCCGCGAATAAATATTTGAATTACAATCTGTGCCGCTCGTAAAAACGTCGTCACTTTTAAAGAATGCCTCTTTCACACATGCGCTCGTAATTATTTGTCTCAGAGGGGGTGAAAAATCAAATTGGAAATACGATACGGTCGATTGGAACGGAGGTGAATGTCAGAATAAACATAAATTGAAGTAATTCATTCATAATGGCTAGTGAATGCTATTGAAACGAGAGAATTACGTTGCTTTTGGCATTTCATCGGTGATGAGTTGCAATGGCGAAGCAAAAAAGAAAATTATTATTTTTAATCGGTCTCCTTGTTATCAATTTTCGAACTGTGAGTGTCGAGATAAGGGCGGCAACGCATATTGGAATTTTTGTGTAGTTCCAATATGAGAAGTGTTTTGACATTTAATGGCTATGGAAATTAAAAATTGCCAGACACGACTGTCACACTTGTGAGAAAATTATTCTCTTGTTAGGGTACATTACGTAATTACTCACACTTGGATGCATTGATCCAATCATCTCAACCTAAACTATAAAGTCTCGAAGTTGTGCATTAGCGCCAGGTGTTTGATGCCCCGGGTTTGATCGATCGATCTTGGTTCGTGAGTGGCTCGTTTGCGATGTTCAATGGTACGATTTAACCAATACAAGAGCGCTGTCAATGGTGACGGAAGAAAGGATAAAGAGTCCGGATGATCGTGACGATTAAATGAATGCCTATTAACCGCCACACCAATTTGCGACAACGAGATCCCTCAAATCGATGCATAATGAGCTGATTGTCAAAGTGCGGTGATAAAATTTTTCATTAAGATGCCGATATACTCCCAACTTCACACTCAAGGACTGCATTACATTAGTGTACAATCGCTTCAACGGAAGTGTTTTTTCCTCATTAACGAAAACACGTCAGATCGAGTAAACGATAAATTTAATCTTACTCACTGTATTGTATCGTGGTTGTATATATTTTATAATTTTAACGAATTTCAACAGAAAATCGCGAAGACGTACCCGGTTGGAGGCGAGATATACCAGTAGAAAAGGGGATATAAACGTTTGGCACGTCGTTCAGCGCCACCTGCTGCACGTCTGCACCTTCTGCACGCGGAAACGCACACATTTTCGTGGACTTTTTTGCCCAGTCTTTTCCATTCTTTCGCGAAAATTACTGTGCCCACATACACACTTGTCGCCCTGTGACAGATTGATTAAAGGGAGAGTTGCAGATGACAATTGATTTACATTATCTGATTAATGATTTCCACAATTCTAATTATGTCTTTTCATTTTGTTTATGTCCATCTTGTTTTTATCTTGTCGTTAAAGATTATTTCCCCGCCACGGAGATGATCCGAAAACATGATTTCTTCATGTTGGATAATATTCTAGACAATTTACAATAGAAATGAGAACATCGACAAATTCGTTACGTAGAAATTGTTCAGTTGAACCCAAAAAGTATGTTATTAAATTAAAAATGCAACATAATCGATTGATGAAGAAATTTCAACCTCAATAAAAAGAAATATATCGTATATTAATATGTTGTGTATCTGCATTCGATGTGTCATGGAAGGGAAAGTGATGCTATAAAGGTATTAGTGAAAGTCAATGATATTAGAAAGCAATTTCCAATTTGTTGTTCATTCCTCTATGAAATCAATCTCCGTTTCGGGGAAACGAATACTCAATGAGGGTTGAGGGAAAGTGGAATTATACATAATTGGAGCTCTCGGAGGTCTGATAGAAACCCGTTTCATCCAACTCCATGAAAACCTCGTGATCCTCTTCTCTGGTAGTCCCTTCAAATCCTCATGCACTCCGGCAGTCGCGTGTTTTACGCACTTTTATCGAGTCTGACGATCGTCGCGGTCACACATCGTCTACTCGTGATAAAAAAAAAAACGGGCCTTGGGACTGGGAGAGACCACTCCTCCGAAACTCTTTGATGTGCGAAAAGTATTCCAGTGAGTCACTTGGAATATTTTTCTGTGCTTTCACAGAAGGATTACTTGTCATTCGTGCGGTTGGGCAATTAAGTTTTTTTTTCGAATATTCGACATGCAAATTTCTCGTCGTTGTGTCCTCTCAAGCTTCATATGCATGAATAAATAGATTGTACTTGTACCGAATAATAATGAATAACTTGCGGGGCCAAATATTTTTACAAAAAATTCAGGCATTGGAATTCTTTGCGAAAAAACAAGTCTGTGAATACTTATAACCTATCGGATTTTTCCCTCCCCACACCAAACAGTAAAATACAATTTTTTAAATAAGTTCAATAAGAAGTACGACAAATATATTTTTTCGACATTTAACATTGACAATCAGTCTATCAAGTGGATCTTTGTTGTCAAAAAAATTTATTCCCTCAGAATGTCACCTTATTCGCGAGCCCATCCCCATCCCTATTTCCCACAAATCGGGGACTGCGAGACCTTCCTAATTTACTTTTGAAATAATATTTAATGGCATTGCCAGATAATACCTGAACATTATGGTTGAATATACGCGATTGCACTGATGGATTGTTCTGCCAACCACCCCAGCGTCCATTTCTCCTATTCCCGATGGATATACCTTTGAATATGTCACCAACAAGCGGGGGAGAGCGGTCTAACCGTGCATAAATCCAGTTACTCAGTTCCTGCCGCGATCAAAATGAATAAATAAAGACCGTATTTACAAAAAGCGACTGAGAATGGAGGGATTTGCCATTGACGTTAAATTGCTTGTTTGCACAAAGGATGTTCAAACGAAGTCGATCGAAGTGGTAGTTACGTGCATGCGCATCTGCACGTATTTTTCTTCGTCATGATGGGGTGATGGACATTCCTATCAATTTCTGTGGTTATGAAAAGGACTGGATAAGGAATATAATGATAAATGATAAGTGAAAGAACCCGGTGAAATTTCAATATTTAAGATTATTCGGACAGTAGCTCAACCCCGGAAGTCCCTCCCCACTATTTTTCCCCCGCAGAGCCCTTCAAAGCCGCCGGAAGTGGGGAAAAAGGGCGGGAATTATGACAGTGTCCAGCCCCCTCTACATGGCCCCCTCGACAAAATGCGATTTAATTTAATCGCAATCGGAGCCCCTTCGAAAATAAAACAATTCAAATACTTTAATTAAATGCTAAATTGATCATATAATAACGAGAGTGAAAATAAAAGGGGAAGAAACAATTGCAACGAACGATGATTCCCCGGTATTCCGTGGACTTCCGGTGAGTCCACTCTTGTCCCTCACTATCCTACCTCTCACCCGGTTACCCCCGATTATTTCACGCACAGAGGCTTATGTATCATTGAAATAGTTGATTCAAAAGAGGAGAATAAAAAATATGAATATGAGAAAATGAGAAACGAAAGGAAAGGGAAAAACACCCGGGGATTGCCGACCACTGCGCTAGGTCACATTTGATCCTATCGTTATTTTAATAACCGGTTATACGCCCACTACGAATGCATTTTCAGACGACATAAACGCTTGGTGAGATAGTCGGTGTGTGATAGCAAATTTACCTGCATGGCTCGTCAACTCTCGTGAATTCTAATGTGATCGGAAGAAATGGCACAATTGACGAAAAAAAAAAATTGTATCACAATTTTATGGACTACAAGTGATAGTATAACAGCTTGTTTTCTCGTTTCAAAGGTCGTAGAATAAGATTTTACTGCTGTTCCCTCCATTCAACTGAGTTATATTCTTGAAACGCAATAAACATTTTCATATCGAACTGTCGAGGTCTTTAGTCTCCAGCCACTTGATTAGAATCTCGTTAACATATCACAATCATCGCAGATTTTGTTATGATGAGAAGAATTTATTGATTCTACTTATTGCGAGAATATATGCGCAAAGAGTCTTCATTTTTATATGAAAACTACTCGACAAATCTCTGTGACAGACATTCTTCATCAAAAAGTTCTAAAATTCTCAAGTTTATGTTAACAAGTCTCAAAATAAAACTGATTGTTTCGTGTGCTCTCCAATGTCTCTCACAATTTCTCAATCACCTGAAGAATTCCCACGTTACGAGTAGCTCTTCACACGTTGAAAAACATGATTTCAATGAGAGAGAAAAAATATCTCATTTCATCGAGTGGAAATGTTCGTACTTTATTTATCTCATCAGACCCATAAACGCATATTAACAGGGATATAATTACCGTAGCGATCAAACTGTCAGGTAACAGAGAGAAACTTTGACGATAAACTACCCAGCGCATATGAACTGAGAACCTATCGATGCCCCTGTTTAGAAACTGTTTGACCGAACTTTCCAGCATACAACTATATATAGCTAATATGTGCCCTTAATAACCCTCATACAATGTGTCTGGAATTGAGTTGATAATTGCCTGGATGGCTTGTGGGTTTCATGTGCTGTAAAACATAGTACCTGCTGTGAGCGTAACTCACTCGGTGGAGAATGAATTATCCCAAATGTACTCGGGATGTTTGAGTGTAATGCGGTAGCCAGTTTAAATGTCAAATAATGGATGAGAAAAAGTGTGATATACCTCTCGTGACGAAATTCCTCATTATGGAGGGGATATAATGCACTTTTTTTCAATTCCCGTGATGGAGGTGTAAAGAGCGTGTGGAATCGGGGAACTACGTGTTGGAAATGTTAACAGGTTTGAGGACTATCTCATTAGAAGTGTACGTGGAAGTGGATGTGGTGTGAAGAAACGAATTAAACCCTTTCAAAAACTTGACTGACTGATATTTCCATCGGTAATGCAGGAAACTAACGAATTCCGAAATTATTTGGGATTTTCAAAGTTACCAGTAGCTTAGAAACAAAAATATTGATTCGTCAGTCAACATCGTATACCAAACATAATTGAAACGGATTCGTTTCACAAACTTTATTATGCATAGACGCTAATTACTGACAGTAATGCAACGGCAGATTATGCAAACGGAGTAAAGAAAATACGAAGAAAAATAGCCTCAATAGAAAATCGCCACGCTTCCTTCGTCGCCTTTATGGTTTTGGAATAAATAATTAAAAACTACAAGGCATGATAATCGGCAGGCACAACTTCCGGTTTTGCATTGAAGCGAAAGAGATGGAGTGAATGATGAGTGATAATTAATTCAGCATTATCATTTTTCTCATGCAAAAAAAGTGTACAACAGTTTGGCGCCAACGTTACCTTGTGATGTCGTTGGGCGAATTCGAGAGGAAAGTTACTTCTCCTTTTAAATAATTTGAAAAATCGTCAATTCACGCTGAAAGTTCTGTATTTGATTTCTCCCACACATTCCCTCATTATGATAATTATTAATTTTTCTATTTTAATTGCTTCAGGGATAATTTTACGCTTCTGTGATTGGTGCAATGTAAGTGGGCATATGAGGGATTTATTTTTTTTCCCGCCTATAGAATCCTTCGATAGCTCAGTTGGTAGAGCGGTGGACTGTAGTTGGAAGAATTTAAAATGGGCATCCATAGGTCGCTGGTTCAAATCCGGCTCGAAGGAATAAATTTTTTTTTTTTAATCATTCATTACAGCCCAGAGCTTATGAATTTTAATGCATGTTATTCTCATTGCACGTGCAAACGATATGGTGTAAATTGCGTTATAAGTGTGGAATAAATGAGTTATCTTTACACTTTGATTCATTATTCGGTAGTAGTATTGGAGAGACTAAATTTCCAGGCCTTCGACGGCCGATCGCTATCAATGGTGATTTTGTTGGTTCCTCTAAATTTTTTTTTCCCGAGAGGTTGTAAAAAAAGGGAAGTCATAATACCTTTGACATTATTTGACCACCCGGAATCAGCGGCAACATCTGCCTGAGACGTGCTACACGCCCCGACGGATCATTAACTCCTGTGGAATTTCGCGAATAATTATGCCTCATTATCCCAGCAGCAGGACAATTAGTGCTTCACAGGTGTGGGGTTGATGTATGAAAATTCTAATTTCATCGTTTTTCACATATCAGAGTATCGTATTATCATATCCACAGACGCTGACGTCAGGGAGGAAAACCTTTCCCACAACGAGAGAAGGCACCCTAAGTGTTCGGTCGCATATGGAGACTAAATAAATATTCAGACGACCGTTGAAGATCTTTCGTGTTTCTTAAAAAATTCTTAGCCTTCTTCCCCCTTCAAGAAATGTAGTATTAAATCTTAAAAAATTTTTTTGCCTACGTAATTACTACAAAGTGTCCCAAATTAGTATCAGGAAACCCTTGTCACCTTCGTACAAAAAAATGTTTTCCAAAACGTTGAAGAAGAAATGAGAGAGCAAATTTTTTGGAGAGGCATTTAGGTATAGAAGTTCGGCGAGAACACGAAGAGACAGTTTGGAGTTTATATTAAGACTTCCGGAATCATACAAGATTTGAAAAAAAAATTATGGTTTTTTTTTTTCAGAATAAATCGCACTCTGGACACGAAACTAGATTCCTTCCATCGACAATCTGATATGCTCTCAGTTAATTGTTTTCCTTCATGGCAATATTTCACGATATCCCCGGAATAAAATTCAAGCTGTCATTAATCGTGAAAGCGTAGTCGTTTGTATTTAATTGGGCCTTACAACTCAATTATTAATGCGGTCGCTCCACTCGTTGACTATCAAAACTGCGTGGAAATTATGTTAACAAAACAAGCGGTAGAGGTACAACTTATTTACTCAAGGAACCATCGCGTTTTACCAACCATAGATGATGAATATTAATGATGTTATAAAAATATGTTATTAAATTAAATCTCGAATTCCTCGTAATCAGTTAAAATTGTTGAATACATTCCAGCACAATTCGAATGGTATTTTTCACGTCTAGTTGATGTGAATTGTGGATTCCTTCCAGTGAGATGCGATAAAAACAAATCTACGTCACAACGTAAGATTAGAATTACGGATTTCGCGAAAAGTTGCGTTATCTCGACCTTTCAAAAATGAAAATATATTTCAAATCTCTTTACCAAAAATATCACTAATGACCTGTACATTCGGGACGTTTAATTCTAATATCACTGTCAACCATTTACAGATTCTTCATTGCACCCCCTTCAGACACTTCGGGGGTGAAGTTGCTCATAACTTCAACCTCAATTTTTGAGTGATATTGATTAAAGCTCCTGTAGGAGGATATTTATAAGGAACTTCTCGTCCAGGAAACATCAAATTAACAGTTCTTCCCGATATCTCCCACGGACGAAATGACGGAGCGTCCAGGACAGGGCAGCGCCTAAAGGATTTAATTCTAAAAAAATGTAAAGAAAAAAAAAGAGAAGAATGTTTGTTGTGAGAAGCACTGTTCTGCGGACCATAAGATAGGTGCACATTTCTGTTTCGGGCTGAGGCTGGCTGACAGTGCCCATTCACTAGCTTTCGCTCCGGACAACACAATGAGGCCAATTACTTTAATTGCAGTTTCAAACCCGGGTGGATGCGAAAGCTCCCAGCCAACCAGGTACTAGCAGGAAGTTTGAAATAAACGACGCAATACATTCGTCGTTTTGCCCTCACCTCTTCTCTCTACTCTTTACATATACTGTAATCGGATTCTTCCGCCAATTTGTTATCTGCTGATGAAGACAAACATTAAAGCTCTGGGACACTGATAGCCCGACGCCGTAAGGCTGGGTTCCAGGTTCGATTCCTGGTGGGGGAGAGTGGCGAGATCTGACCATTTTTAAACTGAAGTCCTCAGGAATTAAATCAGGTTTTTAAACTCAAATTCCTGAATTTGTCTGTGTTGAATTTTGGGGTTTTCCCAGATACAAAATTCACTCGTCCCAGAGTTTTTATATTTATTATTTAATTACCGTCAGAGCCTTTTAGTTTGGAATTTTTATTGCTGCACTTTGCAAAAGGGGATTTTCCCAAAAACCATATGGTGACCAGACCTGGTCAAAGTGGAATCCCTTAATGGAGATTCAGGGGGTGCAAGGTTTATTGCCTTCTACAAGTAGAGGTGAATCGGGGCCTGATGGTTAGTTTAGTTTTTAGTCTCTTCTAAGAATCCATACAGTGTGCAGTGTCCTCTTGACAACTAGAGTTCGTACAATTTATATTAAAGTTGACTATTAAAATTCAATTGCGTTCTTCCATTATTTTGCTCCCGATATTCCAACAGTCTGTTCTCGCCGAACTTCTGGACTTAAGGGTCTCCCTTCGAAATCGCAACTCTCGGATTCTCGGAGAAGTTTTTCGCGGAGAAGTTTTCGCGGAGTTTTTCGCGGAGAAGTTCCAGGTTGCTCCACACTCTTGGGTCGATGCTAGCGACATTAGAACGTATTTCTCCACCGTTAGGGATGTGGGATACATATTTTAAGTGAATAAGTGTTAGGGGAAAAATCCCTGTTGAAGAAGAAGAGGCCTGATGAAATATTTTGGGAAATCTGAGGATTTTAAGCCATGAAAAGACTGTGCGGGCCCGAGTTCTATAGTCGCGATAGGACCAGCAGGGAAATACTCGGGGGTCTGACTATAAAATAATGAAGTGAAGTTTGGGCCTGATGAGTGTAGTTTCGTGAGTGAATAGTAGAGTGAAAAAGATTGACTGGAAAGTAAAATGAGAAGGAACGAGTGTCGACGTGAATGAGAAAACGACAATGACAGAGGACACTTTTAGCATTTAAGGGCGAGAAAATGATTAGGGTAGTTAGTTGTTAGCCGGAGTTCGTAGTGCCGGGTTGAGAGTTGGATATTTATGTATTTGACATTTACCTTTGTCTTCCACGAATGAACCGTATTATTTTTTTTGTTAAAACTACTGTCATGAATCCTACATAGATATTTCCGATATCATATTGTTGATAATTTTTATATTAATTAAGTTGCATTGCTGCTCGTCGTGAACGAGAGTTTCTTTCCCTCTTGTATACTATTTTCTGTTTTTCTCTCTATAGCCGAAATAGCTCAGTTGGGAGAGCGTTAGACTGAAGATCTAAATGTCCCCGGTTCAATCCCGGGTTTCGGCAATTTTTTTTTTTTTTCATTTACCATATTAAGTGTCTTAAAAAACCAATAGGAGTAATCTTAGGGACAAATAGCAAACGCGAAACTTTTCGACACAAGAAAAAATAATTAACCCTTTCGCTACGAGCAGTGACTATAGTCACCCAACACCTGACGCTCGCTATGCACGAGCGGTGACTTGAGTCACCCAACATTTGACGCTCGCTATGTACGAGCGGTGACTATAGTCACCCAACCCCTAACGCTCGCTATACGATTGCAGTTGTTCCGCAAATGCACACTTTTGGCGCCGCGGCTCACTCAGCGAGAGAAGCGCGCCGGAGAATGCGTCCGTAGCGAAAGGGTTAAAGCTGGAATACTGGTGAACTTAAACTGTACCATACAGTGTTATGTAATCATATAATTACTAAAATATTCTTTTAATTCGGGAGTTGCAAAAAAGATCAAAGTTTATATCAAAATGATACTTTACAAATACTTCTTAGATACTTGTTTTTAGAAGTGTATATAGCGTAAATATTACCAAATTCCTGAATTAAAACCTAGTTTTAAAAAAAGCAGAGCGTTAGACTGAAGATCTGAATGTCTCCGGTTCAATACCAGTTCAGTTTCAGTAATCGATTTTGTTCAGTTTGCCATATTTTAAATTAGTATTGTCCGCCACAAAATACAACTTCGCCGAAATAGCTCAGCTGGGAGAGCGTTAGACTGAAGATCTAAATGTCCCCGGTTCGATCCCGGGTTTCGGCAAGTCAACTTTTTACTTGTCTCAAGTGGATTTATCGTCCAACCGAAGTGCAAGATAATTATCACTCGGTTTCATGGTCTTATAGAATGTAAGGAACGATTTGAAAGTCTTGAATATGTTATATTGGAGGTATTGCTGTCTTGTTTTCTTGGGACTGGTCTCGTAGAGCAGCAAGATGTCAAACTTTTTGACGAGCCATCAAAGCAGGGTAAGCCGATAGTCTGCTGCGATCGTTCTATCTTTATTTTTTCAGGTAACACTTCCATCAACAGGGTGGTTATGCAATAAAATAATACTACTAGCACGATCAGAACAGCTGCAATCTGGTTGTCAATTTCCAAGTTAAGGAATACTATTTCTTCATATTATGTAGATTTCTGACTTATCAGTTGCATACTTGTCCAGATTATAATTATATCGTGTGCAACATGTTATGTTCGACTAGAAATCACCATGGGATCATGAAGAAATCAAATCCAATCAAGATCATGAGCGAAAGAATTCTTGAAAAAATGATGAAACGTTTTGTTAAATTTTTTCCCTCACCAATACAAATACGGTCCCATGGTGTAATGGTTAGCACTCTGGACTTTGAATCCAGCGATCCGAGTTCAAATCTCGGTGGGACCTACTGAAATTTTTTATAAAAATCCCCATAATTATCAGTAAACCAAAGGATACCACCATCAGCAGAATATGAATCGGGCTATTTCCAAATCCAGGAAAGGGCAATACAAACACATTGCACATGTGTATGTATTCATTGATAGGTTCTAGGTTGCCGAGGGGTTGGGATGACCATCCTTCATCGCAGTGACACAGGCCAGTTTGCTTATCGTTATGGCCATGATGGCATAGTACATTCTAAATTTGTAATCACCACTGTCAATATGTTCTGAGACTCATTGCCATCTAAGTTACTAACTTTAACTTTAGGTTTTGATTCTGATCGCCAGGCTATTTCTGCCGCACCTCCGCTTAACGACTGTATTTCTTCCTGACTCACTGACATTTCCATATTGCGACAGGTATTGTTAATAGCGTCATACACCTAATAACAATAGAATCCAATAACAATAACCTCTTAGTGATCAATCTCTGATTTGTCGGATTTAATATCGAATGCAGATCTTTCCAACTGTTGATGTCTTTAATGCAAAGTGAATTTTCATATTATCAATCTTCAAATGAACAACGTTAATCACGACATTCTAATCAATTAGAACGCTGATTTATCATTACCATCGATGTGCCCTACACACTTCTGATAAGAGAAAAAAATCCCCAGATTTCTTACTGTCGTGCTGTAGTACTTAGTTTCAAAGTGAAAGAAAATAAACAGAGTGGGAGTTAGATAGCCGGTGCGCAAAAGCTCGGCAAGTTTTATCAGGTCGGTGTAGCCTTCCATCCGTCATCATTAGCCCGCCGTAAATTATGAGAGTGTAACGTACATTCGTGGCTTTGCACTGGTGGCCACTGTTGTATTCAAGATATTACACTTTAAATATACCTATGTATCCCCTCAGTATTTTTTAAAGTCGTTGGTGGTGCGCGTGGCCACATTTCAAACAAATGCAACCACGCGAGCCGATTATTTATTTCGATGGAATAACAATTTTTCCTCCAATGTGAAAACATGAAAGGACCAAAAACCAAGAAAAAAAAATAAACATGAGGGGAAAAAAAATCTGTGATACGGGGTGGGTATAGTTGACTAACCAGAGATGAAAAGAATGAGAACGATGTCAAGGTGGAAGGCAAAATCACCATAAATTAAATTGAATAAATCGTGATGCGAGCACGACTGATCCTTACTATTATGTGGGACCGGTAATACACTTGGATAAAGTGGCGCACGCCACATTGCATGCCAGTTGCGTATATCACGGAAAAGAAAACCAAGACGTACTCTCACAACATTACGCATTAGCACCTATCCTCTATTAGTAGCAACTGTGTAACCCTATAAGACACTTCCGGTATTTGAAAACTGAGACTAATCGTTTCAAACACACCGTGGACAAATTAACTCATTATATAAAAACTCAATTTCTACATCACCATAATATCTATTACCATATCCGTGGCTGGTCAACAATTGACTTACCACATCGGGAAGCTCCTTACTGGAATCTGAGAGACAAACTGGCACTGACTGACACCTCTGTAACTGACCATTGAAGTAATTTCGTTGTCCATTGTACTTTATTTGACAGTTCACTGGATGACACGTGTCCAATGTATCCTGATCGGGACTTGAACATTCTCGCACATCAACAGCATCATAGTATTCTGAATATTACAATACCAAAGTCAATGACACAACCCCTAAGTCATTCGAGAAGAGCCAAATCACCTTCGAGAATATTCCCATTGCTGCCCGTCACCATGGTATTAAATTTAATTTTTCGCCGAATTTCCTCGACATCATGACCATCACATTCAACAGATATACTAACAGCACACTCGCCTCGTCTGTCGTGAAGATACTAAAAAAAATAATTGATAAATCGTGTTGTTTTTGCTGGATTGCCATCAGATTCAACATAATGATGAAAATTAAAGAGAAATTATGTACTTCCCTGCCATCGCCATGATGGCAGGGACAATAGCAGGGGGGAGAACATGAAAAGAATACGGTGGAGAAAAACATTGGGGTAGAGAGCGATATTTGCGAGGTAGATCGTCGATGGTGATTACAGAGATAAAGTGGAAAAAAAACACGGTCATTATAAATGCCCAGACGATACACTACCGATAGCAGGATTTTCAGCGCTCTCTCTCTCTCTCTCTCTCTCTCTCCATCATTGAAGAACATCAAACTGATGAAGAATAAGTAATAAAAGCATCACTTATCATCAATACCACCTCATAGCTCAGCTCCAAGTCACATCGAAATCAACAAATTTGTAAAAATAGAATAATGAGTGAGAAGAAGGAGGAAAGAAACTTGAGAAACAGTAGGTGGGGAGAAAGCGTTTTAGCTTTAAAAAAAAAAATACTCATAAATCATGATGGCGGCAAGCTAAACTGTCCCAGTATTGGTGGGTTGAATACTTTGCACGTACAGCCGAGGTGGTATGAAGTAGTGGTGAGAGGGGGCCCAGGGGGAAACACGGGACAGTAGTGTTTAGTGATAATGTTTTGAAGGGGGGTTTAGGAGGTGGGGAAGGGGATAGAAAGCACGGTGGTAGTGGCAGAAATACATCGAGCGAGTATGCTGGTTGGTTCATGTCGACTCCGCCCCGTAAGGATCACGATAACGACCACTATTATATTACTCCCACGCGACAGACTACTACCACCCCCTGGAGACAGGGGGGGCCCCCACGAGGTTACCACAGGCGGTGAATTGGGTAGACTGCGCCTGCTATTTCTCATAATTCTCGCAAATTTTCATCATCGAAGATTTTATCCTTGAGCGCACGATTAAGAGAGTCATGTGGGCTTACTAGAGTCGGCCAAATGAGAGTCACATTCTTCATCTCTTGAGACTCCACTGAAAGCACTTCACCGATCAGCTGAATATGCTGTAAATTATCAACTCAAATTCGGTTAATTATCATTGATCTTTTATATTAGTTTCACAGGTGAGTGACTATCACGTTCGTCTCACCTCGCACTCAATATCCTCAATAGTAACAATCTCGCAACAGCCGATCATGCGACTGGACACGACAATTTTCGGCTTCCCCTCATTCAGTAATTCGACGACTGCAATTCATATCGATTGAATTATTATTGA
Source organism: Diachasmimorpha longicaudata (assembly GCF_034640455.1). NCBI lineage: Eukaryota > Metazoa > Arthropoda > Insecta > Hymenoptera > Braconidae > Diachasmimorpha > Diachasmimorpha longicaudata. Next base: position 7,051,982 of record NC_087226.1, on the reverse strand, counting down.
GTCATATATATATATATATATATATATATATATCCAAATGAATTGACGTAATTTCCGTTTCAAGTGACTTAATAACTTGTCCCGTCGGGTAACAGATCAGCGGTGACTATCGAATATTATGGATTTTCAACAATATTTTAACGAAGAGGACATTCGTCTCTGAATGGGAGACAGGCAACGACTAATCCCGTTGATTCTCGAAAAAGCCTGGAGTAGAAAGGTGAAAGAAGTTTCAAAAAGGGCAAAAATAATAGGATAAACTCGGCTGTCCATCAACTTGTGCATCGCACACGTGGGTTTGGCCCTGAGTTTCGACAATAATTACACTGCGATATAAAACCCAGCAATCTCTCGGACGCATCAGAAGCCTAAACATCACCTGCTCTCCTTGCTGTCATTCGAAAGGGCATGAGGAGACTGGTGAGCCGAAAAATGTTGGTAAAAAATCAAGAGGAACGAGTGAAAAGGGGTGGAAAATCATCTCAGGAATTTACAACATGTATTGGTAACAATTGGCCGTTGGTAACGTATTAATTAGTAGTGACAGCTGTTTGGTCAACTACAAAAGTTAGATTCAACTATGTGCAATCACTTATTGGAGCTTTCTTTTGCAATATTCAGCAGTGTAGAGACTGAATAAAACTTCTAACAACGTCAAACCAACTTTTCCACCCTAATCGCAGAGAACACTCGGGTTAATATATAATTCAGGGCCGCACGAGGGGAAAGTCATCGGATCGACGGAGAGTTGTACCTTTGTGTGGGTCTTTTATACGAGTACAAACTTCAGGTATAATGGACGTAGATCAAACAGTTTTTCTGATGGAATTGTTATGGCTGTGAGACGAATTAAATGCACTACACATTCGAGGAACTCCATCCTCACTAATTCCTCGCAAATGACGAAAGACTTTGATGACAGGGTGTGTTCCAACTTCTTGGTTGAGTCCGTTCGAAAAATCAGGGGACGATTTTCCAATTTCTCGCGAATTTTCTAGGGTTTTTTTTCCCATAAGAGAGGTTTCGCGCACGCTGAAGAACGAAACAAAACTGGCGTTTGGCTTGTTTGAGTGTTGTTACCTACAATCTGGTGTAGCGCGGGATGCCAAGTTTGGATTGCGTGTTATAGCCATTGCACGGGGTATTCCGTGTGCGTCGTGATCGAAGCTTCTTCGTGATTGTCGTGGATCTCGTGACGGCTGGCAACCGACCAACCCTCTCACTGAATTTCTGCAGATGCGTTTTTAAAGGGCTTGTGTCACTGAGGTCGTTGGATTCGGATGAATTGGATTCTTGTTTGGGGATTAATTGGTGTGATCAGGGCCCCAATGTTGAGATTAACCCCTCGACAATGGGAGAGATAGGGATTGTTGGAGAAGCAGAAGTGCTGATCGATCTATCTGTTGATTTATCTCAATGAACGCTTGGAGTGTTTAGACAAGATGTGTTCCTACGTCCTTCAATTTCCCGACCAAATCCGCCACTGGAGATGTGCCGACACATTTTTGAAAAAGTCACATTCCAACTCGGAAAAATAATACGGTGACGGAAAGAGCGAAAAGTCCTGCTCAAACGAGACTTAATTTATCTGATTGAATGAGCGAATTTTACATGGCTCAAAGTTAAAGGATTCAATTACTTGTTTCAACAGGACATGGATTTGAAAAATTTCCGATGCACCGAAGCACTTCCACGTATTTCTGTTGGAAATTATTACTTTCGTCAATCGTTTTCTTTTATGAATAATTCTTCCGCTATTTGTCGTCATATTTATTCGCTATTTTTCCGACGACTGAGATACGCCAAAGATAAGTGTAATAAGCACCGATGGACCATTACGTTTGACTTATTGACTGAGAGCAGGTCACAAGTCGCTGAATTAACCGTTTCTCAGACTAATATGAAGATTATTTTCAACATTTGGAAATCTTGAAGAAGATGAATCAAACTTCACATTCTCCTTCAATCATCATGCAAATATCATGCAAAAAATATGCCAACACTCACAGAAAATCATCCCAGCATCCAATCTACCAATACTCCTGACACCAGAGTTCTGCAATAACAAAATACAAGGGAATATTAAAAAACTGTGTAAATTACAGTTGTGAAATATTTCATCGCAGTCTACCAACATGTCGAAGATATTTTTCGTATAATAATACGAAAAATCGAGTAAACCAGAGACTGCGGTGCACACTGAGACGAGAGGGGCCCCCAATTCGTTACACCGGGTATAGACACTACTCTCCGTGGGGCAATTTACGTGTCAGACTTGTCAGGGTGTAATTTGACTGATAGAGGCCCTGGCAAAACGTGACCGAGACACAAAAGCGACGGGGGTATATGTATCTTTTTTTCTCTCCTTTATTTCCAAGTTTCAGTCTTTTTTTGCGTTTATTTGGTTTCGATGGTAGATAATTGCGACCGAAAAAACCGCTTGATTTCGAAATATCGGTATTTTAATGCGTTGGAATAATGCGACCCACCGTCCCGTGGGCGCCAGGGAGTTTTTTTTGTGGTTTGAGGGAGAGAATTTAATGCCCCAAGTCCAGGGGCTTTTTGCGAAATTTCGCCGAATTTTTTTTTTGTGGTCAATTTCTTCTGGCTTTCAGGTTTTTTTTTTTCTCTATTTGGAAATTTTTTTGGGGAGTGAGGAGAGCTTGTACTTACTGCAATGCTTAGGCTCGCATTCACAGCAGTTGGGATGAGAATTATCAGAATGATAGGTGGAATCATGATGCTTGTCATATCGCTGGTGAAAGGTTATTTTGGTGATTAAATAGTCGATGGCTTCCGCTTTGTGTTTTGTTTGACAGGGGTAAACAAGAACAGTTTAGCCTGACAATTTTTCACATTTGGGGGATTATTTTTTTGTTGCGGGAATGAATGATTTGTAGTGGTTTGGAATTCTTAATTTATAGGACAGGGGACACGGACGCGGAAAACCCATTATAATTGCGTTTTACGAATTGCACCTTATTGTTCTCCACTATCAGTATTATTTATGAAAGTCACATTTCATTGTATCGGGGAAAAGAACAACAATGTCGTCGTGAACAAATTATTTTGATGCAATCAGCATTATTTTTTTGTAAAAATTTCTAAAGTTTGTTTTTCGTGAAATTTCGAAATTTGTCTGATGTTGTTTCTAAACAACGCAATCACAAGGGATCAATAGGAAAAATAGTTGATAAATTTTCCATTTTGATACCCCCCAATTCCTTATTTTTGGACCTCATAATTCCCTCATTTTAATTAGTATCGGGTGCTGGTGTAATGATGAGCATAGTGACCTTTGCAGCAATTGATCCGGGTTCGATTCCCGACGATCGCACGGGTTTTTGCAATTTCTTACTTGAAATCAAACCATAATTTCATATTTGACATTTTTTTAAAAATTACTTCACTCCCCACATAAGATCCGTTTCTTGGGATTCAAAAACTGCCAATATTTTTAAATCCAGAAAGTGATTCTTCCTCTCAACATCTATATTCTTTTCCAATTAGTCCTTAGTACTCTTATTGCCCGACAATGGCGCCATGTGCACATAGCTGGGTAAAGATGACATATCCATTGTTGATCACATGGTGTACCTCAAAAAAATAACTACTTTAATTTATAAATGTGTTGCAGTCATAAAATTCAATTCCAAATACAATTAAATCAGTCCACAAGTCCAACATGAATGAGTGTGACAATAACTGTCGGCTGTGTCTGAACAACCTAGACGAGACTTTCTTGTCAATATTTTCGAAGTCCATCAACGGCGAGCCGTTACTCTCCACTAAAATCATGATCTGCCTGTCTCTTCCGGTAAATCATTTTCACATTCATTAGTAGTATTAATAGAAAAATGATCAAACTAATATTTATTTTTGTGAACAAAACAATTGATTTTCTTACGATGCAGAAAATATTGAGGTTAGGAACATTGTTGGCTCGGCCGATAAAGAGATTCCCGATTGTAAAACCACCTTTTAAAATAAATAAATGCATTTAAAGAGTAAAAGATCCTGAACAATAATGTGCACGAATAACTCTAATACGTTGACGCAAGACGAGGACGTGTCCAAGTAAATGACAAATATAAATTTGTTATACAAGTTATTTCAAAGAAAATCTAAATATTGTCTTGAAGTCAATAAAAAAATAATATTATAATAATTTTTATAGAATGAGGGATAATCATAATATTTTAATACTACTTTGTCCTCAAATCAACACCTCAAATGGGCTAATTTTCAGATTGAATCCACCACATCATTTTCCGCGAAAATCTGCAAAAATTGCAGCGAGGAAATCACACGTTTCTACGATTTCCGGGAGAAATGCTTGAGGAGTCACTACAATTTATCACAAAGCTGTCAACATTCAAATAATTCAGAGAATCGCCTGACGAAGGGTGAAAAACTAAGCCAAAAAATTCAGGATCGTGACTCATCATTGGTTCCTCGTCATTATTCCCAAAATACTTCAAAAAACCCGGACTTCATAGATAGCAAAACGAAATCCTTAGTACTCCTGAACGCGCCCTCCAACCAACCCATGTTTACTCCAAAAAATCAAGTGGAAGAGTCTCTAGACGTCCCACAGGATCCCACGATTTCCCTAAAAGCTGGATTCCAGAACACAATTTACGAATACAAATGTTTGCACTGTAACAAATTATTTTCGGACTTGGATGCTGCCTCAATGCACTGCACGAAGTGTAGTAATTCCCCCGAGAAGGAGTTCCTCTCAGAAGACATCAACAATGCCACATCTAAGGAAACACCATCAGATGAAAATAAAGAAAAGAGGATTTCCCCTGAAATACTGAAATCAAGCCCAAGTTTTTCTGAACAATCAGCGAGTAAAATCAAACCCGAGAAAGTAACTGAATGTTCTAAATGCAATGCCAAATTCTCACGTCCATCTCTCCTGAAACGTCACATGTCAGTACATACAAAAGAGCGTCCATTTGCCTGCGAGACCTGTAACAGAAGATTCGCGATGATGGGCCAGTTGAATTTCCACCGAAAGTTCCACGAGAACCCCCGTTACCGTTGTAAATTCTGCGAGAAGCCCTTCCTTCGTCCCAGTGACATGGAGAAGCACATGAGAACTCATACAGGTGAAAAGCCCTTCATCTGCGAGATCTGCGACAAGTCGTTCGCGCAATTGGTGGCCCTGAAGCAGCATCAGAGAGTGCACACCGGTGACAAACCCTACACCTGTGAAATTTGTGACAAAAAATTCTCGCAGAAGGCGAATAAAATGAAACATTTAAAAATTCATAAGGAAGGGACGAAACCGCATACTTGTGAGATTTGTGGACGGAGTTTTTATGAATACGAGGAGATGGTATTGCACAGGGCGGGACATGGAGGTGGAAAACCAAGAAAGTGCGATCATTGTAACGAGAGCTTCAGGAAACGCTCGGAGTTGACTGATCATATCAGGAGACACCACACATTCGAGAGACCTCACAAATGTGCATTTTGCTTCAAGGGATTTTACTCACTGTACAATTTGAAACAACATGTCATGATTCATACTGGACAGAGACCATATTCATGTGGAATATGTGATTCTAAATTCACACAGAAGGGAAATTTGACGAAGCATTATGAAAGGAAACATAAAAATCGAGGACCGAGTCTAGGAGAGGATGAAAAAATGGAAGATGAAACGAAAATTAATGACTGATCATTCACTGGCACCTGTGAAAGCGAAATTAATGAGGAAATATAACAGAGTGAATCTACAATTAATACCATAAGACTCTGGATGGTATTCCCATGAATATCTACAAACAATGATTATTGTGGATGAGGTATTGCCTTGTGCAATGTATTAATTTAAAATCACGTAAAAACCTAATTTTATGAAAGGGTTTGACAGCAACTTAAAACTGCTGGTGAAACCCGGATCCAAACTTTAGCGAACATTAATGATTGAACGAATTTCAGTTTCACTTGAAATTTTTCTATTATTCAATACTAACCAGTGAATATGTGATACTAGCTAAAACACGATATTTTTGTATTTTTTTAAATTATGAAAAACCCATAACTGAAAAAATAGGTAGTCAATAAATCGAAATTTCATTGACAGACTAGTTATTTGCTTCCCTTTCCGGTACCTTTGAAGAAAAATAGAAAAATCTCATGTGATTAATCGTAAACGTCAGTTAACTCATAACAATATTTATTTACACTCATCTCACACGTTTCACCTATTAACGTCAAAACCAAAATATTTGCTAAATTGATAATCTATTCACAAGACTTCAATGTTACCCTCAATCCTATGTAATTGATTAAAAATATTAATGTCAATATGTCATCTAAACGGAAATGAAGTTAATGAGTAAAACATGTGAAGATTTGAATACTGCAGTCAACATTCGCATGCTCATTGGATCATTGCCCTTGCAAAAATATAGCGTACAAAAATCCTTAGATTATTCGTAATCACTAAACAGCCTAAGTGTGTGAGCTTCATTTTTGTACACCTGAATTGCTAAAGTCTCCATTAAAAATACAATTCACTGAAACGAAAACCTAACGAACAAGTAGAAGTACTTCCCGTTGCTATCCCTGAGTGAGTGTATTCCTGCAGTGTCTTGAGTCTGTTAGCATCAATTTCCTAAATCACATTCTGCTAATTGTCCAGCACCAACTCCCTGAAAAATTTGGCGAGACCCCTTTGACCAGAGCAATCCATGGCATCACTGTTTCCCTCCAATTTCGTCATTTCTAATTAATCATTTGATTCCAAGAGGCTATCCCCTAATATTTTGTCCCCAAGTTCAACAAGTGTTGAAGTGTTTTTCATCAATATTGTGCAGAAAGTAAGTCCTGGTAGCGCAGACCCTTGGGGAGTTTTCATTACACACTCAGAGGCTTCGTAATTACCTTTCTATGGACTAGTCTGAATCTTGATTGGGGATAGCCTCAATGGATCAGTATTGGGGAACGTGTTCCATCCTTCTCTGCATTACTCTAACAACGTCTATACCAGCATGGACTTCAACCAGTCATCATCAATTTCCTGAGTCACATTTTGCAAATTTCCCACCAGCAGTTCCTCGAAAATTCCACTAAGACCCACTTGACCTGAGTTATCCATAGCCTCATTTCCCCCCTCAAAGTTCATCATTTTTAAATAGTCATTCGATTGCTCGAGATTATCACCTAACATTTGATGAGAGAATTCCTCAAGAGCAGATTTCTCTTCAATTTTATCATCGGAAAGTTTGAGAATCCTCTTTGGTACTTCAGGCATTGAATTAATATTTTCTAAATCAAGAGTCTTTGACGGTGGAGGCCCTTGGGGAGTACTTGTTGCGCACCCAGGGCTTGCATAATTATCTTTTGAAGAACTAATTGGAACGTTTGAAACTATTAAATTAGTTGACAAATCCTCTTTCACCTCGATCTTAATTAAATTACTCGGAATTGTCTCAATAGATCTGATCTGAGGGACCTTTGTCATTTTTCTTTTGACGAGTTTAGACTTAAAATCATGTTGCACTTTGTTACTATCACAAATGGAAGGCTGTTGCATCACCGTGATTCCAAATTTCCCAACTGGTACTGAACTATCGATGTCAAAGATACTTGAGACTGGCTCTGATAATTTTTCGTGGGACCCTTGCGGGCTCTCCTCTTTGATTCTATGGTGGGTGACGACTGCCCTAGATCTGTATGTCGGGCTGATTTTACCGGTGACAGGGAAAGTCATAGTACTTGGGGTCGTCACCCCCAAATTATCGATTTTTCCACTGTCTTTTGAGGAACCCTCGTTGCTGGGAGTTACAGGGGGTGTGTAAACACCCAGTTGAGTAGAGATGAATGTAGTTTCCTTATTCTTACCGAGTTCACTCCTTGAACAGCTCGCTTTCGATAATTCTTCTATCCTTCGGGGAATGAACTTGAACTCCTCGTAGCCGAAGGGCCAGGGACACTGGAAGAAAATAGTCATATTTATTATTCCGTAAATCCTGAACGAAACTGACTAAATCAGACCGGATTAGCCAACACGTGCATTTCAATATTTCATTCTAAATTCAAGTGTCTCACGCCAACACACTCAAACTATTATTCGAGTGAAAATTATTATTCGAGTATAATTATCAACTTTTAGTTTAGTTTTGCTCAGACTTTCAATTTTCATAGGTGAAAAAAATGTTTCTCCTCGAAAAAAAATATCAATGTCCATTTTGTCTCACTAACTCCTAAATATCATGAACAAATAGGCTGCGCAATAATCACATTAATTATTTCGTGTATTTTTGTCTTCCACATGAAAATCATTTTCATGTCATGTTGGACTAGAAATATATTCAGGGTTGTCAATTCACATTGTTTGTTCAACCAATCATGAATACTCAGAATGATAATTCCATTCCATTCTTTTTTTGTAAAAAGTCGCAAAAGTTGTACGATTAACCGAATTTTTCTCTTTGTAGAATTTCCACAGAATTGCTTACCTTTTCCTCTTCACACAGCCAAACTGCCTCATCGTGATTCACCTGTATAGCCCTTATCTTTTTGTAGTTGCCCATCTTACGACACAATGGACAGTACTCATCCATCCTAGAACAGAAAAATTAATAAACAAACCTATCGTTACCCCGGTTGTTGAGGTTAAAAACGAAAACGTTTGGAATCGTTAGCGTGAAATATTTACTTTTATCGTGTGTCAGGTGGGCACACTCAACAGTCATGTGGTGCCTTAAAAATTACAATATATACATTATTCTTAGTTCTTGTTTGTATCTTCTAAATGCTCGGAATATTGTTTATACTAATTTTACCGGTTTAATAGTGACCGCATGTTCAACAGAATAAACACCAACGACGGGAGATCAAGCGGCCATATTGAATGACTAAGCGTCCCCGCGGGTCGGGACAGCTCGGGGCGCTTCGGATTTCGAATGTACTCATGGTACTATGCAATTGAACGAGGATTTTATTTAATTTATAATGTAAACCCTGATAGAAATATTTTGCATTCCCTTTTTCATTGGTAAAAATGAGTTTTTCCTCCTAAATAGTGCTTTTTCCAAAGGGATTAGTGAGCGGAATTCGTCATTGGTGCCATCTTGCAGTAAATTACACAACTTTCAATGTTTTGTGGAGTTTTTATGGAATTCCATTTGTGTTTATAAACAAATGTCTGTCGGAAACACCTTCAATGCCATAAAAAAGCCTTTTAATGGATAAATCATACGAAATTGAATAATTAAACTTGTGATAATCGTGAATTACGTGAAGGTTCAGGCATAATAAATAAAATGCCATTTTTTACGAATAAATTTTCACCGAAAAAAACACCAATTAGAAAAGCGTCGGTGTCTTTGGCTAATAAAGACTTGAGCCCAAAGAGAATTGAGAGGGAACTTGGGCCGGATATCGGAGCTATTACAATTCGATTGGGAGAACAGGAAGCAACTTTTGACGGTGGCAATTGGATTCCAGGTAATTTATTCAAAATATTTCTCATTATTTCAACGAAAATATTTGCTTATTTACTGTTCAGATATTTTCAATTTAAATGAATAAAAAAAATTAACATGACTGATCAAGTATGGGATTATTACTTCAATTTCAGAAACTGGAAAAGTCGGAGGCACCTTTAAAGAGAATGAGAAATTAAAAAAAGAAGTTCGACGACTCGAAGAAGAAAATAATTTATTGAAAATAAAGTTTGCTCTGCTATTAGATATGGTGAGAAATGGAACTCACATAAATTTACTGATAAATTCAATCTTTCAATTGAAAAATATATTAGAGTATGACACAACAATCTTTTGCAGATCACAGAGACAACAGTTGAGGCAGAACTACATAAAAACGAACTCGAAAGTCTCAAAGCAAAGCTGTCAAGATCTCGGAAATGATTGTCCTGTCGTTTTATTAATGAAGAAAGGGCTTTGATGGGAAGCTCAACAAGTTATTTTTCCGTACCCAAAAAAATAAGCAAAAGACTGTGTAGCCAAAAGAACAAATTAATTTATTGAAAATAATAATTGATCTACTCTCAATCAGAAGAAATTCCTCCAGATTTGAAATCGATTTGTTAACACTTGTAAAATAACCAGATCCCAGCTGATCTTTCTAACCCTCCCCATTTCAAATTCAATATAATCATATTTACATAGTCAAAGTACCCTTCGAGGGCCACAACTCAAGATCCTCAGCTCCGTCGTCAATGTCTCCTAAATAATTATCACAATTCTCACAGATTAAGGCACTGGATTCATACAAATATTGTAGCATTACTCTTTGTGTAAATAATAAATCTCCTGAACACAGTTCAACGTAGACCTAAGAGAATATAGACTAGCCATTTTATTTATTTTGAGGGCAGGTTCTCTTGGTGTGACCCTCCACCCCACACACCCCACATTTTCTTTTAGCCCTAGTTCCGCCTGCTCCTCCTCGGCCGCCTCTTCCTCCACCCCTACCCCCTCTGCCACCTCTGCTGCCACCGCCACCACCACCACCACTGCCGCCACCGCCACCGCCACCACCACCACCACCAGGACGATTCTCTCCATCTCCATCCGCCCAAATGAAAAAGTTACAAGTGCTACCCATCCCTTTCGGACAGCCCCAAAATTGTCTTCCTTGATTAGGCCCCTCCTTCCTAACAGTTAATTTCCGAGCTGGCTCTCCACACTGACACTGCGGGGCATTATCATTCCCTTGATTATGATTGCTATGACCATCTCGAGGAGGAGGATCATTACCGAATCTGGTCGGCTGATTTCTTATAGGGGATGGGGGTTGATGTTCTCCATGATTTGCATCGTCAGCCCAGAGGAAGAAGTTACAACCCGTGTCCTTAGGCTTACTACATTTATAAAACATTCTACCCTGGTTGGGACCCTCTTTTCTAACGGTCAACGGGATAGCTGGCTGACGACAATCGCACATGAAGGCGTGAACACCATTTTGGGGAGGTTGAGAGATACTAGTTGGTGCGGAAGGCGCCACTCTGGGTTTTTTGGAACCTGGGGGGTCGGATCGACTATCACTGCTGCGTTTGGAGTTTCTGGTGTTGCCAGGCGGTCCCCGGGGTCCTGGGTTTGGTGGACGGGGAGGTGCAGGTGGTGGTCTTGGACCTGTGCTCTGGGTTGATGGGCCTGGAGGAACACCTCCGATGGGTCTGCTCTGGGCACCAACAGAACCTGGATATAGTATAATAGTATAATATCTAGGAAAAACATGAATTCATACTACTGAGGGAGAATTAATATTATAAAGAATATTTCGAATTTTGCAGAAGGAAATTGATTTAAGAGATTGAAAGAGGGGGCCTTTACATTTTCAATGGACAAATCAGCCGATTTGTCAATTTGATGGAATTCCTAGAATTTATGAAACGTAATTTGTTATTCCAAGCATTAAAAAAATTGGCTATCCCTTGGTATTACCTAATGTAGATCTCTGAGATCTCTGCGTGTTCTGATTGCTCCCATATCCACTGTCTGGAAGGCCAGCTCCCCTCTTGATGGTTGTCTCCCGAATCCCCATGATCTCATTAAACATTTGATCACACCCCCCAACACAGGTATCCACCTGAGACCCCAATAATGGAACAGTCCCAGGTCGAATCATTACCCTCAATTTTCTGAAACCCTGACACCTGTTGCACGAGTCTGGAAGAACCTCAACCCCAGTCACTGTTTCAGGGAACCAAATGGCATTGGTACAGCCTGGAAATCCCATGCACCCAATGTACTTGCCACCTCCAGTTCGTTTGTCCTTCAACGTCATATTGCTGCTACACTTGGGACATTTGAATATGACCACCTCTTCAGGTGGCTCTGTCATGTCTAGCTCAGGAGCATCAGTTGGTCTCTCATCTAAGTACTCCGACAAGGCTGTGTCAATTAAATTGGCACGGCCAAGTGCAATTCTGAACACCTCTCTGTACTTGTCTATTTGTATCTGCAAAACCTCCTGTGGGGTCTTCTGACCATCGCAAATGAGTTTCAAGTCATTCTCGAGCTCAGCTCGGAGATTGGGCTTTGACATCTGGAAACCCATGTTATCGTAACCCATCACCAGTCCAATTCCCAATTTTCCGGGGATCAGGTACTGATTGTCCCGTATACCCACGTACTGACGGGATTTTATCGTGTCGATGTGATCGGCGTGGGTTGCATCAGTGCCAATGCCGTGCTTGTCCATCAACGCGATCAGATCGGCTTCTGTTAGGAGGTTCGGAGGAGAGGTCTTCTCCTCGACCATTAATATATCCGTTGGTCTGAAGACCTGCGAAGGATAATATTTCAAACTATTTCATTGATAACAATCAGAAAAGTTGATATTTATAAAAAAAAATATACTTTATTATTTCTAATCAATTATCTTAGTCATTTTACCGGTCATTTGCGTTATATCTTTGAATGAATGACAGACCTGCCGTTCTTGATACAGATGAATCTCCTTAGCATTCCACTTCTCATAGATATAAACATCCAGATAATTCTTCGCAGTGATCTGAAGTCCACTCGTCGTGAATTTCTCCCCAGCAATATTAATCTCCACAGTTGTTTCGAAGCCCTCGGCATTCTTCGAAATACAGGCGAGAAAATGCCTCACCACAAACTCATAGACTCTCGCCTCATTTCCTTGAAGCGTGTCCGTGAATTTCGTTGGATGAATGGGAGGATGAGCCTGGTCGCTCTTCTTGCCCTGTCTTGGTGTAATTCCGTCATTAAGAACTCGTTGTGCAAATTCCCCCCACTCAGGATGATTAGCTTGCTGTTCCACGAGAGGCTGAAGATTCAAGCCCTGAGGAAATATATTGGTTTCAGTTCTGGGATAGCTGATAAATCCCTGTGTGTACAGTCTCTCTGCTATTCTCATAGTCTCCTTAGCATTCAGCCGGAGTTTTCGGGACCCTTGTTTCTCTAGCTCTACCGTATCCAAGGGCACTGGGCGCCACTTGCTCTTGGGTTTAGTCATGATTTTGTCGACTGTTGCGTCAGGATTCTCCAGACAAATGTCCAGGAATACCTGGCAAGGAGTCTTCTCAAATAATCTATGTCTTGCCCAACGAAATTCCACGTTTATGTTGTCGTGGTCATCGCTGACCTTGAGCTTCCAGTACGGCTCGGATTTAAAGCGCTCAATGGCCAGGAATCTTTCGACAACAAAACCCAGGGTGGGAAATTGACAGCTCCCGTAGCTTATGAGCATGTCGGCTAGAGTATTTGGAAAGACCTTTTGTAAACGAAGGGTTTGGAAACGAGTGAAGGCTGCACCTATTCGAAGATCTAGCTCTGAACGGACGTCCACTGCATCGCTTACTTGCTTGTTTGGCTCTCCCAAGTTTTGGATTGCTCGTCTTATCGATGTTGCTGTTATCTCGGAGAACGTCGCCCTGGGAACGAAGGGGTTATGTAGACGTTTGTTAAATGGGCAAATATTTAGTCCGTTTATTTTGATAATAAAAGTGTCGGACAAATTGAATGTTTATGACTAAGATGGGAAAATATTCGTGTTTTGTTTGACAGCCTTTTCACATTCCACAATTACAAAATTAATTCTCATATTTTACCATTGTTGTTACTAGATAAATTACCAAAAAGGTGGCCCTTCTTATTGATGTTTAATTTAGATTAATTAGGGATTTCGATGAATTAATTTAGATAGAATATCACGAATAGATAGCCATCTTGTCATACAATATGTTCTAAAATTAAAAATAGCAACAAAATTTTCAAAGTAAAAAAAACTGTACTTTCCGCGTAAAGTTGTGAATAAATTTCTTTGCACATCTTCTCTCTGCGATAATTCACAATATAAAAAAGAGCAATAAAATGAATAAATGAACGAGTAAATTTATTTTTTCACATGTCTTCTACTCCGCATAGTTGCGTCTGCGGATAGATGCAATCGAATTAATTAATCACCTGTAAATTCTGATGTTTGGTTTAATAGCCTGGCAGACTTGAATAATCTCATAACCAATGTTCTCCCCCTCTCTATCGCAATCAGTCCAGATAATGAGAGCCCCGCAGGGCCTCACCTCCCTTTCAATCGTCTTCTTGATCTTCTGGTAATCTTCCAAGCACTGTTTCGCGACAGGCGCGTCGAAGAGCGAGAGGGGGTGGCATCCCTGCCATTTCCTATAAGCTCCCACGAAATCGTAATTCAGTAAATGACCCGAGACTGAGGTCATCACCATCGTGCAGTTTTGGTTCCATAAATTAGTCTCAAATTCGTAGATCTTGTTGTATTTCGATAGCCCTTCTCTCTATTCGAGATAAAATTGCATAGTAGATTGATTGAATTCTATCAAACTTAAGAGAAGTGACAATACAAGACAAATGTGTTTCAATCGGACATGATTGAATGGACATGCGAAATAAATGGAAAAAGCGCGTCCTAAAATATTTTTCTGTGGAAGAATATGGTATCAATAAAGGGGATATTTTCCCATTGATGTCTATATGCCTTGAGAACATTTAAAACTGTTCTGATTGTCAAAAATCCGATCGAGTGATCTAGGTCGGCCGGATTTATGCGCCGCACGACGATTGGACCACTTTCATCCCCTAAAATGACACCTGCTTTTGTTGAATTTTTCACCAGATCGCTCGCTTGATTTCATATTTTAAAGGAAGAATATAATTCATAAATACGACAGGATAAACCGGTCTAAATGAATTAAAATCTTCAATACATTTTATCTAATCACGTAAAGTCTAAGGGACATAATCCAATTTTAATTAATAAATTTGTTTACAGAGTGAATTGTCCTATAAAAAATTGTCACTCCAAAATTGTTCTCATCTGTCTCATAAAAATCATGAGTTTTAATCTGCAACCGACAAAACACAAATGCGCATACTCACCCGTCTCGACACTCCCCTGGACAACAACCCAGCGATATTCTTCGCGGCATCGTTTTTCTCTGCGACATTTAAAACCTTCATAACGTTCCCACCCTTCCCCTCACTGGCCACCAATTTCTCACAGAAACCCCTTATTTGCTCATTAAAATTCCTCCTAATGTCCAAACAAACACCAAAAAACCGAAACCGCATACTTTATTTTGAGGTTAGGACGTCTCAACATTACGTGGCAGTGACAGCACTCTCAAACAATTCATTAACTCTGTCAATTGTCAATTATTTCCACAAATAATCACCTGCAACTCCCACAAAATACTCTGAACCAATTTATCATGAAATTCCCTCCAATTGTCTTCGTAAACACTGTTAAGAACATTTGGCGGTCTTTCGCTCAAACATAAGAGGTCATCTCTAGTTCTCGTGTGTCACACAACAGTGCGATTGTCGTTGCACGCAGATTTTCCGCTGAAGCACTTTGATTGGATTGCTTCTTGCTTCCCTTGAATAGTTGAAGTTGCACTCACCGAGAGAATAGGATCAAACATAACTCCCAATTTTCACTGCAGTTAAACTTCCAGAAAAATCAGGTCCCCGTGGCGAGAACCATTAGTTTTCCCCTCATCACTTTGATCATTCAAGGAACAATCTCAACGACCTGATAATGAGGGAAATTGTGCATTTGCAGGCCGGACAGTGCGGCAACCAAATTGGTTCCAAGGTCAGATTTTTTATTTAATTCAAATTGAATATTTTCCAACGGATGCTTGCCATTTTTCACGGCGTGCCCCCCATCCTGGGATGCTGTAACGTTTAATTGAATTAATTAAGCGTCCCAGCACATTTAAAATGTCTGTTAGAATATTTCATCGTTGAATATTAATTTATAAATTTAATTTTTCAACATTCTTTAATTGTTGTAATGTTATTCATATTTTTGTGCTACTAAAATCATTTATTTCTTTTTCTTTCAGTTCATGTATTTTGTTGTACTCCATTTTATTTGAATCTCCAACACGTGGTGACCTTATTAATAGATATTTTTCCATCGATAGGAATAGGATGGAATGTGGCGAATAAAAAAAAAATGCATGTGACTAATGTGTGTCATGGATTCGTGGAATTGTGAATTTTTCGATACGGGTGAAATACTATTGAGCGATAATTTCTGCGTACAAAGATAAACATCTTATCTGTCGAGGATTGAGAATTATTTGAGGATTGTTGTGCTGGTGTACTGGTGTAAAGACCAGAAATGATCGGTGAAAATTAGAGAGAAGAGACGATAGGGATTTTGGAATGCGCTTGAAATAACTGGGGTGTTAGGTAGTGCTCGGAAAGACCTGGGTATAAGTGACATGCGTGTTATTCGAATAGACGAGACGTTAGTACATGCGCAGATGTTATTTTCGATTTTATTTGAATTCTCGTGTATTCGGGGAAGGTAAGAGGCTTCGAGAGTCTTCAATAGAGATGCGAAAGCGTCATGTACTAAGCCGTTATATACGCCGGTCACATGACGAAACGTTTCTCATATTCACTGTCAGAGTTTTATGTATTCAGGAGAGGTGAGAGTGTCCGGGAGTCTCCAACGGGTTTGGAAGGGCAAATTGATTGTTGAGAATGTAGAGTTAGTCTTCTTGAATGTCTCCTTCTCGACTGAATTTTTTTAATTGCGTCAGACTGAGAAATGGGGGCCCGAGGATCATCGCCCCCATAAATGCCATCGTTCCTAATAGTCTCTGTTGAAAAGTAATGGGCGCCATAAACGATTTCGTCTTTTGAATTGGGTCATATTATTTTTGGGAGAGTAATATTTGGGGAAAATGATCGTTGCAGAAGTTTTTGATGCTTTTAAACAATAATTTATGGAGATAATCTGGTAATTTGGAAGAGGTGGAATCATAGGATGATAAAGTTGAGATATTGTCAAGATTTTCTTTGCATGGGGTGTCTTCTTTGGAAATAAAATCATGTGATTTATTCCTGCGAATTACTCATCACTTATATGTTATGTTGTAATGGCGAGTTGAAGAGGAAAAAAAGACCTCCGACTTCTATTAGTTTTTTTTTTTTAGAGAAATGGTGTCGAGACACATCTCATTAATCCATTTCTGTAGCAGAAAAAAATTGTGAAATTTTTTCTTGACTGCATTCATTACCAAGATGATATTGATTCTCGGGGAGAGTTTCGAAATTCTTCAGACAAATTTTCTCTTCAAGTTGTCTCCTGAGAGAAATTATTATCAAGATTACTTAGTTTCTAATTTATTTTTACCTGACGTGAAAATCGATTTAGTTGTATTGCAACCGGTCCCCCGGCCCGAGTAAAACTTCTCACACTTCTGCTTTTTTCACATTGCAAAGGAAAACTTCTTGGTAATCTCTGGAGAGAGCGCATTTCGCTTAGAAGAGTTTCTGCTGAAGGCTCAGAAATAAATGGAGTATGTTGTACTCATTTGTTTTCAATGTTCAGACTGATGTTCAATTGTTTCTTGTTTAATCACTTTGCAGTTTTGGGAGATAATTTCTGACGAGCATGGCATCGACCCGACTGGTAGATACGTCGGCACGAATGATCTCCAGCTAGAGAGGATCAATGTTTATTACAACGAAGCAGGAAGTTAGTAGAAAAAAACCTTTACTATGAATTAAAATTAAGTAATTATGTCTATAAGGAAAAATGTTTTGAAGAGAAAACTCCCATCATATTTTTCTTAAATTTATTAATGTTATTTCGTATCTGTATTTCCACGAGCCAAAAAAATTTTCTGATATTTTTCTGTAAACCCATTAGTTTTTGAGATATTTTTTAAATACTGCAGGTTAATTTTCGTGAAACTTATGTCAACAGATAACAAATATGTTCCTCGTGCTATTCTCGTGGACCTCGAGCCAGGTACCATGGACTCCATTCGAAGTGGTCCCATCGGTCAGATCTTCAGACCCGACAATTTTGTTTTTGGACAAAGTGGAGCTGGTAATAACTGGGCTAAGGGGCACTACACAGAGGGAGCAGAGCTCATAGATTCTGTTCTCGAGGTTGTGCGTAAAGAAGCAGAAGGATGTGACTGTCTCCAAGGATTCCAGTTGACTCACTCCCTCGGTGGTGGCACTGGATCCGGCATGGGAACACTTTTAATTTCAAAAGTCAGAGAAGAATATCCAGATCGTATCATGAATTCGTTTAGTGTTGTTCCATCGCCAAAGGTAATTAATGAAGTTAATGTGATGATGAATATCCGAAATTAATTGGTTAATCAATCAAATAAGTAATTGATGTTCATTTAATTTCTCAATCTTTTAGGTATCAGATACCGTTGTTGAGCCCTACAATGCCACCCTATCAGTGCACCAACTGGTAGAAAATACTGACGAGACTTTCTGTATTGACAACGAAGCACTTTACGACATTTGCTTCAGGACACTGAAGTTGACTTCACCCACTTATGGTGACCTAAATCATCTCGTTTCAGTAAGTTAATTCTACAAATGCGCTATTAAAAAGTATAAAATCTGATATATTTGGAAACTAAATCTAATACATTATCCCGGTGAAACACTTGTTGATATATTCAATTGTTTCCATTAATTTTTCAGGTTACAATGTCAGGTGTGACTACATGCCTGAGGTTCCCAGGCCAGTTAAACGCTGATCTGCGTAAATTGGCAGTGAACATGGTACCATTCCCACGTCTTCATTTCTTCATGCCAGGTTTCGCTCCACTGACTGCCAGAGGAAGTCAAGGGTATCGCGCTCTAACGGTTCCAGAACTGACACAACAAGTGAATATTAATTTTTCCATATTCCTCTACAATTTTCATCGGTTTATTGAAAATTAAAAAAATAAGAAAAACCTATTCACATCTTTCCTTGAATTTTCCGCAGATGTTCGATGCCAAGAACATGATGGCAGCGTGCGATCCTCGTCACGGTCGTTACTTGACAGTGGCTGCAATATTCAGAGGCCAAATGTCGATGAAGGAAGTGGACGAACAGATGTTAAACATTCAAAACAAAAATTCTGCCTATTTTGTGGAATGGATTCCCAATAATGTCAAAGTTGCTGTGTGTGACATTGCTCCCAAAGGTCTTAAAATGTCTGCCACCTTCATCGGTAACTCAACAGCTATTCAGGAGATCTTCAAACGCATCAGCGAGCAGTTTACTGCCATGTTCAGACGTAAGGCTTTCCTCCACTGGTACACGGGAGAGGGCATGGACGAGATGGAGTTCACAGAGGCTGAAAGTAACATGAACGACTTGGTATCTGAGTACCAACAGTATCAGGTAATTAACAACTCTATGTCAATTAAAATCACCAACTCAGGTACGCTTTAATCGAATTGAGTAATTGGATAATTCTTGAATCATTACAGGAGGCGACAGCAGAAGACGAGGAGGCCTTCGATGACGAAGAAGTCATGGACGAAGAGGGAGTAGAGTAATGTCATATCTTTCCAGAAGTTTTTATTCTTTTTTTGTGATGAATCTATCATACAAAACTGACTTCCCTTGTTATTGAATAGATGACTTGATTTCTTTATAACTTTTTTTTGTAGAAAGAATAAAAAATATAATGACCGATTTCAATGAGTACATTTTTATTCGCTACTAATGAAACAAACCTCAATCTTTTTTATTCGAAAGTTTATTATCCGCAATGATAGTCTTTATTCTTAAAATATACAATTCTCTCGATCAATCCTTCACAAACCTATCTGAATAAATAAAAAGAACATTTATCAAACTGAACTATTAGTATAATTACATTGTCCACATCACGAAAAAAAATGTTTTCACAAAATATCTTCCAACGACACTTTACGTCGAATGGAATTACTGAATCCCTCTTTATATTTATACCAAACCCCGTACTTAGCAATTAAATTCCTGTACTTCTTCCCAGGTTTTTCATCCTTTGGTGAAGTTTCAACATTGCTCTTCACCACAGGTTTCTTAAATGCTTCAAAAAAGTTCCTAAACTTCGTCGCTTTAGGAGTAACAATCCTCTGCATCTCGTTCAGATGATTCGGCCTAAATGCGCTGGCAGACGGTATCGGTTCAGGTTGTGCCACAGCTTTTTCAGCATCCTTGAACTCCTCAGTGTCATTCGAACTACCCCAAGTAACAGCAGCTCTCCTCAGTCTTTCCATCTCAAGTTCCTGCGCCACGATCTGCTTAACAGCATACGATAGTCCCCTTCGAGCCTTGCAATCAGGGAAAATTCCCACCTCAAAAAGATCGGGTTCAATCTTGTAATCGACAGCTCCATCCTCGCTCTTCTCTTGAACAAAGGAGATACCCAGATCAAGCATAACATCTATCAATCTCTCAAGATCACCTTTTTCTTTCGTAGAGTAAAGATTGCTTGCCACCGATCTCAACTTTGGATTGAGAATTTCAAACAGAAAGGGCGTAGTATCCAGGACAATTGTCGTAGTGTCTTGGCCGCGTGATTTCCTAGCCACTGATAATATCCCCATTGTCTTGGTGATCTTCTGCCAGACATCTCCAGCTACATGGGGATATGATAATTTAGGATTAACTGTCCCAGCAAAACCGAAGTGCCAGGCGACAAAGCAGTAGCCAGAATACGGTGCCACTGTCCAATTCTGTTTCGTGTTGATGAGTGTCGTGATCGTGTCGAACAATTGGAACCATTCCAAGGATGTCGATACTTTGCTCAGGTTCTCATGGCAGTTTGGCGGATAGTTTTCAAAAATTCCCTGAGTTAACCGCTCTGAGTTCTCACTGTAAGATACTTCGAGGATTCTTTGGGCTCGTATTCTTGGGGTCAGAGGTCCGGCTCTGTCCATGGGAACCTTCAGGATCTCTCTCCAAGCCTCGAAGATCGTCTTCTTCATGTCCTTGTCTCCTAGACTGTGGTTTTCCTTGCCACAGTCTGCGCCCAGATACTGCAGGGCACCCAGACAGGCTCTAATGTCACAGCCGGATCTCTCTACCAGTTGGATTAACGTGCCTTGGTCGACTTTCACGTGCTCACGGCGGGCTATTGTGGCCAGACGGTCTGCTAGATTCGCTGGGGAGACCTTAGGGACGTTTATTATGTACGCCATTTGCCGAAGAGATCTCAATGTAGGGGTGTAAGCTTCATTGCAAATGCAAATCACAGGTCTCTTGCAGTACTCATTGTCCTTGGCAGAAGATTCTTTCGACTTCCTCCCTTTGGCAGTTAACTTCCCTTGAACAAACTTGAGGAGGAGCTCGATCGACGCTGCTGGAGCCCCATCAATTTCATCTAGAACAAGACAGTTAGGCCTTGGATTTGCACCCATCAGTGATTTCATCTGAGTTGAAGAGAACAACGCTTGTCTGAAAGCGTCTGGACCCCTCTCATCACTAGCATTGATTTCCACGACATTATAACCCGCATGTTTCGCCAGCAGATGAGCCAAAGTTGTTTTTCCGAGACCCGGGGGACCACTCAACAGTGCTATCTTGTGCACCGGGAAGCCCCTCTTGTCCACGAGCTCGACCTCCTCCTTCTTTCCGAACTTCTTCCATCCAGTCTTCTCCACAGGCTTTTTATGCACGTGCTTCTTGACTGGTTCACGACCGAATACGATTTTGTCCCAGAGTTTGATCCAATGTAAGAAGGCACGGTTGACGGTTTCATCAGATAATAGTTCCATGTACGACCTGGGACGGTATTTGTCGACCCACAGTTCATCATCTACTGAGTCCGAGACCTCCTGAACTTGCGGCAGAGGAAGACTCTCCTTCTTCGCCTTCTCAACCAGAATTTTCTCCGCCTCTTCCTTCAGATTTTCGTAATTGACATTAAGGAGGCCTGACGTCGGCGTCACTTTCACAAATTCGGAGGGATTTTTTGGCCGCAGTCGAACATAAATTCTCTGAGAGTCTGTGGGTCGCGTCAGGGCCACGAAATTCCAGGAGGGGATTTTCAAGGATATCGTTTCTCTTGGGGTCGATCTTTGGGGCATCTTCATTGCCTGGGGGTCCTTTCCCTCTTGAACGAGACGTTTTCTTATGGTCTCTTGGCGAAAGGCCTCGATCAGCTCTTCGGGCTGGTTCCAGCGGGGCCTTTTGTCCTCTCTGCCGCTATCAAACTGGTCTTCATCCTCCAGGTCTAAGGTAGATGTAGATGAACAATCCTTGAGGAGTTCTGCTACGTCCTTTCGGAGCTCGTCGAAGGTCCGTTTCTTCGCCTTCTCTGGAGGAGGTTTTGCGGTTGTCTCTGCTGGAGATGTGAGGAACGACTCCTGAAGGGAATCGAGCTCTTCCTCGGTGGGGAAATCATCGTCTGGAAAATCGGAGAGTGAGGAGATGGGGGCACTCGATCCATTTGTTTGCGCTGGAGGTTGTGGGAGTCCTACAAAAATTGAAGTACTTTATTTTGATGAAAGACTGGTATTGTCGAAGCATTTCAAACGCAGAAAAATGTCGGGTGTTCAATTGCACAGTAGTGATTTCGGGTAATTGGCATTTAAATATTTTCGTCGATAGTTCAATGTCTAAACATTCGGTAAATTTTGGTGAATGAATTCAACTTACCACTTGAAAGCTTCGAAGCTTTGTATACGTCAGTTGGTATAAGATCATATTCTTCATCTGAATCGGGGAATTCACTGGGGTCCATTGTAAACGAGAGTTTTAAGCTCCCAGAGCACTCAAAAATTTTATTTCACTTTTTAATTAGTATTAAATGACGCGATATGTATTACACGGGAGATTCATCCTGAGTATTCTGACAGATCATTTTGAGGGTTATGAACGATCTCAAATTTTCTGGAAGCCCGCGCTCAGGAAAATATCGACCACCATTTATACGACTAGTCGATATAGTCTGCAAAGCGATAAAACACGATTTTTTCGTCGAATAAATTGATCAATATGCGCCTCATTATTAAATACAACGAAGTACTCCATTAATTCGCAATTAAAACAGAAAGAAGCTTTAGAGGACTACAAGTTAATTAATTGTTTAAACCTTGAGATTGCGATATCAATATCATTATTGAATAGTCAACATCGCTCGTGCCATAACTAATTAACTATTTAAAGAAACTGAATATTCCTGGTGCCTCCGTAAATTCCAAGGCATCAAATATTTATTGTTTTTTTCCTAACAATCCGGAATCTTCATTAAAATCCGCGTTTGCCGAGCATTGAGTGGGTAAGTTCACTGTATTCAAATGAACTCTCGCACATCCCTTTCGATAGGTCGATACGCCCTCCCTCCCAAGCACCCACACATCAAACTGTTTACATTTACACTCTGCGCTCAGTAGTGAATCCGCCTTCTATTCCAGGAACTCTCGTCTGCTGATGTAAAAAAAACATCAGTTTATCTCCAGCTCCCCTGCGTTGAACCCCAGCCACCTAAGCCAGACCATCGGTATTTTATTTGCATACAAAAATCCCCCAATATTCTCCCGATCAGCCGCAATGACTTAAAACCGTATCTTATCGTCGTTATGTGCGAGTGAGCCCAAAACCGAGTGCCTACAGTGCCGGAAAGAAAGAGTCGAGTAGAAATCGAGTGTGTTGACACCTTTGACAAGTGCGCCCTAAAGCGATAGTCACCACACCTGTCCAACACAGTTTCCTGCCTATTATTCTCTATTGTCAAGCCGCAAGTGGCATTGGTGCACAAATATTGACTATAAAAGTTCTTGAAGCGCAAAAATTCCTTCGGAATAGGCTAAACGTCTGTTCAATGACAGAGAGAGAAGAAAGTCGGAGACTTGTGGATTGAATAAAAGTCCTAAACTACTTAAAACATCGGGAATGTCAGGTGGACATTGTCGGCATGGAGGAGGTAAGGAAGAAGGATCGTGAGGATAACTCGTGTCATGTCGAGGACGAGGACGATGATGCCAGGGTCGTTGTTGCCAGACGGGGGAATGGTATTGTTGGATGCAAAAATTTGGATTGTCTCCAAGATGTGGCCAATGCCAATTCAAGGTGTCAGGGGAGTGATTGCGAGAGGGAGGACTCACTTGAGAAGGATCTGTCTGGGAAAACACATCAGAGTCCAGTTGCTCTAGCGTTCACCATTGATTTTGGCGATGGGAACAAGGAAGTCGACACTGTCAAGTATCAGAGCCTTTTTCAGAGGTTTGCGAGACACAGGAGGAATGTTTCGACGTCGAAGGTCAGTGGAACAAATATTTTCTTGGATTTTTCAATGGGATTGTACGTTTGGGGGAGATAAAGGCGTTGAATAGGGGTTTGGGGGATTTTTGAGGGTATGGGAGATAGAGAATAGTTTGATAGGAGATTTTGAGGTCTTTAGGAAAGACTGAAGCTTTTCGGGGTGGCAAAGCTGTTGAACGGGGACTCTTGGGGGATATGTTGGAGCCTCCAATGATGGTGAAGTATTTTGAAAGTCGTTTTGATAAATTTGAAGAGCTGTGGAAGAATCCACCGCCACCTTCGGTCTCTCTATTGGATTTTTGAATATTTGAGAAGTCATAATTTTTTGATTATTGATTGTCTCGCTGATAAATTTATCGTACTGGATTGGGATTAGTTTCACAGTGACAGAATATGGGAAAAATATAACGATACTTTTTTGTAGATGTAAATGAAGGAGATGATAGAGGGTGGGGCAAAATACACTCTCGAGTTTTTTCCCAATGCTCCTATCTCGAACATGAATTCATTAAATTGTTATTTAACTGGAATGTTTTAATAATTCCATCTTCCTTAACAGTGAAAATATCTTCTTGGTAAGATATTTTTGGACATATGAAGTACTGTTCTGTCCTAGATCTTGACAAAGATAATACTTTGTATGTTCAAAACGGGGTTTTAGATTTAATTATGATGAAAAGATAGAATGGATGAGTGAGTTATGCTTAATGTAGATCTGGATAGAAATGATATTGCGTCTTTTTGAGATAGGACGGTAGGTTTTCATTGTTATGAAATAGTGAAATTTGTATTTATGATCAACGTTATTTTTGGTAGATATAAAGCGCAGTAGAGTGTGTGCAACGTTCGAAAATTAAACATTATAGCCTCGACATAAAGGAAAACAACAAACAGGAAAGAATATTTCATCACTGCTATTCTAATGTAGTGATCTCCCTTAAATACAATCAAGTGCATTGTTGGTTTATTTCATGAAAATTTGTTTGTTTGATTTAATTGTTCTGCTGATTTCATTCTTCGTCGAATGTACATTATCTTAATAATGAATTTAATTTCAATTGTCAAACGGAAATCGATTTATTGATACATTTGTGAAAAAATTCTCAACCCTCTCCTTATCAGGATAATTCAATATAACCGGCTAGCTCATCGATTCTGAGGCTACTTTTCTTTGAATTTCAGATAGAAATAAAGACCAGTAAGTCGTCAGCAGATTTATCCCCGAATTTTGTACAAAAAAAGACACCTGTGAGCAACTACTCCGAGGGATACTTCAGTAGTGAAGATGATACAAAACGAAAGGCCGACCAATTATCCCAGAAATTAAAAGAACTAGGTAACTTATGGTCAATTAATTAACTGTACATTGTTGAACTTCGTTTTTTTTTATATCGGCCACTGGGTAAGATTTATATATGGAAATGTTGTATATGTCCGGTGAGTGAGTCACGGTGAAGTCATCTTCACTCGTTGCGCCAATGGCAGGGGCAACCTGTGGCCATTAGTATTCCGTGAGTGTCAGTTGGAAGTACATTGTGCTCACCTTCGGTTCCTCAATAGCCAGCCGCTTGCGTTCAAGGCTACTGCCGAAAATCTAAATATACTGTCAAAATTCGGTTGTGAGGTACAGAACGCTTCATCTTCAATCTTATGCTTTTGGTAATTACGAAATTATTGAACTTAGTGTCTTTAATGAAAAACCTTCAAAAATTTTTTAATTCAGTGGAAAGGGTTAGGCCAAAGAATTTTGGCGGAACTATCTTTCAATATTTTTTAAAAATTTCCAGCAAAAATGGTTTATTGACCTATGCGTCTATTATGGATTGTATTTTTTTAATAAAAAAAAATAAAAGGAGGAACGCTCTTCTCTAAACCTGCCTTCCCTTACAAAAGCACTGGAATACCCTATAAAAAGCGGAAAAAGTTTCGAAAATAGTAAATTTGCAAATTTATCAGTGAACTGTCTCAAAAATAAACAGCAAAACAATAAGAATCTAATAGAATCAGAGCCACAACAGTAAAAATAGGGCTAATCAATATTTTTCTTGCAGGTTTAAAAACATCTCCAAAAGGAGTCGCTCTTCGTCAGTCCTCGGTGTCCCGTTCCCTCACCGACAGGTCGACTCCCAACCGTCGTTCCTACCACGAGCCCTCACCCCCGCGTCCAGATCTTCCCAACTCCTCAACAATGAACGACCTGAGTTGCCTCCAGAATTCCCTCGAAGATGACCGCTCAAATCGTGTGCAATACTCGCCGGAGAAGAAATACATCAAGAACATCGAGTACCTCGAAATAAATCATTCTTACTCCTCCGAGAACCTCCACCATTCCCAGGAACCCTCTGAAAAGCTCAAGAATACCAACTACACTCCCACACCGACGAACCCCCTTGAGTGTCCCCACAAACAACGAAATATTCAGACTCTCTGCGTTACCTACTCTGGAGAGTGCAGTGCAAGTTCCAACCTTGGTAAATTCAGTGAAAATAACCTGGACAATGCGTCCGATGGAACAGTGAGTGAGGCTGGTACCTATACAGTCCACAAGGACTACACAGATGAAGAAAAAGCTCGGATGGATATTGATAAAGCGTTCAGCGTAGGCATCCTCACAGAGGACGAGCAACACACATCGTACGTTCATCACTTCCAGATGAACACGTCGAGGGATTCCAACTCCTGGATCTCTGACTGGGCAACACAAGTAGCTGAACACAATTCGTTACCACCTCCCATTGGTGGCACAACAGGTCGGACCCCTCCAATGAGTCCCTCCAAAATTCCTTCGCCCATCTACTCACGATCGAAACGTCTCCCTCGAAGCAGACATGAGGCGAGTGACAGCAGCCTTGATGCCGAGGTCCACCAGCGGATGGCTTCCACAATGATAGACTCTGGAGGTGAATCAGACGAGGACACTAGCAACAGTTACCCAACTCCTCCTCACAGCTCCCAAAGAACCCCGACGCACTCCCTAGTGCGTCGCGGAAGCCTCTCAGAGTCCCTCTTCAAACGAATCAATACATCTGATTGTCGAAGAAGCATGAGAAAGTGTCCCGATAAAAAGGAGGATATAAACATGCCAAAGAGTCCGTCCCACATGCTGGCAAGATTTCGTCTAGACCGTTCCAATTCTCTGGAGCACCGGGGCAATAATTCCGATACTGCTGAATCAAATTCCTCACGCCGAAGTAGTTTGAGGAATTGCGAGGAGAACTTCAAGCACACAAATAGTCCGATATTAAACCGTCTACGATCGACAATCCCTAAGTTAACAAACAGTCCTATCCTGGGGCATAAGACACTAGCCAGTAAAACATTAGCTTCGAATATAGAACGTCCAAAGCAGTTGGTTAAACCTGGAAGTCAGTCCAAAAATATTGGCTACTACACATGTGTTGAGAGTAGTCCGTACATGTTGAGAAAGTCCTTGAGTACCTCCAACTATCGAGATGAAATATCCAAGGATAAACTCTCCAATCTCCATGGGAGTCCAATGCTCTCCAGAAACACGAGTATCCAGCGTTCAGCCTCTAATACCAGTATCAGGACTGCCAAGACGAAGAGTATGCTAACGAGAAGAAGTAGTTTCAACGATAACAGCAGCGATAGACTTTTGAAAACGAAGCTAGCTCATTCTGACAGCAGTTCTGAGACAGGTGAGGCACCGATTGCAGTCCCTCCAATTTCCTCAGGAATAAAGTTGAACAGAACTTTTAGCATGCGTCGTGCACGGCTCAATTGCGAATCAGAGTCAACACCGAATACAACCCCTGAGGAGCGACGGAGGAGAGCACAATCAGAAATCAAATCAGCCCCCACGTCTGGCAGACAGACGCATCATCGAGGGAGAACAAGTAGTGTTGGTGCTAGTAACAAAGAGGTCTTCAAAAAACCTGAGCCACCTAGACCAAGGGGTCCATCGTTGTCGAGGAATGAGGGAGGGAGATACAGCATGAGGGGACAGAAGACGAATCCCTCCACGAGGCCTAATCAAAAAACTAGTAAGGAGGGTAAAAGTTCAGGGAGAAGTAATTCAACGTTGACGTCGAAGGAGGTAGAGTTTCAAAATTGGAAGAGGAGAAAGAATTATGATCCTATGAAGGCAGCTGCTGAGGGGAAGAAGAAACTGGATGTCAATAAGAAGCATCACAGTACCGAGGATGGAAATAGCAGGGATAGCTCCGTCCTGAGGTCTGCGAGCTTTCATGGAACTGGAGGGGCCTTGTCTCTCGCTGATGACTGGTCTGATAATGAGTGTGATTTTGGGGCAGATGTTCAGCCACCCCCCTGCAGCCCTCTGGGCTCTGACAGTGATATTGATACGTCCAGTTATCTTCAGACAACTCATAATGTCATGTCGGTTATGTCGGCTAGGATTAATGTGTATCAGGGGAGTGCTGTGGACTCTGGGGGGGAAAGTGATGAAGACACCAGTCACAGTTTGAGGCAGGGAAGGGTGGGCAGAGAGACCAGTGATACGGAGAGCAGTGAAGAACAGGGAAATAATGGAAATAGAAATTTGGGATTGAATAGGGGATTTATTGGCAGAAAGAGCAGAGAATCAGAGGCTAAGGCACCTCAGGTTAAGGCTAAGATAGTTAATAGTGCGAGGTCC
Source organism: Diachasmimorpha longicaudata (assembly GCF_034640455.1). Lineage (NCBI taxonomy): Eukaryota > Metazoa > Arthropoda > Insecta > Hymenoptera > Braconidae > Diachasmimorpha > Diachasmimorpha longicaudata. Next base: position 7,023,355 of record NC_087226.1, on the reverse strand, counting down.
AAGTCTGAGGGGACTAGCATTGCTAGAACTGATTCGGGGAGGTTCAGTGTTAGGGCTACTAAAGGGTGTGCTAGTAAGGTGAAGCCTAAGGAGATGAAAAAGAAGGAAAATTTGGTGAAAGAGCAGGAGATGCAGAACTGGAAGCGGAGGAAGAGTTATGATCCCATGAAAGCTGCTGCGGAGGGGAAGAGAAAGGCTGGGATGGTCAAGAGGAGTCTCAACACTGAGTCTTCCAGGTAAGTGTCGAGGCCTAGGATGAGGGAAGTCAAGTGGTTCAATTTGTGGGGGTTCCTGGAGGGACAAGGGGAACAGTTGTATTACTGGAGAATAATTGTAGTGGCGAAAAGAGTACGGAAATTTTTTGTTTTCGGATGAGGATCTTGAAATCATGAAATGTCAAGTAACCGATGGGAGATTTATTCTTATTCCTGTTCATTTAATTGATATTCATAAAATCTAGTGGAAAGAAGTGTCTGATCTGCTGTTGAAGAAATCCCCGAAATGGCCACTTGGATGTCCCCAACGATAATTTAGTTTCTAGTTCTAGGGAAGTATTGATGCAGTCTCATGATCAATTTCACTTTTGCTAGGATTCGTAGCGATCGATTGTAGAGATAAACCTTCATCTGAGGACGTGGTATGATATGGCTTTCAAGAAAGCACGGTTTTTGAGTTTTATGGACAAGCTTTTTTTGCTCTTTTTGCAGTGATTGGCTTCGTTGCACAGATATTCAATCAATCACCAGTATTTTTTTAATTAATTACACAAAATTACATGGAACCGCTTTTTGTAATTTTTCCGAGATAAACAGCAAAATTCGCATAATTTAATGGAAGTGGTACGATTTGCATTGGATTAATTGAGTTTAATTGGGACTCATTTTTTTAGTGTCCTGAGATCTCAAAGCTTCCACGGGCCAGTGACCCTAGGCTTAAGTGAATGGAGCGATGAGGATATTTCAGCATCAGCCGACGAAGCACCAATCTACTGATGCCCACACTAAAATAATTCTCAAAAGGCCAAGTTTACAACCTCGAAATTAATTTAATTCACTATTTAAATCATGATCCATGACTTTCGTTCTGTTTTTGAGAAGTTTATTGTTGATGATACAAAAATGATATGATAGTTTCTTTGAAATACATGAAGTTATTTTGCATTAACAAAGAAACAACAATTGTTAAACTTGAAAATGTACTGGGAAGCCATTGTTTCAAGCTTGTTTCGTTCCTTTTTTGGATTTGAACGGTAGCTGTTATCGATATGAACAATTTAAGAATTAAAATTGTATAAAATTAATTTAAAGTGATAAATTACAAAGGGCGTTCAATCTTAGATCTTTAAATAATTGTACAAAACGAAAACTTATGGAGATTTTATCAATTAGTTTATGGTATTTTCATATTTTTCAGAAATGCTAATAGCTGTAGCTTTACAATTATCATCTTTCTTGTTTTTTTTTTTAATTTTTGCAGAGATGTATGTTTATCTCGTTCATTTCTTTGTATCAAAAATATTGCCAGAGTTGGGGGATTTGTTACATGCTAAGTGTATGAACTACACCACTGAAATTCCCTGAAACACTATTGTTGAAATGTTCGATTGATTTTTGGACAATTTTTTTTTTACAATTCAGACGTTATTGTGATTTTCTTTTGTTAATTTTACCAATAAACAAGTCCAGCAAATCAAATAATTATCATCATTTATTCATCCAAATACCTTATAATATAAACAAATCAAGATTCATAATAAGTTCCTGAATGTATTGATTATTTAATAAAAAGAATAATAAACAATTATTCTTAAAATCCACTACTGCCCCATCAATGTCGTTTCCTCTTGTCATCCCTCCGATGTTCCTTCTCATCCTTCCTCTTAGACCCTGAGGATGACGTGGTCGCCGCACTGCTGGCAGTCCCGCTGGCCCTCTTCGCCTGTTTCAAGAACTGATCCAGTCCGAAAGGATCCTCTTCGTCCTTCTCAAACTGCACGGGCCCAGACCTTGTAGCACTTCTATCAGTTCCCGAGAACTCCTTATCAGGTACGAATCTATTGGTCTTCACCAATTTCTCCAAATCGTCCCCATAATTGTCCTTATCAATGTTCTTCCCAGGGCGATAGATATGAGAACCCAGAGAATTGGAATCCCTCCATGGTTTGTCATAAATATTGTACTCATCATCATGCCCATAACCACTGTCCATCCCCTTAGAAGTATTAAACAGCCTCTGATCAAACTGAGCGTCCCCAGTGGATACACTCTTGGCTGGCATTCCCAGGGCGATCTGCTCCGAAATATCCCTCTCTCGTTCACGTTGGAGCCTCGATCGTTTATCAGGAGCAGCTCTCGCAAGATTCCTCTCACGAGCTCTGTCCTTGTGTCTCTCATTCCTCAATTGGTCCCTCTCCCTGGACTCCTCGGCTTTATCCAGAGCAGCAGCTGATTTTAATCCCGCCCTCTCCTCCCTCGCCTTCTGGGCCAACTGTCTCAAGTGATCCTCCTTCTTCTCCTTGTCCTTCTGGGCGAGCTTCTTCTCGAGCTGCGCCCTGGCCTCCACAGCCTCCCTGGCCTTTCTGTCAGCAATGTACAGGGCCTCAGCTAATTTAGCAAAATTTTCATTGATGTGCACCTGCTGCAGACCTCGACCATCAGCAGCCAATCGTTTGTCCAAAGGGATGGTGTACCCTTTAGCATTTTTCCAGTTGCTGATGCATGGAGGAATTTTCCATTCTTTCTGCTCCTTTACTGTTACCTTTCTCGTGGGCGAGTGCATCACTGGGGCTGGAGGAGAGGGCGGTCCTCTCGGAATTTTCTTGTTGATTTTGAATTTTGGGGGTTCTATGGGGTCGACCTGGGCCTCCACCATCCTTATGACTCTTTGTTTAGCTCCGGAATTGAAGGATTGTCCCTGTTGGGAGGGCGTATAGCGAATGTACTGAGCTGGGCCCAATTTTTCTGCACAACGAACTGGCATGGCTGCTGCTATTTTCGACTGGGTTATCTTCTCCAGAGCCTTCCGCGTTCGTTCTGTTATCTCTGCTATTTCTTCCTCGTCAGGACGTTGCAGGGAGGGATCATTTTCAGAGGTTATTTCCGAGGGGAGAAGGTCACTGAGCTTGCTGTAGACCACTTTGTCCTTTGCGTGACCCTGGCGAGCTAGCATGTCATACTTGACCTTTCCCTGAGCATCCAGCTGCACTGCGAGGGCATTGCTGGATGACTCCTTACCTTTCATACCCATTCCTAGGGGATACTGGGCTACCTGGATCTCTGGGAAGGCACCGCCATCTCCGAAATCCTGAAATGAAGAGGGAAAATGTAGTAACTGAATGAGAAAAATCGATGACTTTTGCTGCGTCTTTACAGGACAAAGATGCTTTCGTTCTATATAAAAATGATTGATTGACATTTATGTATTCATTTCCATAAAAGCAAAAGAGAGAAGAGAAAAGAACCCACGATATTATTTTTATAGCTCAAGGCCTTCGGGCGATGGACTGTTGCAAGCTCCCACTTATCACAAATTTCTTTAAAAAAATATATATTATTTTTGAAAAATAGAATTATTGTCTTTTAGTTGTAGAATATTGGTATTATTACCTCGGGGGTTCGCGGAACCCATCCCTTTCGTTGTCCGTATGGTGGGGCGGTTATAACTGCTTTCACAAGAGCTGACACTGGTCTCTGACGTAGTTTCTGCTCTCGAGCCTCGTCCTCGCGGTCCCAGACGACCTGACTCGGTGCTGGTAGCAAGCTAGAAACAAGAAAAACCTATTAATGTCCACAGAGTGAGAATTTTAGCTCCCGAATCAAAAGAACACTAGTTTATTCGGAGGTTTTGAACTGACAAACATAACCTTGAAGGTTATGCATGACATTTAGAAGATAATTATCTTTTTTTAGTGGTTGTATCACGCTATTTATCGGAGGGAATTGATTTATGGAGAGATTCTAGCAATACTGTAAATTAATTAGTTAGTAACAAACCTGGCTAACGACATTTTGTTGATATGAGGATACGAAGCCATCGAATTTAGCACAGAGACGCCTTGTGCGCACCGATCATATCGATATTTCGAGACATCGATATGTTACACTTCGATATTTTCTTATCGCGATATCGTGGTTATCGATATTTCTTCCGAATATTGCTATTTTTCAGCAGGAGAGAGATACAGGTGGATGCAGTTGCAGAGATATGCAAATGAAGGTAGTTTAACTGACGATATTGTCTGTCTGACGAAGTCACTGACGGAGTCTATCCCTGAGTGTTGGGTCTTAGGGGTCTTGGGTGAGACAAGGATGGTAGTAGGGATCGGAAAAAGTGGGGGGAGGTTTGAATAGTCCAATGCCTGATCAGGTTAATGATACTCCTCAAATCTTCCACCTTTTTTCGAATTCCTATTACTTCAAGGCCGACAGGGGATTCCCCAGGTAGAAGATATGGGTACGTAAATCATTATGCGAAATGGTATTACTACAAAGGGACCAGTAGGCCTCACTAATCCTTGTATACCACCCTACAGTCAGGTATAATCTCTTTAGTGTACCATACACAAGACATTGCACCCAAACCGATAAGTCCGTCTGGACGAGAGCAATTAGGATAATGACTTGGTGATAAATAATATTTAAGCTATTTTTTTACTCAATAAGAATGAAGTGCATAATTACTATAACATTATATTTTGACATTTAATTGCCAAAAAATGGTTCATCCAAAAAAAAAAAAGATAATTTGAAAAACCATAGCTCCTCCAATTATTAATATTTTCGACTTTTTTCTCCGTCAAAATATTCTTCTAATGCTCAACTCTCCAGGGAAAAATTAGGACGAAAATCCACGAAATTAAACTTTTCAGGTATCCGTTTTCGCGTGGAATTGCGCATTTTCAACTTGACTGGCAGGACGTCCTATAACAGCTAATATTATAGAAAGGAAATGAATAACTTCAGAGAGAGAATTTTCTTTGATTCAAATGCATTGTCATTAATTCTTCCCTCGAAAAATTCAAGCCTTGAATATTTGAAATCAAATTAATTTGATAAAGGAGCTCAAGTGGATTTCTGTTGGCACAATTCAATGCACAATGGCTGCCATAAAAACCTTTTAACCCAGATGCACAATAAACAAGCACAGAGGACGTGTATCAAACTGGAAGATAGTAAGAGCCAACAATCGAATGTAAGAAGGAACGAAAGAGGCGTTGAGTGGTTATCGGTAGTGGACTTAATGGGTCTCTCAAAGTCATCGAATCGTTGACGATGTTTTATGCTAAGTAACTGATCTTCGTTCACATCACGAATACTGGGTACTTAATAATGAACAGACTGGCAACAATGACAGTTTTGACAACCCGTTCGGGTCAGGCTTGTTAAAAACCGCTAAATGCGTGACAATAATCGTGGCCTTTAAAAGCCATCCAGGTTGGCTTAGCGATTCAGTAGAGCGTCGTAAATCTCGGAGAATATGAGAACTGAGTGGAAGAAAAATTTTATGTGTTCGGTGATTCCTTGGGGATGTTGGGTAGGTGCAATTTATAGTCGACTACTGACGAATTAGGATTAGCCTTTGAGGCTGGGAGAGGGAGCGGTAGCATTTTGAGGAGATGTTAAAACATAGCTCCAACACAGTATAAAATTAATCATCTTAATCAGGGAAGATCATTTGAAGACTTGAGCTATTTCATGATTTCATGTTCCTACTAAATTACAACACGAGAATGTATGAAAGAAATTAAATTCCAGATTTACATGTACACTATCCTCCAATCTCCAGAGTTCACCTTAGCAACTCACGAAGCGTTTGCTCTGAAACCTCAAAATCTTGATGACACAGTGTTCATAAACTTCCCCAAGAACTCAAACCCCTCGAGAGCAATAGGGAGACACTTATACCTTCCTCCCGAGGAGGCTACGTTTGTGCTACCAGAAGTGATCGAGAATCGTGTGAGGAGTGTCTTCGCCAGACCCTCACAGTCTCCAGATATTCTGTTGAAGGCCCCAAGTCCCAGTGAAGCGACAACATCATTATCATACGCTGCCAATGACCAGAAAATCTTACAATCAGATGTCTTCAGCCACATTAATATCTCGATGTCCTGCATACACTCCGAGGATGAAGTGTACTTTCGAGCCTCCATCAGCGCCTTGAAGTTGAGAGACACTCCAATTGTCCAGGGGAGTCCAGGAAATGGCAATTGTAGAATCGATAGAGTTGGTGATGAGTTTAAGATCAACTTCTCTGGTGATTTATTTTGGGCATGTGGGGTGCGAAACTGCTCGACTCAGTTGGGAAAATTCTACTGTCTCAAGCTAAGGTTTCCGGCGATTCCGGGGATTCTGCTGAAGGATGATGCGAGGGTCTCTATGAGATGCAAAGCTCAAGAACGAACAACCTCTCGTACTAGACGATTCAATGTTAAAGCTATAGATACGTGAGTATACCAGACTCTCCATAAAATCATTAGTGACTAATGAGCAATTTGTTCTGACCCTATTACTAATATACTGAACTAGCTACAACACTAGTTTGTTGATCCTCAACTAAATTATTTTTATGAGGTACGTCAACTGATGAGGGGGCAGGAGGAGGAGCGATGATTAATTAATGAGAATGATTACAAATGCGCAGCTCTGCTCGAATGACAGCGAGAGTTGCTACTGGTGGTCATAAGGATTCATTCGAAACGGAGATTGGTTTGTATCGGAAAACGACTGGATCAGATCAACTTTTCGACGCCAGAATCCCGTCCGGTGGTACAGTTATCCTCGGCGAGGAGATCTTGTTGAGAGCTGTCGTTCGGGACGGCGATGGTGAGGACAAGTTATGCGAATTCATAATTCATTTGTGGTGGTATAAATCAGTACATTGGTATGAGGGCATGCAAATGGGTTGACTCAATTATTTTTAGCAGTATAAAACTCAGAAGAAGTGAATATCTTGATAACAGAATTTTTACAAATTACATATTTGTAACAGTAGTTCAATTATCTCCCTGAACAAATTTCAGGCTGGAAATACTCCAAAATGAGTGACGTAACGATCAACTTCATTGAGAACAAACGTCAGAAAAAAATTATGAATAGCGTATGGATATTAGACTCGAACGGCTGTCTCAACCCGGAAATAAGGGAGATTTGTTCGAGAGAACAGTACAAAGTTTCCAACTTGGAGAGTTACTTGATCTTTGAGGCCTTCATGTTCGATAACATGAGTGAAACGGACGAGTTAATCGTGAATGTAAAAATCACCGGGTGCTTGGAGGGAAGTGACTGCATTCTGAATTGTCCCGCGAGTCACGTGCGGAAAATCAGAAACGTGAAAACCTCTCAGAATAATACCATAGACTGGTTGAACGATATTTCTTTCCGAGTTGTACCACCGGAGAAAGAGTATTCGAGACAGCCTAGTAAAACGCATATTATCATTCCTTATATACTGTCTGCGCTGATTCTCGTCGCTATAGCGGCTCTATTATGTACTATAAAGATAATGAAGAATCAAAAATTTGAGAGAATTCTGATATGAAAAGGCTCGCAGAAAACTCTCAATATGAATATTAATATAACAACTCCAAAGCCTCGTTAATGATGAAAAATTAATTATTTAGTAATTATTCACATTTAGTTATTAATTTCACTGTTTATTCATAAACTATGAAATGTGAATTTCAATTACAGAATAAAGAGTAAAAATAAGCGTTGTTTTATGGTATCCATTGCACTTGAATTTATTTCAAAGCACAGCTTCGAATTTAACATTCAGAAGATGATGTAGAAGCCATCCAGCTCCCAACACAGTTTAATCCCCACGAAAAAACCCACCGTGGAGAAAGCAATATTTCTCATGAAGGGGTCCACACACATTTGCGACATGATGCACTTCAGTGAACACTTGCAAATGTCGTCGAAGTACCTGAATCCCTTGCGTAGCATATAATTATCTATTTCCGCTTGTTTTTTCTCCCTCTGTCTCTCCAGCCACATCTTCCTGTGACACTGGCTGTCGCACTTCATCGGTTTCTCTTCGGGGAGTTCTGTGGGATCCTCTCTACACAATTCTGGACATTTTTCGGAGCCGTCGGAGGTCGTCTCCTCCGAGGATTCACTCTCTGACGGCGGTTTCATTCGCTTTGTCTTCACTGCTGTTCGGGCCCCTCCGCAGATCTCATCCTCGCATCCAATTAGGTCATCGTCATCTTCGAAGGATTCAGTTTCTGTAGACTCTCCACCCAGGAATTTCGAGAGATTGACTGTGGCGCATTTTGAAGTAGTCTCTGTCGTCTCAGAAATATCTTCCTCAGTTTCGCTGGAGGGCTGAAATCGCTGTTTTTTCCCGGGAATTTTTCCGCTTGCGGTTGATGTGTAGCTCCGTTCCGAGGAGTATTCATTATCCGCAAAATTGGGGCGGGATTTTTGGGACTTCTTGGTAGTCTTTCCGGTCCTCATCGGGTTCCGGTCCCTCTTCTTTTCCGGGTTTTTTCTTGACCCAGTTTTATCACTTCCGCTGCTCATTCCGTCGAGTGTCTGGTATTCTGTCACATCGGTCAATATTGAATCTAAATCTGTGGTGATTTCAGTCGCTACGTACTTGTCCTCACTCTTTCTCAAGGCTATTTTGTTAATGTCGGAGTAGAAAAAATTGTTGTAATTGGATATTATTTGAAAACTAGGTCATCTCATAGAGAATTATCATACGAGAATTTCGAAGTGTTGATTTGAACGTTTATCAGTTTTTGCCTGATTATTTTGAAATATTCAATAAATAATTTTTGGCTGAAAATCTTGCAGTGGGATAAATTGTAAAGACAAATCAAGTTCTGTCTTAGAGACATTGAGGGGAGCATTGACAATGTGTTGTATCTATTCACCTGTCGATATGAGGAAGGTGATTAATTGATTCAATTTACCTTTCGACTGTCGTTTTTTTTCCTTGCCACACTTCCTGCCGCAGCCGGGCATTTTGACGAGTTATTAGAAAATTTATTAGTTCAGGAAATAAAAATTATAATAAAATATTATGTTTTGAAAAGAAAACAAATGACGACTGATATGAAGGCCTTCATCAGCATCTCCGCACCGACTTTGCTTTATCCCATTTCCACGGGAAGTTGTGAAAATAACTTTTGTGAGTGTTTGGACAGAGAGTCGTATGGGGAATATTCGGAAACTGAGGATGAAATCAAGAAATCGCTCGGAGATATTTCGTTTCAGGAGCAAGAGGAGGAACCGGAAACGAAGGGAAAATTGCCTCTCTGGGAAACGATTTTGGAGGAGTTTAGGGAAGAGAGGGAGCAATTCGATGAATGGGAGAAGGAACAGGAGGAACCGAGATCGGAAAAGACTCCTTGCGAAGCCGTTGAGTACCTGAATAAGGAGATTTTTCCTGTTTTACTACCTGCAATGGAGAAAATGCTGAAGGAAGCGAAAAAATGGAATGCAATACAAGTGAATGCATTACTCGAAGTTGCTCATGCCGATTACATGTCCATCACCCCAAAAATTGAATAATAATAGTAAATAAATCCCACAGGATCCAAAATGTCGATTTAATGGTTTGGATTATCTAGCAGAGTATTTATGGAATAAAAATCCCGAGCATCGTGAGAGACAATTCCAATGGATTGGAGTTTTTGAAATTCCCCCATTCAGACGGTGGCTCCAATCCAAGTAAAAATATTTTTCTTTCAATACTTGAGTGTGTTAATTGATCTTCTTAAAGAAATGGGATGTAACAATTTTTGTGGCAGCCCTAGGCCAATTTACCCGAAATCGTGGCTCTGCAGTCGAAACGAAGCGGCATTGATCATTCAGAGGAATATTCGGGGGTGGATCGTGAGGAAACGAAGGGATGTCCAAGAATTGAGAGAATTCTGGAAGGTAGTAAAGTTATCAAATTATTAAATGAGTTCGATTGGATGTTCCAGAATAAGGATGAACAACCACTCGACGTTTCTCAAACGAAACTATTCGTATTTTCCTTTAGAAGCCATCGAACAACTTTTGTCTAATGTTTGAAAATTAACAGGCCTTGGCTGTGGAACGAGCAGAACGAGGTTCATCAGTTCCTTACATTAATTTAGGTAAAATAAGAACAAACCCCTAACTATTTCTCATGATTGCATTTGATTTCCTAATAATTTTTCTTCAGATGAGTATGAAATTTTGCCATTCAAGAATAAAGAACCATTTGACATCTGTAAAATATTCCAGTAGGAAGAACGTAAGAACAATTTCAATAAATCCAAGATCGTAAAAGTTTCAACTTAAAAATCTTATATTTTCAATGACTGTACAGTTTATCATTTCTTACGACTCACCAACATTTAAATTAGATCGGTTTAACATTTGCATAAAGTCCAGGACTTGCCGGTTCACCCAGAGAAATTTTGGGCTGTTTTGTAGGTGTTTCTCCTTCCTCAGCAACTCTATAAACCTTCATACCCATGAGGTTGTAAATAATATTCATTTCTGGCGGCTTATCAACTTTTTCTCCCTTTGCCTTCAAATTCCTAACCATAATTTCGCTGAGCAGGGGAGGCAACTCCATCGTTCTCGGTAGAATTACCTCGGGGCGATTGACCCAGTAGACGTACTTGTGTTCCTCATCTTTCGGTACCAATCGATAGTCAGTTTTGTAGGTTGCTCCATCCATCTGTTTTATCCGGGGATCTTTCTGCCCTCTGAATGTTGCTTCCACAAGAACCATGCATTTTCGGATTTTCTCTGGCTGCAGAATAAAATAGAGTTCCAAGTTCATGGAAAAGAAAAACAAATATTCGTGAAGATTAGTGGGCACTGCACAGACAGAATTCACAGGTATTCTTAACAAATATCTTTCAATCTCAGGAGAATTAATATTTATTCATGGTATATTTATAGATGACCATATGAGTATTTATATATTAAATCAAAATTTCGAAATAAAAGGCATTAAAAAGTGAAAAATGCAATTTTAATGAAGCTGAATATTCGTTACTGTAAAAAACAGTATCACACAGCTTAAGTAATGAAGTTGGTGATTGAAAATGGTCGAAACTCCACTGTAGTTCACAACAAATTGCAAAGGACAATGAATATTCTGAAATGTACTGGTGAATTTACTCAAATAAAGAACGATAATTACCGCATGTTTAGGAGATGTCTGCAGTTCTGGAGGTAGTGCTCCAACTTTAAGTATCTTTATGAATGAAGGTTCAGGATAGCGTTGAAATTTTTGTCTGATGATGATTCTACCTTTTCCATGATTCTTAAGGTTTCCAACGAGTTCCCACAGAGTTTTTCCACTGAAGTCAGTGGTACGGCCAATAAGTTTCACTGGCATTGTTAGAATACTATTTTATTACTGCTCCTTTTCGGTATCAATGAACTTTAGTAATCACTGTACACAATAATCACCGACCAGGTTAGGTTGTTTGTGGTACTGCATGTGGGGTCAAAGAGGATGGACTAAAGTAGAGGCTCAGTTCTGGGGGTTTGACGGATGGCGCCGTAGTACCTCACCCCAGAAGACAGAGGGCACCACATTCAGATTCTCCCTATAGAGACTTAATTCAATCATCTGTTGGCTAATTTTATACGAATCAATACCTCCAAGCGCTGGCCGAGAGATGGCAGCCAGTATATTCAAATTGCCCGAACCGTGTGATAGACAATTTTTTATCATAATTATTAACACTATAGCTGCCTGCTAAACTCTTAAACAATCTCATTATCATACTTGAATATAAAATAAACTCCTGGGAATTTCTGAAATTCATCTTTATTTTTGGAGTTATTACAATAACTTTCCCCTTTCACCCTCACAGTAAAATTTAAGCGCTAATACCTGTTTTCGAGTTTTTGAAAATCAACCCCTTTTATTGTGGTTCGCTGTAAAGAAAAAAAATCGTACGATGGGTAAACCAGCTGGACTTTTCGTAAAGAATCATCGATAAATTGACGAAGTATTTTTGCCTCATTCAAATGAAGAGCTAAAATTTTTGAGATATAAATAATTCATTTCGGTGAGTTACCTAACAGCAGACGACTGTATAAATTGTGAGGGGAAATTTTTGAGGAGATTTTTCGAAAATACACTTTTACAAATACGATTTTCTGCTTGAGTGCCAGTATGACGCGCCTGTTGAGTAATCACTGTCTGGATTTTTCCTACACGAAGATAAATTGTTCAGTGGAGAATAAAGAACGCACAGCTAGCCCATCGATTAATCCAATTAGCTCAGAAAATTTAATTGACGATAGCGTATTTTGTTGCCCATGCCAAATTACCCGACTCTTGTGGACAATTGTTGTAATACTCCGGAATTCCAGAAAAGTCGTAATTTTTATTGGATATTTATCTCTGTGTATTCTATCCTAATAAATTCACAATCTCATACTGAGTGCCGAGGACTACCAGACTTTACGGAAGGAGTACTAATAGTCGCCTGGTAGCTTTCATGTAAGATACAAAATATATAAACAACGAAAGGTACGTTGTGAGAAATTACAAAAAAATTAGCATAAAAATCAGTGACTTCCTGGAAGTTGAATCTGTAATAATAGAGACAGCCCATTACCCCACAGGTGCGGTAAAGAATGACGAGTGTGAGGGGTGAAACATGAGGCGCAGGGGGAGTTTTATAATCATACGTGTGCCCTACAGAATACACTGAAAAAAAAATATAATTCTTTCAATGCAATATTCCCCTGACAAGAATTTATAACAAATTTTCAGAGTTTTTCGGGCATTTGGTCGAGCGATACAAATATGATTGGCAAAATTATACTTTTTCTTCAGTATAACATCCTCACTAGTGTATGCATTGCCCCAAAAATAAAATTTTGCCAATAATATTTGTTTTGGACAAACAAATGCCCGAAATTGTCGGGAATTGAAGTGGAAGGCCACTTTAAATTCTTGTCACAACAATATTTAGGTAACAAAGTTCTATTTTTCTCTCAGTATGTCATTCCTTCTTTATTACAATCATTAATATGAATCTAATCTTCTTTTTAATTATATTGCACATTCCGACAGTCACAAACAGAACGTGACTTTTGGCAGGTCATGTTACAATTGAACAATTCATTGCTCTTTATCGGTCATAGTTAAATTTTCACATGTGCTGTCGAAAACTGGAAACCTCATTGCGTTATCTTGATTACTAGAACCTAAACCATTGATACCGCGTAGTGTCAACGTGACAATAAATGATGTTAGCTTTCGCAGGTATATATTGTGAGGAAAACTCATAAAGTACTCACAGTTCCCCCAATCTGAATCAGACATGGAGTCTGGTGTGCTACTGGTTCTACTCAGCTGTTTGTCCTGGACATATGGTCAGGTATGACGTTAAACATATCAACATTATCTATTATCTACCCTCGATACAATAGAGGTGCAATATTTTTTGAGCAATTCTCCGAATCGTAAGTTCATTATGAGGTAACAGAACTGGGAACATTTGTTTTATCAATCTGCTTCTCTACAATTGTTCCAATGATTGAAAGGTGTGGAATTCCGCCAGTGTAACTAAATAATAACTAAATTAAAAATAATAAACATCGTGCTTAACACAAACAAAGTGCTTAAATTAAAAATAATAAACATCAATAAATTTAGTTGAATTGATTTTTTACCTATGAGTGGTGTATTGATTACTTGACGTTGTATCATTAAGAAATGTATCGTCAAGAATTTCTGAGTAAATAATTAAATTATGCTCTCCTTTTTAGGAAGACGTATCAAAAGCGTGTGTAAAAATTACACACACTGAATCAAATGAATCCCTCGTAATCCCCAAAAACCCTGTGGTCCAAGGTTTATTCAGAGACAATGGGTGGTACACAAGTATGAAATGGAAGAATGGTACGGACGGGCCTATTATGGTGAGTAATGTTTACCTAATATTATTTACTAATTTCCTTCACATCCAGGAAGATCCAAACATCTTAATTTCTGCTGCATGGAAATAGAAGCAAATTTTTATTAGATTCTATTGCTGGACAAACGTATAGTGGATTTTCAAAAGGCGATATTTTGTCAGATTTATTGGAATGAAGAGTTGAAACGTTGACACAATAAAATCATTTTTTTTTTCATTAAACGACATTTAAGTAATTATGAATTTTATTGTGTGGTTTACACAATAGCTTAGCTTCAGACTGGAGCGATATACCTGGAAATTCGGATACGAGATCACAGGAATAGGAAAACCCTCGTGGGAATTAATAAACTGGGGCTCGGCGGAACTCTGCAGACATATCGGAATCGGTGAAGAGGCATCCTGGTCTCTCCTGGCACGAGACCTTTTGGGCATCAAAGGATGCCCAATCAAACCGGTAAACAATCTTGTTCTACTTATGATGTGGGAAAAATGTGTCACTGAAATATCAAATATTTTGTAGAATACTTTTTGCGACAAATTTCATGAATATTTCGGACATTCTCTCTTGGCAATATATTCTTAATCATTATTCTTATGTATTTTTTTACAGGGACTTGAAGATCTGAATAAACATCTTCTTGGCGATAAGTGCAGACCCATGGAATTCTTCGAGGAACTAGATCTCTCGTACAAACATAGGATTTTCCTTGACGTAATCGCAAACGGTCATAAGATACTCAGGGGTCAATTAATAATTCCCATCCAATAAAGACTTTAGATTTATTTATTCAATAATCACTAGGAATATTTGACGGTTGTAAATAGGATATGAAATCAATGTAAATAAAGAGCGATGTAATGAAGAGAGTAAATGTGTAAATAAAGAGCTGTAGTGAAATATCAGTTTTTTTTAAGTTGCACCCACCGATATCAAAAGGTAAATTATGAGGAATTATTAAAAATCCATTGGAATATTGACTGTTAATATCAAATTAAGAATAAGTTGGAGGTAATTTACATTTTTTTTCTCTCAATATCATAATGAACTATTGTCACTGCATTATTCATACCCCGGGATGGAGACAGAGTTAGTATGAGCCTCCAAACATAGAAAAAGTTGGAAAAAAATTATCTACAACATCATTAAGGAAGTGCTACGGTCATACGGGGCATTCTTATTCCTCCAAGGCATCGTTAACATCCGTAATTGTACTTGACGGAATTTTCTATGTGTATCAACCAAATCTCATGATTCATCAACTTTTTACATTTCGAACTGTTCAATGACCGAGTAATTAAAATCAGAATGTTGCTGACAATGAACTTATTAAAAAATCATTATAGAAGTATTCGTTTAATCCGATTCACATTATAGATTATCGGTTAATTTAGTAATTTTAATTCTGAATTATACATTATTCAGCTCTGTGACATATTTGAATACCCTCCTTCATATAAACAGAAAATTCCGATTAATAGACTGAACAAATGTGTTAGAATTTTCAAACGATGAAAGTCTAGCCCGATTATTAAGCAGTTAATCTCATTCAACTGATTACCAAAAATAATTCTCCACATGTTCTGTCTATCGGTTTGATGAATAATTTATTCAATAATTAGCTAATATGAAGTACATAAGAGGCAGATAAATAAGAAAATTGCAGAGGGGACGAATCTCTCACATTCAATTTCGTATCTGATCATTAAAGTATATTTCCACTTTTATATTGTACACCTGGCAAACTCGAGCAAACTCGGGGCAAGTCGGGGTTATTAAGCTTTGAAAATAGGGAATTTCTGAAAGTGAAAATCTCAGTCAATTATCATCCTACCTCATTAGCGCATGTTCAAGCGATAATGTTGACCTTAATAGTTTTGTCAGGCTATATATTCTGATGTGTACTTATGGTACAAAATCAGTTTTGAAAAGTTATTCAAATGATGACGTACGTGACTCTTCTGGTTTCCATCAGCTGTTTCTGGATAGTTATCCAGGTAAAATCTGGCACCAAATTAAGACAGCTACTCCCACAATTTTTTAATTACTTTATTTTGCAAAGTGAAAAGGATATATTCTAATCCACTGGAGTCGAGTCATTACTTACAGTAGATGTTCAGTCATTTCTGATTCCCACAATATGTACACAGAATATGCATCAGGTGCACGAGTAAATAAATAAATATGATATACTACGTTGCAGGCACAGTATGCAGCTCGGGATGTGAAAATCACCAATGACGAAACAAATCATTCCCTTTTGATAGTTGATAATCCTCTGGTCAAAGGTATCGGCCGGGACAGTTGGTACAGACGTGTCCAATGGAACAATAGTACTGGCGGGCCGATAATGGTTCGTATACTGAGCAATGAATTTAATGAAACATTCTCTTTTTCACGGAACTATATTTGATTGATATCTTCTGTTTTATTCATGTTTTGCACCTGTAGTTCAGATATAAATTGGAGCGATATACATTCGATATATTTGGAAATGACTGGTGGGAAGAGGTAAGTCGAGGTGGATCTGAACTCTGTAATCATAGGGGGTATGGTGAGGAGGAATCCTGGTCTTATCTGGTACGACTTCTTTTGGGAATCACAGAGTGTCCAATACAAGAGGTGAACAATGTTATTCTATTTATCAATGAGCAGAAATATTTATTCTAGTATGAGGCGAGACGTAATCCCTATTTTTGTTATTTTTTTTTAAAGGGAACGAGATACCTCAGTTGGAATCTTCTTGACAAGAACTTCAAGATGGACCTGGACTTCGATGATAGGCCGGATTTTGCATACAAACACCGGGTCTTCTTTGACGTGGTGGGAGGCGGTTTCAAGATTCTCACCGGTCAACTGATAATTCCAAGTCACGACTGAATTAAAATTATGTGATTTATATAGTTAGTTATAATATAAAATGTCACAATTTATATCATTTTCGAGCACAACAATATCTAATTTATTTTTTTTAGCTTTGGGGATTAATGAGCTTTCACATCTCCCAAATTTCATGATTAGGAGGACAACGGAACATTTTTAATGAGCAACAACTCGAAAATGTCACAGATAACTTGATACGAAAATAAAATCCCATATTTTTTATCTTTTGATTTGATAAATGGTTTATTCAATAATTCTCTGAGACAAATTGCAAAGAAAATGCATTACTCGTCACTCCGGAATAAATCCGAATTATACAATAGAAAACTCGCTACATATTGATAATAAAGAACAGTCGTTCTCAGGCAGAACATCAAATCGCGTCGAACAGAAAAGATGTTTAATTATATACAATAAGTTATCTATTTTAAATAGCAGTGTTCATGTATCTCCGTAAAACGTGTAAAATATTGATAAATAAATAAAATACAAAAATCAATTATCATCTCGTTATTATCAGTACTGTCCAGTGACTTGTCTGATCCAGTCGAGGTAATGCGAGACTCGTGCGTAGACACCAGGTACACCTGGCTGTCCACAGCCAATGCCCCAGGAGACGACCCCAGCGAGCTGCCACACCCCGTGGCGTTCGCAGACCATGGGACCACCTCCATCACCCTTGCAAGCATCTTTACCATCCTCGCCACCGGCGCAGACGAATCCTGGGTGGAGATTGAAAGTGGGTCCGAGTCTTGTTCTCCTCATCTGGTTCTCACACACTTGATTGCTGATAACAGGCACATCGACTTCCTTGAGAATGTTTTGGTATTTTCCGAAATCCCCGAAGGCATCCTTACCCCAGCCTGTCGTCCAACATCTGCAGGAAAAAAACAGTATTTATATTTGCACGAAAAAAAAAGTTTAAAATATATTTTGGATAAATGAATCATATGACATAAAAAACAGTCAAAAATGAATGATACATGTCCCATATATGTTACATATGTGATATTATTTAGTAAGAATCTCCGGATATGTACTGGAATCAATCTTTTTCTAACAATCGAATCGCTCCATTGTTATTAATCATCGATAAACTCACCTAGTTCCCGAGAATTCATCGAATTTATCAGGCAAACAGGCGGGACTGATATGTGGATTTCTTTCGAAGTCAACATCATGATCAAGCTTCAGGATTGCGATATCATTGTACAAAGTTCCAGCATAGAACTCGGGGTGAACGAACACGTTGACAATGTCCCGTTCGATGTATGGATAGAATTCCACATCGTGATTGACATCCCATTCGCCCAAACGGGCGCGAAGATCGTGACTCGAGTGAGTTTTGACACAGTGAGCAGCTGTGAGGATGTGCCTCGGGGAGATCAATGTACCACCACATACGTAAACACTTTCCGAGGGATCTTTCTTGAGGATGGCCACTTGCCAGGGGTATTCACCTGTAAATATTCATTTTGCTCGTTAAAATCTAATATTAATAGCAATTATGGTATTATATTCAGATTTTTACGATAAGCAAACTTACAACATAGTCATCAATAAAGAATTAATTGAAAATATAATGAAATAGAAAAATATGGACTATACAACTGTTCACGTGTTAGAAAATATTTTTGAACAAAAGTGTGTTGATTGTAAGTTGTAATCCTAGTAAGTTGTGAGTTGTGATATAAAATAATTACCGAATTCCGAGTCTCCATCAACGTAAACTGGAGTCTTGATTCTTCCATTGATACCTTGTCCATTTCTGACTCCACACTGGCCAGCTTTAGGACGATGTGAGCTTCCGGGATGAATCTGATTTCTCCTGCAGCAAACGTGACGTGGTCCACACACGGGCGGTCGTCCGAATTGTCTCTGTCAACGTAAAACAAAATTCATGAATTATCTCTTCGAATGTCCTGCATCAACTACCAATGCTAATTTCAACAATCAGCATATTTCCCACAGTTAAACATTCTCTTACAGAAACTAGTAATTCATCGTTCACAAGCGAAGAAAAATGCTTAGAAAGCGATCGGAATTGTATCATTAGTGCTTAATCATTAAAATGAGGGTAGAAAACTGCAGAGTCAAGTCGTCATCATGACATGAAATTACCCATTCTTAGGTAGAAAGCGAGAAAGTCTGGGAGCATCATTCAGCGTAATGAAAGTGAAAATATGAAGAGTAAAATATGAAAAATAGTCGATGGTCTTTTCTGAAACTCATGACTAAACCCAGTGATTCAGTCAATGATCAACGTAATCCCATGAACGTTTGTTTTTTTGGTTTTCAGTCTGAAGTCCGCAGTTCTGAATCGTTGTGATCTGTATCCCCAGATGATCCAAAATGTGGACAAATTATCCCTTACCTCCTGAACGTTCACCTCGCCAACGTCACGTCTCTTTCTATCCCTGAATGCCACTTTGCTACCTCTGTTCTGATCGCTCTGAGTTTGTTTCCTTGCTCCAGTGACGTTCCCTGTTCTGCTTCTTCCGTAGTCATTGTAGTCCGACAGATCTGAATAATCGTAGTCCTCATCATTGCGATTGTAGCCGTTGTAGTGTCCATGATTACCAGCGTAATTTCCAGGATAATGTTCATAATGTCCCGGATAATTACCGTGATAGTTTACCCCATAATTTCCTCCATAGTTACCATGATTCCCAAGCCAACTAGGACGTTGCTGCTGATGTTGATGGTGATGTTGGTGAAAGTGCTGCTGAGGCCGCTCATAATGCGGCCCATGATAATGTGGAGCATAATGTCCATGATCAGGGTACCCTGGATATTGTCCGTATCCACTCAGTAACTGCTGTTTCTTGTAAGCCAAGAGATCCGTAAACTTGTTGACAATTCCTTGATTCGGCGTCACGTGGAGATTAACAAATGGCTTTATCACTTTTTCTCCATAATCATCTTTTCCAACTTGAAGTGCAACCAGTGGATTCACCGACACCAGACCCAGATTAACACCATTTCCACCGCCATTGTATCCACCGTATGGGTTCTGAAGAGGATTTCCACCATATGGATTCACTGGGTATCCACCACCACCCTGAGGCAAACCAAAACTCACTCCCCACGTTGGTTTGACATTGAGCTTCGACGAGTCAATGTTACCCAGCAATCGCTGCAAAGAGTTACAGCAGCTTGGTTGAGATCCAAGGTCCACTTGGTAATTTTAACGTGAGATTAAAACGTTTGTTAGATAACTACGGGGTTTTCTTGAATGCCTCGAATTCCATGGACCTCTTCACTGGGACTCGAAGTGACATTGTCAGGGGGCTATTGATATTGGGGTGACACTGGGGAACCTCAGAAACGACCTGACGACTTCTTCAATATTTTGTCATCATAGTTTCTATCATTTTATTGTCTTCACATTGTTGTGACCGAGAATCGGTGAGATGAAGTTTATTGGCTTATGCGGGCAATACTTTCGATGTTATTAGGGAATGTGATGGACAATTGTCATACGTTCTTAAATATTTAGATCACGAGTTTTCCTTCAAATCGCGCAAACCAATGAATTCCATCTCATTATTTGAATATTCTAGCAACAGCGAGAAACAATTACTTCGATATAAAAGAGACAGTGCAACAGGCAAAGCTTTGAGAGAGAGGGAGGAAACGTTCGATCCGAGGTCCAGGTTCTCAAGGGTGTTAGGGGATCATTACTAGAAAGCCAAGAAAATTCATGCCTGTCGTGAAGTGGTAAAGCGCAACTTAATGACAAGAAAATTATTCTTAAACTCTTGTCACATCTTCAAAAAGCTCAAGTTTGAAAAATTGGTTTACCACGATTCAGCATTTAATTAATGAGTCATTCCCAGGATAAAAATTTTGGCACTGTGGAGTGGCATGTTAGATCAAAGTTACCAGGAGACAGGAAGAGGGTAAAGAGTAAATTTCCAACTTACGGATTGTCCTACAGCTGCTTTGTCAGTTGCTCCATCGCTCTTGGCTTCAGCTTTTGCTTCTCTTTTCTGCCTGTTACTCTCATTCTTCTTCTTATCAGCAGATTCTGCTCTTTGTTCAGCTTGTTCAGTAGCATTGACTCCTTTGGCAACACGCACAACAGTCATCGCACCGTTGGCATCTGTCACAACGACGTCCTCTCCTTCAGCCTCAATATTCTTTCCGGTATTCCTGGGATCGATCGGCAGGAAGAGATCGTCTTTGCGACCAGCGTGATCGATGGTGGCACACTGATCGTATGGTACACAGACACAATCGTCATAGTTGGAAGAGGAGAACCCATTGTCACTGTTAAAACCATTGGAACCGAATCCAGTGTTTCCAGAGCCAAAACCATTTCCAAAGCCATTAGTTCCGAATCCTCCAGTGAGAACTTTTCCCGTTCCTTCGCTGCTTCCGAATCCTTTGCCGTTGAAGAACGAATCCCTCTTGGGCTTCTCATAAGCGGGATATTTATTCGCGTAACTGGAGGTGCCGTCGACGGGGTCGAGGCTGTTACCTCCAGGTGTTTCTTTAATTTTGAATGTCTTCTTGTACTCATCAAAGTCATTATAATGTTGCCCATAAGTTCCACCATTACCGTAACCGTAATTTCCGCTGAGTGGTCCTGGGCCGAGAATTGGTCCAGCCAATCCTGGGGTACCAGTTATCACCGATGATGTCTTGTCGTCACCGTGATGGTAGTGATGATGTACATGCTGTTGCACTCCTGTGCTTGGATGGATAAGTTGCTTCTTCTCGAGGAAGTCGTGCTTATTCTCGGGAATAAAATCATATTCACCGTCGAGTCCAGGGTCCTCGTAGATGGGTTTGTTGTTCAGGAAGTGCGGGGGCTTCTTGTAGGCTGGATAAGACCCGGGGTAGGTGGAGACTGGGCCTGAGAAAGACGGTGGTGGACCAGAGAAACTGTGACCGGGGTGAAAGGGTCCCGGGGGTCCTGAACCGAAACCTGGAGGCACTGGCACTGGTTTTGGAGGGCCGTAGCCGACGGGTTTACGAATTGGAATCGCCGGCAAAGGACGTCCCACTGGTTTTATTGTAACTGGTTGGGCATAGATGATCTCCTGGGGGTGAATGTCACGGTGGGGAGAGTAGTAAGGACGCCTGCCTTCCAGGTTTTCACACTGAAATGTAATGGGCCAGTTATAGATGTTTATAGTTAGAATTGTAGTTGAGAAAAAACTCTTTGTTTTTTTAGGCATTTCCTCTGGTGTGTTGATCAACTGGATACACCTGTTGTTGTCGGCCATTGTTGTCGGTTTTAAAATTCAATATTTCCCTGTCTCTCGTTACTTGTCATTCTTGAAAATACTCACGTTCATCAGACCCAGCGAACAGAGCTTGTCCTGGATGTAGGAGCGTGCTACGGTGTCGTTGCCAACCTGGAGGATGTTCTTGATCTCGGAGTCTGAGTACAAGTCATCGTATCCTGGGAGATTACGTCCCTGTCGGTAGGAAACCAGAATATCATCGACTGTCCGGTCAACCTGAATCAAAAGTGTAATTCTATCGACTTTTTTCTTGAACATTGACTTAAAGGTATTTTTTTTCATTTACTAAAATCGCGTCAGACGAAACGTTTATTTTTCTACTGAATTCGCCCGATTTTTTTACGAAATTATGCCAGGCTGTTGATAATTACCGATTGTTGGTCCGACACTGCGTGCGCAACTCCACTGGATCCTGATTGAATATTAGCGTTTCCACTGGAAAAGCTCAAAGGATGGAAGGAAGCGTCATCATTGCTGGCTTCCGCCGTGGGCTCCTGCCAGGACCATTGGGTTTTTGGTTCGTTTGATGACCCTGAGGGGCTCTTCGAGCCGTAGGAGACTTGTGTCGCCAGGCCTTGAGTCAAGAGACCAATTAAGACGATGACCCACATTTTTTTCTGCAACAAAATGGTGGAAGTTAAGTCATTGAATATTAAATTTAATTGTGAATTGCTTCAAAATTGCGTGGGAGGGATTGTTTTAAGTAGCAGGAGTAATCATGTGGGAGGTAATGTTCTTGATCTATCACGCAAATTTGAGACAGCCAGAACTCGACAGTAAGTGCGGAAGTATGACTTTCCCATTTTAACCACTTTCTTCGAGTATTTTCGACTCTGATCTCATGTCCCATTTTCACTTCTGTTTGACAGAAATATTATGACAATGAGATTGTTCAAATTTTGGGTTTGAAACTTTCTCCGCAGTACCGATCATGTTTCTTGAAAAAGTCATATTATATTGAATTAATTAAACTTAAACGAGTGCTAAAAGTATATTTCATGCTTAACTATCTGTTGAGTGTTAAATTTTAATTTTATGATAAACTTTTGCGGAAATTTCCTTTGCATCGTTTCACAAACAAAATCTTTTCGTGAAAGTGCATCTCACCTTTCTCCCTGCAATTTCAAGGTGAATTTTACATTCACATTTATTGACATCTCGATTTTATGCTAAAGAAACGACCACGCGATGAACAAATTAACAAGTAATTCTTGACGACGAAGGAGAAAACTTTTTAGCGTATTCATTTGAGGAACAAATCAATATTTGGAGGGACTTTAAATTGTATCAGACGGGGTGATGGAATCCCTTTGTATTCGAATCCTCCAGGCTCAATGAAAGTGAGAGGAAGTTGGAGAAAGTCGTTTGACTGGTGAAGCATTATGATATCTACAGTGACGACACGTGACCCCTTCACGATCATATTTATTTTTGATCGTTATTTTGGGCACAGTGAAAGCAGTTACATAACGAGAAATCGAATTCTGTGTAATCGATAAAATTTAAATATGTAAACTGAACCCATTCCATCGATGAGTATTTTTAGATTGAGTCAACATCTCAAGTATAATTATTCCATTTAAGTCACATAATCAGCAAACGATGTTTATCGCGATACTCCAGTTGTTCCAAAAAGTAGGTCAATTAATTGACAATTTTTGGAACAACTGAACAAATCTGTGAGTGGTATTGTCTTAGGATATGAATGAACTAGGTCGTCGTTATCGCCCGATGCAAAAATAAGAACGTATTAGTGCACTGTGTCAGTATCACCGGAAGACAAGAATTACCCTAATTATGTGGAGAGAAAAGTGAGGTGAAAATGATCTAGAGAATTATCGCAAATTCTATCATAGGAGCAAACGAATATTTGTTAACAGTTAACGAATGATTCATTTGTAGAGCGAAAGTTTAAGTAGAAATTTTGGAATTTGCATTTATTAACTACTGTCGAATGAACCTGTAGTGAGACCGAAGGGTCTCGAGTCGCCAACCAAATTTGCAATAAATAATATAAATGATTAATAATGAATGGTCCTTCTCATCAAGATATGAATCCCAAAATTGTTCTTCTTTCCCGGTCCTGGAAATTATTGGAAGTAAAATTTTACGGAATGCTCTTCTGCAATGCGAAAAATTATTGAAAATGGAGTTCATTGACTTTATTAGTAATTATCTTCCAAATTTGTTCTGTCCTTGTGAGTTAATCGCTCCAAGAGATTAAATAATCGCGTATTTTCCGATGACAACGAAACGGAAATATTTCTGGGTCATGGAGGATGACCTCGAGGTTTCTCAGACTTCGGCGAATTATTGGCTGGTATTAGCACACAATGGGTCGTCACTGATCGGTACCTGAAGTAGAGAAAGTTTTTCGCAGTGAAGGAAGAGCGCGTGGGCGTCTGCGAGACCTCGGAATGGTAGTAGTCAGACGCGTCGTTCCTTATCTACTTATCTACATGAATATTCAATCTTACTCTCCTTAAAACGATTTTTTTTCCTACAACTTTTTCTATTTTACATTGAAACTATTAAATCTGTGAGTGCAATTCATTCATTCCTGACTTGGCTCCGCTACTAATTAAAGATTAAATGAATTCACATTCATTTAATAATCTAATCAATGAAAGGGATAGATCTATTTTTGGCAGCATTTATTTCTTTGCAAAAATGTATTCCTATGACAATGACAATACTTTTTCCATTAAACACGAATTCATCTCAGTTAAACTATTTAGCTACTCATTTACAAAAAAATATACTAAATCCCCAACTCATGAACTGCCTGATTAGAATTAATTATCCATGATCGTACAATTTGAAGATCAACTGTTTAACTATTAATATTTTTTCCAGGATATTAAATTTTTAATGAGAAGATATGGGATGAAAAATCAATCTAACAATCAAATAAACTGAAATAATTGTGAAGAAAATTTCAAAGAAGACTTCGGAGGACTTAGAGACGTCCAAGTACTTTGGATATTTTTTAGTGACTGTAAAAGATACGTAAATATTTGCAACCAACTAATTCAGTATGTGATTATCGTCATGATCAAGGAGTAGCTTTATTTTATGATTTTACTAACTAGTGCATGTGAATGTAAGTTTGATACCTCTATTACTAGAGTTCGTTTCTGCCTGTTTATATCTTCACTCTTATATTCCTTAAAAACACTTTCTCCACGGACACTGGAACCGTTTGAACGGTCTCTTCACTCTGAGCTTTTACTGAGTGATCAACAATCTTATATACGTACCTTACCACTTTCGGTGATGCTGTTGGTGCCGGTGGGGTAGCACCAGTAGTGACTCATTCTCCCCCAAACCGGACCTTCCATACATCCTCCGTAACTACTGTTTACATATTACATAGCCAGCCATTCGGATGTGTGTAAAGCGAACTGAGATTTCGGGATTTTCGGAGAACATATGCTGAAATTTATTCGGTGGAATCCATTTGATAATTGATTGATCAGGATTTTTATGAACGGTTTTCTGTGTGGCCAGTGGGGGAGCTATCGGTTTCTATCAACGTTTAGGTAATAGCAGTGTTGCATTTCTCTACCGGCGTAAATTCCCCGGGGAAGGAATAAAAAGTGATTGTGTTCTTCTTACGCGAAAAAAGAAAACTGGTGTCAAGTGAAAATCAGGATTTTCCCGTTAATCAGGATTTTTAGAGCATTCGAAAGCTCTTAAAGTATTCGTAATTATTGTTCTTTAATCGAGAAGAGTTTTGGCTTCTCACAATTTTACGAGATTGAGAGAACTTTGCTTGTGATATGATAAATAAATAAATCGATGAGACTGGGTATTATCAATCATTTATAAATTTTCTCCTTATGGGATTTTGATTATTTACTGTGAGGGTTTTTCCGTTTTTTGATTAACATAACTCGCAGCTTCTGTTGGGTAATCTAACACCGAAACACATAAACATACCATTAAAAAATCCCCCTTCGTTCGATTTTTCAGAAGAGATTTGCGATAGACATTCTATCCGAATGGTCCAGGATGCGTACCCAGAATTCGGTCGTGTTCCTCGTAAAATAATCCCCAAGAAACTTACAACATCGTCATATATTACGCACAGTTACATAACTGAAAAGAGAAATAAACATGTCGTTATCGGCCACTGACAATTTGGACAGGGACAGCGTAAAACTACGTCAATGAAATTATGAAATTTTCATGTACGTCAATGAAAGTCGAGCAGATCCTGGTTCATGAGGCGGTCAGAGTGAAATATTTCGATTTCGTTGATCCATTCTTTAAGTTTCTGCTTTAGAGTTTGCGGTTCAGTATTACCTACGTCCCCGGTATGAACCCTCACGGCTCGAATGAATAAATTTTAAAAGTCCGGTCCTTTCGTTAGGAAATTTCGTGGAACTGAAAGTCCTTTTTTCAATTTAATAGGAATAAATTTATCATGATTCCGAAATAAATCAAAAGATTTTTATGGCAGAACATTGAGTGTTTATAATTGCAGATAAACAATAATTGTACTGATCAACTCTTGAATTTTTTAATTAACGTCATTAATATTTGTTAAAAAGTACATGCTCTTGTTTGTTTAAATTGAAGAGAATTTTTCGAGCGGTCAATATCGATACTGTCAAGTCGAAATGATAAAATATTTGTCACATAACTGGGAGCTTGAATAATAATAGATAAAATTTAGACTTTATCTACAAAAGTAAATTGATTCTCAGCTTCCGGATTCCGCTGCAGATATTAAAATCCTGGAAATTTAATTTCACTTGTGACGATAAGCCCCTTTGTCCCAAATGTGAGAGAGACGGTCTTGTACGTCAATAAAAAAGAAAGGCGTGATCACCAACTACAACCATCAGGATGAGTCTCCATTCCAGAAAGTGAATTAGTGATAAAAAAATCTGTAACTGCTGGCCATTGAATTTAATATTGGTAGACTGTTGCTACGGTGAAATTAGGCTTAATGACATCTGCTGCATCATCAGATACACCAGATTGTTTGGAACGAGGGTGTTGACCTGTCAGACATCTCGATGATTGAACAATTCCAGGGTTGACCGCTTTGATATACAGGAGTCGTTCCTCGTTCTCTATTTCTTTTATTTAATATTTGAATTCCCTTCCACTCTTTACAGTAGGCTTTGAATTATCACGAAGATCTAGAGGTGGGCAGCCAGGTGGAAAATTTGGAGCCTTTTGTTGCTTGTTATCGAGCTTGGACTTCATTTTTTTGGAGAACAGGAAGAGGCGAGTGATCTTGTGACTTACAACTTCCGAAGGAAATTAAATGAGTTTCTGGAGTGGCGCCGGGTCTGACTTTCTTTTTGCTGGGAGGCGTGAGCCTTTGTCAACCTTGACATGATGACTGCCATGATTCAAAAATGGATAGTTTTATTCACATGAGTTTTCAATCATTTTCAGTATTCACTCTTGACAACAAATTAATAAAGAGAAATTATCGATTGATTGACTGATTGATTAATGATTGAACATGGGATGAAACAGTATTCGCTGCAGTAATCTAACGATTAAAGGTATTTTAAAGTTTGAATAATAAATATTTATTGAATGATGTCTCTGTCAATGGATTGCAAAAGTAGAAAAATATTTCTATGGAGAATAAATTTCAAACGCCTTTGGTTATCCTTAACCGTCAGTCGTTGTTTCCAAATCGAAAAATTTAGCGTTAATAGTTTTAAACTGCACCGGAACCCCTCGTCTCTGGGTATCCGGGAGAAAGTACTTTCGTGGATGCCCAAGCGACTAACAGTGTAACAACAAATGCTTTTTTTGTCCGAAGACGACTGTTCCTCAGTGCATTTGGATATCCATCAACAGCTCTCCAAAGACCACACACTTAACTAACTCTATCACAACAATATTTTTCGGCTTTTCCTTAATTAATGAGCGTGGTCTGTAATGAAAGTAGTTGACGGGGTCTAACCACATGCATTTGAGAGTACGATTACCCTTTTTTGTCGGCTGTGGTGTGCGGTGGTTGTGTATTACTCAACCCGGGGATTTCCACTGTGTTGCAATCTGGGGATTTCAAAGGATCAAACCAACGACTGTTTTGACCCAATTCGTGTACACCTAAGAATTTATGGCTATTGAGTTGGAGACAGACTAGGATTTATTTTTTATTATTCATTGTCTAATTACTTCCATCGGTAGTTGCTGCTCTTATTTATCCAACTCGGCGGAAAAAATAATCATTCGAGATAAATGATCTAGTGAAGATGTTGCCGATAACGGGACGGGTTAATGAATGGATTTTGGTGGTAAATTAGGGATCACCAGATGCCAACAGCGAATGAATCTCCTTAAAAATAGATGAATCATCATCCCAGTGTGTCTCCCTCTCAGAATTTTTTATGAATCTAAACTCCAGAAATCATGAAAATTCAATCGAATCATAATTTTTAAATTCTACTGGGGCACAAGAAATTATTTTAAAAATCACTGACCATTGTCTAATTCTAAAACTTATTGAGTCAGCCGATTGATAACTGACTAGTCCGTCTGATAATTGACGTCGAAAATTCTCTAGGAATAGTATCGTTATCACACTGATTATCATATTAGTCTAGAGTCCCTCCGGGGCAATTAGTAACATTCTATTAATTTTGCATCATTCTCATAATTCTTGAATTGTAATCATCACTAACGATTAGGAACGACGACACACATCGTGTGTCTAATAGAGTATTAATAACCCCGTTCTCGTGATCTATAAAAATACGTAAAATGCATTCGCGATAAAGCTTTATTTTCGGAAATTCGTAGTGCTATTTGAAAAATCTGTGATTTTTAATTTCAAAATTTGAGAAAAAAAAATCGGTTATGGATATATTTTTTCTAGATATTTATACTGGGACTCATGTAATGCCTCCTCTCGATCTCATTCAATTTCTTCTTGAATAACGCTGAATTTTTCGGAAAGAGTTACGAAATTCGGGACTCAGGGTCCCGAAAGGAGCCAGGCTATTTGGGTATGACGTCATTGCGTACCTGCGGTCAATTCACGTTTGTTTGAATGACGGATGTGATAGGAGTACTAATGTCGTTGAGAAAGCCTAACGTGGGTGATGCCGCTTTCCCTTTCATCGTGACAAACTCATGTATATTGTCTGTGGTTTACCCGTTGAATGGCTGAGAGTCTCTCATTTGGGTAATTTCAACCACCTGTGTAACACCAAATGAAAGAAGGAAGAAGAAAAAAAATCAGTTTAAAATCTATTTGTTGTTCAAATCTGATCTACAGGGGAAATCAGATTACGAGGATTAGACCCACGTGGGGATACTCGGTGTATTAAAATGTAAATATATATTGATTTCAATATATGACGAAGGGTTTATTTATTCCCAGTCAAAGTCCCTAACTATTAACGAAGGGTAGAGGTGAATATCATCAATTGAATATTCGTTATTTCAATTTTATCGAATGGCGAAGGTGAAGGCAGATGAGCAGTTGCTCTGGCAGTCGATTGTCAAAATCCGGCGCCTCAAACTCATTAACAGCTACCGAATTACGTTGCAGACGCTAAAATCTTGGAAACTTGATTTCACTTATGACGTTGAACCCATTGAAAAGAAAGGCGTGATCATCAACTACAACGATCAGGATGAGCCTCCATTCCAGGAGGTGAATGGTGATAAAAAATTGTGTAACTGATGGCCACTCAACCGGAGGCTGTTGCCACCGTGAAATTAGGCTGAATGACATCTGCTGCATCATCAGATACACCAGAGTGTTTGGGACGGGGCTGTTGACCTTTCAGACATTTTTTTTATTTCTGATGAAAGAACAATCCTGACGGCTTTTACATCAAGCAATCGTTGTCTATTTTTCATTACTTTCATTTGATGTTTAAATTCCATTTCACTCTTTACGGTGGGGTTTGAATCCCCATGACGATCTAGCGGTGGGCAGCCGGGTGGAAAATTTAGAGACTTTTGGTTTTTATTTATTCAGTTGTTATTGAGCTTTAATTTTATTTAGTGAAGAACCGGAAGAGGCCCGAGTTTTTGTGACTTATGTCTTCCGAAGGAAATTAAATGAGTTTCTGAAGTCGTTTCGGGACTGACTTTCTTTTTGCTGAAAGGTGTGAGTCTATGTCAACCTTGACGTGGTGAGTCCCAAGTTTCAAAAAGGGATAGTTTTGTTTACGAGAGTTTTTAATAGTCGACACTCTCCAGTCAAACAATTTAATTAAAACTATAAACAGATACGTTCGTTTTTTATTGTACTTTCTATTAGTGTTTGCCTCATTCATGTGATATGTTCAATAAAAAATATCTAAAATTTTTCGGGTCTAAAATTTTCGGTTTTTTCCATTTCATCTGATTGTTGTGTTCATCAAGAACAAGATAATTTTTAACACTCGGGGACATTCTTCATGAGACTAGTGGTAATGAATAGATGTCGGGAATAGAAATCTGAAGGACCGGTTTCCGGATGAAGAGAAAGTGTTCTATTCACTAGGAGGTTGTCGATCAGCTTGCGATGAGATACCGACGATTGTCAATTAGTGAATCATGAAAGGTCGTAAATGATGTTTCCAAATTAATAGTCAGTAGATAATGCAGTAGTCGTGTCACTCAATCAAGTGAATTGCGGGATCTACAATAGACCGGTTAAAAGCTGAGAACTCTAAAACGCAACTTTAGAAATTTGTGTGCGAAAGATTATTAGATCGAGACTCTCATGTGGAATCAAAATTCTCCCCCCGAAATTCTGTCAAGCGATATGTTGCTAAAATAGAATAACCGCCCTAACTATAAGTGTGCAGACTACAGAGTGCGACTCGCGGATTAATCACCTTCATAGCGCATTACTAATTTAATATATATAAATATAAAAAACTGCCAAATATTTCTGATCAATATTAACTTTTCACAATGTCAAGACAACAAGATCACACGTCCCATCATCCAGGGATTATTTATCCATTTTTGTAGGGAAATCAGTGAATAAATATTCGACAACTCATTAAATAAAAAAAGTCATTCTTTATTCCATAATTTTTTCATAAAAAAAAAACACTCAGACATATTTTCAATGAGACTGATGATAAATGAATATATGCAAGGAGTAGAAATCTGAAGTACCGATTTCGGAGCGCAGAGAATGTATTTTATTCACCAAGCGGCTATTGATCGGTTTGCGATGAGATACCGACGACTGTTATTTACTGAATCATCAAAATTCACAAATGAAATTTTAAATAAAAAAAAAATCAGTAGGTAATGTGGTAGCCGTGCTGCTCAATCGAGTAAGTCGCGGGATATGCGGTGAGACCATTCCAAGCCGGGAACTATAAAAATCGATGTATCCCCAAAAAACGGAACATTAAAAACAGGGAATTAAAAAAAAAATCCAAAAATTAATGGAAAACAATTGTTCTCTCAGAATCAACTGATTCAAACGGAAATGTAGGCGTAATTTACCGGTGCGAGAATCGCTGGTCCAGGTGCAGCATAAGCGAGTGGTGATATTGGTGCAATTATTGGAGCTGCTAGAGGTGTCAATTTGGCAGTGGAGGCGGGCGTTTTGAGCAGTGGTGCTTCAGCAAGGAGAAGCTGTTTTCCAGAGGGAACTGGAGCCACAACAGCAGCAGGCTGTCCCTCAGCCTCGACTGGTGCTTGAGAAAGAATCGGTTGATCTCCTTGAGCAGCTCCTGCTGCAATATGCGCTACATGTGCAGGTGCCTCTTGATGGAGTGCTGCTTTGGCTTCGTAGCTTGGATCAGCTGATTTTGGCTCAATTCCTCCAGCTGGTGCGTTGTAAGCTAACGGCGCCGCTGGAGCAGCGGCTGCTGGTGCTTGTGCACTGTATGCGATCGGTGCCAGCGGAGCTGCTGCTGCTGGTGCCGCTGGAGCTGGTGCACTGTATGCGACTGGTACAGCTGGAGCTGGATCGGATTTACTGTGAGGAGCTGCCACGGGTTCAGCCGCTGGAGCTGCTGAGCTCACTCCCAGAAGAACAGCAATGATTGTCTGAAACAAATTGTCAGAGGAAAAAATTAGTTTCTGCACATTCTTATCTCGTTTACTATTTGTTCGTTGACATTTGTCATGTAGTGGCATTCACCCTGTGAGATACTGCACAACAATATTTGCGGTTAAAGTGATAAACAAGATTAGCCATTAGAAGTTTTGTACATTAGGTGGTATAGAACTTACAAACTTCAGCATTTCGTCCCTTCTTGAGAAAGTTGAATGAACTATCAGCGATGCCTCGTGTTATCCCTAGATGCTTCCGTTAGCCGATGTGCTAGGATCTGAGGTGAGCACCGGGTACTTATAGAGCCGAGGCTACAGATGAAGGAGTAAAAACCTGCCTCAGCCAATACTCATCCACGTATTTGTACCCCAATACGCACAAAGAAGAGGCTGAGGTGCATCCTGGGGATAACAGGGCCGTCTCAATCGCCCTAAACACCTATAAGTTTCTCATCGGGCTGATTCTCGGTACACAACATGCTACAATCCTTCGTGAATATCACGACAATGGACACGTGTCGAGGATAGACCTGTAAAAAAAAAATCCCACAAATCGGTCTCTATAGTTGGGAGTTGACACGTGCTGGGGATAAAATTCGTTTGATGTTGTTGGAGAAGCTGTGGGCCGGGGGGACTTGGATGAGGATGCGCCGCCCTGAGTAGCCATCGCTACCGAGTCAATTCCCTATTCGTAATGTGTGGGCAAAGAGGCACAAGGATTCTCTCTTGCTTGCAAGGGGTTATTGTCCTTCGTTTTACTGGACAACGGGGTGGGGATAGACCCCAACAACCTGTCCAGTCATGATCATTGATTTATTATCAGGATGCATAAGACTTCTTGTGCGTTTCTATTTTTGTCCTTGTATGTACTGATACCAAATTGCCCACAGGCAGACCCTTCATCTTCAGGCGCTCCCTCTCACCCCAGGTATTGAAATACAATTTTCAGGCATTTGCACTTTCTTTATTCCCTTCAAGTTCCTCTTCTGGAATTTTTTTTTATTTCTGTAATCGTGAGATACCCTCTTGGGGGCTGGCAAGGGAACAGGTATGTGTCGCGCTGGGCTTTGGTATTCTATACTTCCTTGACAATAACCGGGGAAGGAGTTGCTATTTTTTTTTTGTTGCAAAAGACGCTGTTTATGTATGCGTGTCCTTGCTTCCCATGAGCGCACCTCTTTTTCTTGGGAATATAACATTGCCACGCCTCTGTGCTGGCCTTCGAAGATGCGGGGATGGTAAATTCAATGTAATTCGTCTTTGTTCATCGGAAATTCACCAAATTATTTTTTAAAATTTTATGCATCTCTGGGGACAATGTTTGACGTGAAGGGCCATTTTGAGTTTATTATCGATATAAATTCGTCCTGTGGTACGGATTTTATGATGTTGTCCTGACGAAGTTGATCGGGCTTGAGGTTGAATAGGCAATTGTCTCTAGTTAATTCGGTGATTCAAGGTAATGAGGAGCTCAGACTTGATGATTTTAAAAAATAATTTTTACGCGAGCCGATGGTAAACGGATTTTATTTTATCGCACAAAGTGAACGGTAATCCTTGAACTTGCTCAATCGCTACCCAAGAGCGAGGCCAGTGACTTCGGACTTTTATATTCATTCAGTTTTTAATCATTGAGCTAATAATGCGGAACCAATTAGTTTATATTGATCGGTGGAGGTCGTAAAAGATGTATTTACTACTGTCGCGACACAAAATCCCATGGGAGGGATGACGCAATCGTTAGGGGAGGTCGTTAAGTCTTTGTTGAAACAATAGAATTATTGAGTGAATTTTGCTGCATCATGGGATAAAGAAAATCTATTTTATTCCCTGAATTTGCGAAAAATTAATTTTTTTATTTTCTATCTATCTCTAACATCAATGATATGGTCTCATCAACAAAACGTATTATTCTATTGAATTTTTGAGGCACTTTTTATATTAATTTCTGGACGACTTTGTTGCACTGAGAGATACAATTGAATGCAACCGAGAACCTCTTGTTTCACGAGAATATTTTTGCTGAGATGGAGTAGCGTTACTCGAGGAAAATTTCTGTCGTGATCATCACAAATATCTCTGGAAGAATTTCTATTGTTGGCAAGGGAAAAAATAATCTATTGTACCGCAATCATTAGATCGGAGAGAACGCGATAGATTTATATTCTACCGAGAATACGTTTACGGGGAATTTTTTTTTCTCAGTGTAAAATATCCAGTCAAAAATACTCCGTCGAGAGAAACAGTGAATTTTTTTAGAGAATATTATCAGGTGAGAATTTCCAAAACTATTAAAAAACGATTCTGTGGATTTATGTATTGTATGTTAACAATCTCCTGTAGTATATATATCAAGAAAGATATACATTCGCTTTACGATCCATTGAACGAACGTTAAAAAATCAGGAAAAACGATTGACAAATAAATCACGTCAGAATTAATGGCCAAAAAAATCGATGATCCTTCAAATGGCTCGTAAAGCAGATGTGAAACACGATAAGATCAATCGAATAAAAACTGACACATTTCGATGACTCCTAAGACGACGAATTAATAAAAATCGGTGTGTTTACTAATTCATAGGGCAAAATCGATTGCCCTCGTAATTTTTCACTGGTCGAAGGAATAACCTACGGTATCACCACTTTAAGACAAATCACTTCGACCCAAGTTGCCATGAAATGAATTATTCAAATTTCCGGGCATTGATTGGACAAACATCGGCGTCGAGTTCCCAGTATTTAGTCTAGTATCTACGAAAGGAGATAAACATAGTCGAAGGACATGGAGCACACATGAGAGACAAACGACGAGTGGTTCGTTCACCTGCAGCCTTGGGTTCTCATGGGACCTGTTATGGCAGGAAGGTTGAGATCCAGATCACCGACGACGAAAATGAAGAGGAAGAGGTGACGAAATATAATAAAATCACAGGTGAATACATTCTACGGGTAGAAAAAACACGAATTTCATCAAGATTATTCAGTTGTTTTTATATTTAATCGCCCTGTGTGTAAAATTACATTTTACGCATGCCTCGCGTGCACGTCGTGCATAAACGGAGTTTTTGCACGTTAACGAGTGTAATTACAGCCCGCGGTTCCGGTTCAGGCCATGGCCTGCAGGACTACCCGGAGTAAAATGAACACTTTCGACTTCTTCTGAAGCTTTAATAACTCATTGAATTTCCAATAAAAGAGATAATTTTTTCTCTCATGATGTTGCGAGGAAAAAAAAAACAAAATATTTTAAATGTCAAAGGATTAATAAAATGAAAATCCAAAAAATAAATTCTCACTAATAAGAGCAGGAATCCGTTAAATTCTTTCCGCACAGTTTTACGTCCACGAAAATTCCTCAGCACAAAACGAGACCCTCCAAATGAATTGCTGACGAAGCCGAATGATCTTTTTGTGGAGATAATTATCCACCATTCACTCAAATGTATCCTCCCGATAATTCCTGTTACCCTCCATCAAACGGCATTAACCTGCACCAACATGCCCGAAGATAGTTTCGATCCATTTAATTTTTCCTACCATTGCCATATCATCTCCGATCAAAGCGAGAGATCGTGTTCAGGACGTGGAACTCCAGTGATGCGGGGAGAGGCGGGCGTGTCCGGACCTACGACAAAAATTGCCGATAGGACAGGTTCCCGGAGGCCGAGTAAACGGCGGCAACTCGTCAGTAATCTTCCCGTACTTATATGCAAGATAAAAACATCCCTTCAACATTTATGTGTATGCCTCGTTAACGTTTTACTCTTCTTTTTCATTCATTTATTTTCGATTTCTGAATTTTTTATTTCATCTCCAGGGACTAGTACTCGAACACCTGCGGCCTCAACAAGTTTTATGATTCGCGTTAATTCAGAAAATTATGGCCAATCAATTATGCCTATAATTATGGGAAGCTAATCATCGCTTGAGCTGAGATTTCCATGAATATTCCACGGGAGTTGAGGGGAAAAAATGTTAATAGTTGTACTCAATCAGTAGTTACTCAATCAAACAATGGGTAGCTGTAGTAATTAAGAGGTCGTTATATGAATGTGAAAATGCGTCATTTGCCTTTCTGTGGGAAATGTAGAGGCGGCTAAATCGTCTGTAATCGGTAATATTTCGAGATGCACGAGGTCGATGTGTGAGGGAAGAGGTTTGTTTACCTCAATTCCACCACTGGTTAATCCTCACTCTGCGATTGATATTTTTATGGTAATTGGAGATAAATTTTTACCCCTGCAATTTTCTTGAGATGTTTATGGGAGCAGATACGATCCGAGGTTTTCAAGTTTATTAACGGAACGAATAGAAATAAATAATTGAATTTCTGATGAAATAACAAAATAAAATTGCTCGTCAATTGATAGCAAAATAAATTTACGAAATATAAGAACTCAATTCTGAATAGAGTTCCAACTGATTAAAATTATCATCATAATTTTTTTATATCCAGCGGTAGGAGTTATGCAACAAATGTAATAACAAAAAAAACCACTTGAGTATTGATATGTCGATGTGAAAAAAAAAACAAGAGAGAATTACGGAGTGAGAAAAGTTATATTTTTCCAACCAAAATCACAAATTATTGCTTCATTTGCAGTTGAGTTTCGTAGCAACAATGTAGTTAATTAAGGAATAATTATTGACTACCAGTGGATGGCATCAGCGTGTGCTGCATAAGACAGGACAGGTGCTTCGTGAATAATGCTGTGTCCATGACTGGAGACAGTATGTGCAGCGATGATTGGCTGCTGTGCTAGAACAACAGGGGCAGCTTGGTAACTATGAACTACTGGAGCTGATTCGTGCACGATGCTGTGACCATGACTGGAGACGGTCTTCTCGGCGATGATTGGTTCATGTGCGACAACTACTGGGGCCGCTTCATAGGTGTGAACTACCGGGGCAGCTTCGTGCACAATGCTGTGCCCGTGGCTGGAGACTGTCTTCTCGGCGATGAGTTGCTCCTGTGCCACAACTACTGGGGCTGCTTCATAGGAGTGGACGACGGGAACAGCACTGTGAACTACCGCATTGCCGTGACTTTCAATTGTCTTCTCTCCCACAAGGGTAGTATAAAGAGGAGAGGAGAGAAGCCCTGGGCGAGCTGTTGCTACTGCAACAATGGCAGAGAGAACCACCTGAAAAAGTTGAAACGGTGAAGTTATTGAAGCCTTAATGTGTAACTGGGAAACAATTTCTCTTGTAGTAGTTGTGAACAGAAAGGAAAAAAAGTTATGGTAGAAGTCTTGGAGGAGAAGAAGTCATACAAATGATGAATTTTGTTATTGACATGAAGAATTCAGGGTGAAGCTTATCTACATAGAAAGGAATTTTAGGTAAAAATTAGATCTCCAGGGGGTGAAACGAGGGACGAAGATTACTTTTATCAAAAAAATTATTCGAATTTTTTCAACAAAACTTGACCCAAAAAGTAGTTGATTGTTATTTCGTCCCATATTTGACCCTCTAGAGGTCTAATTTTTATCCAAAATTTCTTTCTGAATAAATTCTGAATATCAACCGAAAACTGATGTCGGGATTATGACAAATGTATGACATTCGTCACAATTATTGACGGAATCGAGAGAACTAAGACCTGTTCACTTATAGACAATTGCACAAGTGATTGTATATCTTACCAATTTGAACATATTGAATGATTATAAGTGTCTGTGACGGTTTAGTGAACCTTCTGACTGATCTCTGGACCGAACTAGAAGTCTTATATACCAAAATCTCCTGGTACATTGCTGAAGGGACCTTCGATTGTACTCGTCACTATTTACACATAGAAACACGAGGCCCAATCCCTATTGCTTTCTCTCGGAATATCTCATAATCGTCCACGAGTCCTCCACCCGAAATATGATTACCACATGTTCCTAATTATGAATTTATCTGACGGGCGAATATAAGTATGAAATGGGGAATTTCTTGGCCACGTTGTGATAGATATCGTGGTGACAGATTGTTCAGAAAAAAAATATTTCATGTTCGTTTGATGGGTGTGAATGCGTCAGCGCTTTTACGATATTGGTGATTAGTTGATAGTGGAAGATTTTTGGGCTTGAGTGTTGAGTTTTTGAAATAAAACGATTCCGAATGTGCACTAATAAGAAAGGGTTGAAGGAGCAAAAGATAAAAACCAAATGGTTAGATTATAACGTATTCTGGTAAATACTTTGCTCCCTTTTCATTTTTCTACAATTTTTTTATCGATATTGGTAGACGGAAGTTTCCTCAACCGCGAAAGAATTTGTATTTTTAAATGGAGAGATGTGTAGCTCTCCAATTACGAATGTTGTTTCTGGAATTCAATACTAAAGTGGTAAGTGGTAAAACAAGTCGAGTCAATGTCCGTAAAATTGTTATACGACATAACAAGCCTCCATATGTTTATCTCTCTCGTGAATCGTTGAAATAATTTTATTGACATTCGGTAGGGAGGGGAAGAAACTCTTTAATGACTTCATTTTTATGGAGAATACTCATTGTGACGGCTTCTGTTACTTCTTAATTTGAGGGCACTGACTTGCCCACTATATTAAAGCTCGAGAGAAATGAATTTTGAATAATCAATTTTGGAAATATTTCCGTTGCTATTTTGCAAAAACTCCCTGGTACTCCGTGTATGTTGACAACCTGTGAATGTATAAGATGCAGCTAGGGCGTAGGGGCAGGGTGAATGACTCTCCTACCTCAGCATGAATTACCAATTTATGCTCCAGCGCTATTTATACCACTCCAATCATGTCCTGAGTCATTACCGATGAATTCATCGGAGTGGAAAAAAATCCAGAGAAAAACATCTCGTGCCTGGAACTGAGTTTGCATGATAGAAAAAAAATGATAATCTCTTTTTTTCTCCTTATCTTTAGAAATTTACTCGAAATGTCCATTGAAGGTCGACCTTGTCCAGTCCCTAGTCCAGGGACATTTTTATCGTTCGACAAAATGCGAGAAAAACACTTTCACTATTTGCCCATGACTCCAGCGCGGGTGTGTGCAGTGTCAAGTATCGTCTAATCGTCCTCTAATGGTTGGATACTTTACTGGGACAAATCAATCATGCCGATCAGGTACAATTGAAAGCAGAAATTGCATCGATGACGCCGCATAATTGATGACGATTGTTGTTGGACGTAAAGTCGTGAAGGGAATTATTTGTCAAGACAATTTTTTCGCTCTACAATGACTGATTGAGTAATAATTTTGTGAGGAAGAAGTGACCACAGCGGAGTTTATTGACAGTAGATAAATTGGCTTTGTAGTTGGGCTTTCAGAAAACATTTAATCATAGGTTAATTCTAGATCTCTAAGATTAACGAGCCCTCTTACCTGATGATGCAATTGTTAAGTTCATCAGAGGCCAAACGAAAAAAAATCGTAACTTCATAATGTACTGGCTACAGTCGATATTTTTGATGATGAATGAAGATGAAGAAGTATGATTTTGGATTTAAAATAGAAAGTACAGATTTATTGCTATGAATTCGTTATAGATTTACCATGAAAAGAAGAATCTCACTTAAATGTTAAATGTATGAAGCTTCGAAGTCAAGTATTCATTCATAAGAAGTATTTTTCCTTGTGCGAGTAACCCTCACGTTACTTCTGATTATGGTGTCATTAAAACGACGAGAAGGACCCAAAAAGGGTCAGCTTTAATGATCGAGTTGACTTTGGAAAGTTCTGCTCTTTGTCGTCTGATGATGACGTGATGAGGCGATTCCTCTTTGACTTCAATACATCTCGATTCCTCGTTCGTTAAAATAAATCTTATCTAACGACTGCATAATCTACTATTCACAACCTGTTTCAACGTCTGTAGACGTTTGTCAATGAATCCATCAGATTAATGAGATCATAGAACGACAATACAAGTGAATGCAAACTTGAGATAAATCGATATTTGCAATAATGTAGGGGAAGGCAGAAGAAAAATATATCAAGTGGAATGAGAACATGAATTTATTTAGATGAATTTGATACGAGTCTGACATGATAAAATGAATTTGAATGATCTTCTAAACGTGTGAATGCTTCATCCTGATGATTCTGGCCAGTGATCCATGTTGACTCACAGGACAGCAATAGGGGCTGCATATGCGATCGCTGGTGCTGGTGCAATGAGTGGAGCCGATGCAATCAATGGTGCCTTGTACGATAGATGATAACTGTTGGCGTAACTGGTGGCCAGTGGTGCTGCCGATATCAGTGGTGCTGCCAGGAAGCCCGGTTTTGGTTCTGGTTTTGGTGCAGCCAGGACGACAGCAACAAGCGCCAAGAAAACAGTCAACTTGAACATGATGATGAGCTTTGGAAAGTTCTTCTTCGATTGCTGAAGATGAAGTGATGTCCCTTGTGATTTCTCCATCACTTTTATACGACTCGAATCACCCTTCGTTGTTAGTCGGCTCGTCTGGCAACTATGTAGGCTATTACCCTCAACCTGTTTGAGCTTTTTTATGCTTCATTCATTTCGTTTGATCTTTTTTCTTGAACCAATGGGAGACTCTTCAAGGCTAATGTGTTTTTCATGCTACATCTGATGTACAGAATGAGACTGCAAGCATCGTCTGATACTGTACGGAATTCGTTTGCATTTACATCCTTTTGCATGAATAGTAACAAATAATTGAGTGGCATATGAGGATTTAAAAAATATTAAAACTCATAGCAAATAGACTAAAAACTGTTCTTTTTTATTTTTATTTTAAAATCAGTTGCAAGTTTTTGGAAAAACATTCCAATGGACCACGCTCCAAGGGTCTTCACCCAACATTGCTCTTTATTAACGGTTTTATGTCGTGAATCAAAAGATATCACGAAGACCAGAAAATTATATCGAAGCAATGAATTGGCGATCCCCAAGTTTTCATGGAGACTAGTGAATTTCACCTTCAGAGGACTTAATAGTGGGCGAGAACTGGTGCTGCGTGTGCTGCGTAGGCGACAGCTGGAGCGTAGGCATGATGAGCAGCAACCACTGGAGCGTGTACAGCTGGTGCTGCATAGGCCACAGCTGGTGCAGCAACGTAGGATGAAGCTACCACGGGGCTGTTGTAGGAGACCTTGTAGGTGTTAGCGTAGCTGGTGGCAACAGGTACATGATGGGCAACGGCCACAGCTGGAGATGCTACAAGTGGTGCAGCCGCGATGTAACCGGGCTTTGGTGCTGGTGCTGCTACAGTGCAAGCAACCAGAGCGAACAGAACAACCAACTTGTACATGTTTAAAGTGACTTTTACTCCTTTCTTACTTGGTGCGTAAAGATTGAGTGATAAATTCAGTCACATTTCACCCGCTTTTATTCAATTCCTGTCACCCCCACAACGACCGAGTGCGTGACCTCACAACGATTGTCAAAACTTCCTGGGAGAAGTTTGGAAACTATCTCTACTCCTTCATTCGATATTGCGAAGCTTTACCAAGGACTCGAGCGTTCGATTCTCGTGTGGGTGACAGACACACTTTTGCCAGTCTTGTATTTTCACTTCGTCGAGGCCTTCGACCCGTTTTATCATTTTATGCACGTCTTCGAGACATCGGAGATCAAAAGTGTATCTGAAGCCAGTTAAATTGATTTCAACCCTTTATTCTGAATTTAAATGTAGATGAAAATCTAGAGGGTTGAAATAATAATTCTGTAAATTTTGACTGTTGACTGTGGAGTTGGTTTCGGTGGTAAAATGAAGAGGTTCAACATAAAAATATTGTTAATCCTCCGCAGCCCATTGAATTATTGAACAACTTCGATGATTTCGTTTT
This sequence comes from Diachasmimorpha longicaudata, assembly GCF_034640455.1. Classification (NCBI taxonomy): domain Eukaryota; kingdom Metazoa; phylum Arthropoda; class Insecta; order Hymenoptera; family Braconidae; genus Diachasmimorpha; species Diachasmimorpha longicaudata. The sequence goes on along the minus strand of NC_087226.1, from coordinate 6,981,561 downwards.
TCTTACCATCAAATTTTCGTAGCTGATGCAACGAAATTCCTAAGAATTTTATTCATCATCTTTGACTACCTAGTCAGTCAGATATTTTGTGCAGACATCTGTCAATACCTAATTAATTCCGTTATCAACGCTCGAAATGATTTCGGAAATGATTCCCTCTTGTTTTGATTAATCGATGCATTCGTACCTTCGATTTCATCGAGTCCAATACGGCCATGAATCCAACGCTTATTTATCACTGCGAGAGGGCACTGTCAAGGCTACCCTTAGGCGTTTTTCAATACCATACATGGTAATACGACATCGTGCAGGTAAGTTGATGCTATTTACTGGACGTTCTCATGTGGTATCATTATATTGGAGACTACAGCAACTATCGACGCATGTGTTGGCCGTATATCTTCTTTCCCCAGACAAAGGAGGATTCGTTCAGAGTGACATACGAAATGTAGGAAGTATACTGGGCCTACCACTCCCTTTGCCAGAAGGACACGTGGAAACATTAATGGGATCATCACAGCTGGGCAACTAATTCAGTAATGAAGTGGTCAAACGAGTTAAGTGTAATTTGCCAAACTTTAGGTCTTGATCCATAAATCGTAAATGGGAAAACAGGAAAGTTTTTCCTCAAATCCCTTTTGCTGTGCAAAGGAAAAGCGACAAAATAATTTTTTTTGATGTTTTTATTTGTTTTTTTTACACGATATTCATTGATCACTTATCCCAACTAAAATTCACTCATCTCCTCTTATATTTCATTACACAGTAGTGCTTTACAGTAGAGCTTTCTATGAATATTACGTTTCGAGAGGCTGTTGCATCGCTCGACATTTTAGTACAAATAGATAATCCAATTTTGAAAATTTCTGGGTATTCTAAATACTGCATTATACAATCAGTCATAATCGAAATAATTATTCACCCCCTCCGGAGAGTTGTCTAACCACCTAATAATATTAACACATGTGCATAATCATATGAATCTGAATATAGTTTTCAATTACCAGAGGACGACAATCCCCCAGACCAATGTCCTAACGCTATTAATGCACACACATTCTGTTTGTCCCTTAGTACTGTCAGGGACGTGCCGGAAGATACGCTTATACAATAGGCTGTCCATGGGTAGCGTAACCAGATGACCATATAGAAATTGTTGAACTCGCCCACACGGACTTCCCTGTTCATAACCAGGTGGAAACTATCAATATAATTCCCCTGTCTCTTCTTCCATTCTTTTCGGCTCCACCCATGTAACACGCCTCGTTGGATAACACTCAGGTTGATCGACTCCTCGTAATGGGGATTTATTCAATAATTACGCGAGTCTCATGTCCACGGGGAGAATCATTTCCTCGTCTGTCGGGGACGAATAGAGTTCATAGATTGTAGTCAAACAGTAAATTTTATTATTTTTGGTGTAGAACATTTTTTACAAAATTAATTCATAGAATCGCATGTGAACTTATAAAAAATTTAGTAATTGTGGTAAATGTAGTAGAAATTCACTTGAATTGCGCTGAGTGTTTGGGCTTGAAATAAAATAAGATAATAATCGTAATGATACGTTGATGCTTTCAAACAAATTTCTTCATCATTATTGATGAACGAAATGATAATGACAAAACTCTTAAATGCTTCAACGTGGATATTAAGTATTAGGCAATGATTTCACGATCAATCATAGTTACCTGAAATGAAAATGAAATAGCTCGTACATGATGGTCAATTGTCTTATTTGATCATTTGTTACACGATTACTATTTCGATACAGGCATGCATAACACATTGAGCAACACTGTAAACAAAGTTGGACTAGGATATGTCCTGGAACATCGCATTTAAAGCTATTGTGTCTCAACTTTGCGAAAGTAGCGTAATATCACTGCGCTCTCGATTCTACTAGAGCTATTTTTGTATGCACAACTTGTTGGCGATTGTGAACATTTTTTTAGTTTAAAGAATCCGAAATTCGGCTGGGACTTTCAGTGACAATACTTTACTCGTTTTTAGACGATTCTATTGAAAAATTTGGCCGCTATTTGTGCTACAAATATAAAAAAAAATAGGAACAGTTACACAAACCTGTGAATTATATTCTATTGAAAATAAAATTGTTCATGATAATGTTCGTCTTCGTCACGCCTTCATCGTTATTTAAAAAATTGAATATTCTTATTATTCACATTTTACCACTGTTTTTATCCTGCGATTATATAATTACATTTGTCTCATGTTTTCGCAAGGTCTCATCTGTCCCGCCTTCCCATAATTTCAATATGCAGTTTCTCACGTTGGATAATCCTCTAATTACACAGAGAAAAGGAAAATATGAATGACCTATATATAAATACTCGTATTATTGATATCACACGGTAGAGAATTACTCAAAATTTCAACATCCAACTTAATACGTGGATATGATTTCTTTACACTTTATTTACCGAGTTTTTTTTGTACATATTATTCTCAAGTGAATATCTCGCAATCATAAGTGCCTACCAGTCACCTGCGCAAACGTTTTTTTTTTCGCTTGTCATATGGACATCATGGGTCAACTAAGTGACGCCCGTAGTCCTTGGTCATGTCAACAGAAACACGAATTCACTGGAGACCAAAAGAGAAAGACTAAATCATGATGCTTCAATTTTTCGGGGGACCTGCGGAGGAAGTAGGGGAACAAACCGTTGAGTATAAATTTGACGGGATTTCAGGGTTTAAATCACAAGTCCTGCAACAGCCACAAATAAGCCTCATCAACAAAGTTGAAGAAAACAATCTAAATAATCATCATGTACAAGTTTGTGGTACTTTTTGCGCTCGTCGCTGTCGCCTGCGCTGCACCAAAGCCAGGTTACGTGGCCTCACCGGTCCTGGTACAATCAGCACCAGTGGTAGCTGCTCCCGTGGTTCACAGTGTTCACAGTGTGCCCGTTGCCACCAGCCACGCTAGCACCTACAAAGTTGACCACAAGAGCTACGTCGCAGCACCCGCTGTCGCTTATCACGCTGCACCAGCTGTCTCCTATCACGCTGCACCAGTCGCATACTCTGCACACCCAGTGCCACTTGCCTATGCTGCACACGCCAGCCCACTTGCCTACGTTCACTAAGAACTCGCCATCGCTCATCATTGGTTAAAATCCAAGTCGAATGTATCTCAAAAATTGCAAATTTCGAATAAAATACTCATGGTAAAATTGTTTGTTTTTATATTTTTCATCATAGTTCTGCCAACATAGTAGTACATGACATATTTAACTATAGATTGGTCACCCTCTGTGATACCACGACTCGATCACGTCTGTAATGGCCGTTCCCCCTTACGAAGGTGGCCGAGTCGTTGGATCCGAATCCGATTCAAATGCATCTCAAAAATTGCAAATGGCAAATAAAATACTCATGGAAAATTATTTGCCTTCATATTTTTCATTATAGTTCTACCAACGTTTAGTGCATGTCATATTTAACTCTAGATTGGTCGTCCTCTGCCATCCGACAACTCGATCACCTCTGCAAGGGGAAACGGCCCATGTTACACAGACAGAAAAATTAGTAGAAATTATCGTGCCGTTTATTAGTCGAGTGGTGTTTAGGCCCTTCCGGGACGATTAACTTGGTAACTGTCCCTAAGCAGTTGATAAATTTTATCAAACGATACGGTAATCTTCCCCAATTCACCAAAATAAAGCGCGATAACCAAACTGATAATTTTACAAACTTTTTGTCTCAGTATACGCTGAGGAAAACATTCCCTAATTGAGTTCATAGCGTGTAACTTTCATCGAACCTGGCAAAGAACAATTATTCGCTGGAAAATATTCTCGAATACGCTCGGAATATACTTGTTCTCAGACATTTGTTTTACTGTCAATGCCATCCAATCCTTTATGTCATTATGTTTTACTATGAGAACAACCACGGAAAGGTTGAAAAACTTCTTTTCCTGATTAAAGCGATAACACTCAAGAAAAATATTTTATAATTACTGTGTTTTGTAATTTACTCTGTACTTATTTAAATGACTGTAATAATCATTTTCTCGGCAATTCTAAAATGTAAATGGTTTTCAACACTAATTTTTTTATTTGAATCCCCCTTGTATCTAAACACAACGGATTGCCGTGATAATGACAAATGATACTGAGTATCTTATCCACAATTAACGCGTTATAAAATGAATGCGACGTCCGCAGTTGATAAAACAATTCAATTGGATTCGACTAGTGATTATTTAGAAGGTTTTGCGACCTCGTCGAATCGCCGAGGATGATCAATCTAGAGTTGAATATGACATGCTACCAAGTTGGTAGAAATTTGAGGGAAAATATAAAGACATAATTTTTCCATGAGAATTTTATTCGAAATTTGCTATTTTTCAGATACATTCGTCTTGGATTTTAACCAATGATGAGCGATGGCGAGTTCTTAGTGAACGTAGGCAAGTGGGCTGGCGTGTGCAGCATAGGCAAGTGGCACTGGGTGTGCAGAGTATGCGACTGGTGTAGCGTGATAGGAGACAGCTGGTGCAGCGTGATAAGCGACAGCGGGTGCTGCGACGTAGCTCTTGTGGTCAACTTTGTAGGTGCTAGCGTGGCTGGTGGCAACGGGCACACTGTGAACACTGTGAACCACGGGAGCTGCTACCACTGGTGCTGATTGTACCAGAACCGGTGAGGCCACGTAACCTGGCTTTGGTGCAGCGCAGGCGACAGCGACGAGCGCAAAAAGTACCACAAACTTGTACATGATGATTATTTAGATTGTTTTCTTCAACTTTGTCGATGAGGCTTATTTGTGGCTGTTGCAGGACTTGTGATTTAAACCCTGAAATCTCGTCAAATTTATACTCAACGATTTGTTCCCCTACTTCTCTTCTGGTTCCCCCGGAAGAACTGATGAATGGTAATTCAGTCTTTCTCTTTTGGTCTCACGCTGATTTCGTGTATGGTTGACAGTTTCGAAACTTGCCATCTCAAGTGCAGAGTTGAAGGCCACACTTCAAAACCTGAAATCTTTGATTGAAATGTTCGAATGCCTGAACTTTTAGAGTTTAAGCTAGACTCAAGATGCTCGTTACTTCAATTATAATAATTTCAAAAACGTTCATGTACCCCCGAAACACTTTATCCAATTTTTTGAAAAATTTGAATAAAGCTTTTCTCGATGGAATATGAAAACAAATATTTTTGGACGCGTATAAAGGATAAATTACTTGCAGCCAGGGATCTGTACATAATACGTATCAAAAATCAATATTATCTAATACCCCCACAAAGGAACGTTTTGCTCTCACAGTTACAAAATATTTTTCACCAGATAACATTATTAAAACACTTGAATATTCTTAAATACAAATGTCAGTAAAATGCGTTTAATTTCACTTCACTTTTCTCCATCCATCCATCTACTCATTTGTCCTTGAACACTCCCATTAGAAGTCATAATTACCACCTTATTACTCAATGCCCCATCTGCGCCTTATCCCTTCTGACAATGATTGAAAATTAAGCGATGATTAAGCACAACCCACAATCACAAATTGATATCAATTCCCGGAGTGACTTTCACTTTTGAAGCGTAAACAATAGCAAGAAAGGGGCTCATCAATAACAAAAGTACGTCTGTTTGATAGAAAGGTCCGTCCAGAACGACTTGCATAATTGAAGGTCGTGTCTGACGTAATAAAATTGGAGCGAAACCGTCAAAATGCGTTCAAATTGTCGACAACAGCATCATGTGACGTCCGATGTTATCGATATTCTATAATGAGAATTGTATAATTTTCGTGTGTCAATGGCACCGATGTACCCTTGAAAATCATTCCTGTCTCATTTGCATGATTTTTGGATTAAAATGAATGGATTTATCTAGGTGATACCAATAAATTGAATATATGGGAAACGTTGGGTAACTCTGGTGATCATGACCTTGCTGTTACTGCTGCATTACGCAGTCTCAGGGGCGGCAACTTACGTAAAAAATAGATCGGTGGACTGATAGCGTATTCAGATTCAGACCGATCGAATGATATTTTTTTGTGATCAAATGGTGGTGGCTAGACACGACATAATGCTATACAAAATAAATCATCGTTCATCTAAAAAAATTAAAGTGGACGATCTGGTTTGCATTCGTATGGGGGAACAAAACTGAGAAAGACTTAATAAACACTGAAATAATTGTGGAAAATTTTCTTCTAAAGTTTTTCACTACACGTTAAGGAAAAAGGGTGGATGGCGATGGATGCGGATGAGGATTGATTTTCGTTTGCCCTAATGAGCAAAATCACTGATTTTGGAACATTCTGTTTAGACACCTAGTCGATATTTTTTGGAGGGTAGCTCCAAATTTTTTCAGTAGAATCGGAAAAAAATGTCAGTTGAAGAGCGAAAAAATGTTGGAAGCAATTCACCAGGTTTTTCTGCAGAATTATATTGTTCTATTGAAATGGATTAGTTATTATTATCAAATGGATTTTGGATAACTGAGAATTTATCTGATTTTCCTAAATGTTCATTCGTTAATAGTAAACTAATCTCGTTTGGAATGAATGAATCGTTCTATCAATGTGACGATCCGTCTGACAGATAGAGATCCATATCACTGGCTGTGATAAGACTTCAGAATAGATTTTGTTACTTTCTCAATGGCTTCCCCCCTTTCCTCGCAAAAATGAAAGCAACAAATTAATGGGTAAAAATGATTTTTATTTGCTGACACATTGTTCCATGAAATCTATCAAACTCCCTCAATAAATAAATAATCCTCTCAAGACAACATGTCTTTAGTGGACGAGGGCAACAGGTTGAACAGTTTTGATGAGTGCTGGAGCAGCAACAACGGGGGTGTGGATCAGGGGAGTCTTGACAATGGCTGGGGCGTGGTACACTGGAGTGTGGATCAATGGTGTTTTGACAATTGCTGGTGCAGCAACAATCGGCGCAGCGTGGACCACTGGGGCAGTCTTCAGGAGAACTGGAGCAGCATGAACAACAGGAGCAGCATGAACAACAGGAGCAGCGTGAACAACAGGAGCAGCGTGAAGAATTGGAGCAGCCTTGACTACAGGTGCCCGGTAGGTGTTGGAGTAGCTGCTGGCGTAACTAGTGGCCACTGGTACCACTGGACCAGCTGCTATGACTGGAGCAGCTGGCACCAGCAAACCTCCTGGAGCTGGAGCGGCGATGGCGCAAGCCACGAGAGCAGTGAAAACCACGAATTTGAACATTTTCAAATTTTCTACTGATTTTTCAAATCACAAAAATTATGTTTCACTTGTGATCCTTCGATCTTCAGTGCTGCTGACTGTTTGATGCTCTCCTCGATTTTCGTTCCAGCTTATATATCCCCAATCCGGTGGACCTCGTACTTCAACATTCGACATTAACATATGTGCCAGTTTCGGTCGAGGCCCCTATTGTGAGAAAATGAGTTTCGGGATTGTGACCCTCATGCACAGACGAGGCAATCCCACTTGTTGGCCTTGAGATCTCGGATGGGAATGAAAGATTTCCGAGGGCACTTCAGGCGTTATTCCACTATTCCAGGGAATGATTAGGGTTACTCAAATAATTAATGGTTAATCCAGTAGAAAATTTTTGCTAGAGACACTGTGTCAATCACTCAATTCTGTCTTTGTCACGAGGGGAAAATATATGTTTCAAGGGACGAATTATCTGCTTCCGTGAAGGGGTTCGGTCTTGTATTGAATAAATTACATCTGGAGCAAAGATAAAGCTTCCATCCAGACATCATCCATGGAGAAAATAATGGAAAAACCTAGTGAATTAACAAGGGTTTCAACTACCATATTTTTCATAGAAAGAATTTCATAGAATTTGCTTTTTCGAGACCAACTATTTTTTTGAAATTTTTTTCTCTAGAACCCTCAGAGCAATTTAAATATTTGCACACGGAACATCTAGTTTTTCGGCGGAGGTAACTTGTTAATGCAATCTGAGAATAATTGCTCGGTGATCCTGATGAGTTGTACGCGCTCGTTTGTAATTACGTATCACTTTTTCTTGTTTATTGCGGGGCGATGAAAACGAATACTCATGCGACGAGTCATTCCGTGAGTTTATCAGAGCGGAGAGAATACACTGGATATTATGCGAGTGGTTAATACGACATCAACAGTCATAATACCGATTTATCATCGTAACATCCACATGAATGAGATACTTATTTTTTTGGGGTTGTGTGGTCGACGTCGTGCTACTTTTGGCCACGACGGAGAAATAATGTACAATTTCGTAGTAAATGGACCGGGCGCTTTGCTTTTTCTCTTTCATCTTTCTATGGGCTAAGGAATAATCACCAATGAGACTTATTCACGGGGAAAAGCACACGAAGCTATTTCTGTTCTTAATAGACCTATTAATTCTGGAAATTTCGGTAAAATATGTATTCTGTTCATGAACCAGAAAAATGTTTAGGAACATAACGAAGACTGTTCCATAAACAAATTCGCGAGAAACCTATGTTCTTTGCTATTATATGAAAAATGAAATCAAGTAGTAAATCCCAGTATAAGCAAGACACTGTAGCTTCCAATATCTTTAGAACTGCATTTCGAAAAAAATCGGGATACACGAATGATTCAGTTCTGTCCGAATATTTTGGAAGATATCATTAACGAATTCCTCTCCTAGATGAGATGTCAAAAAATATTCAATGTTCCATCGGCTATATGACGAGAGCATAAGTAGATGTGTCGCTGATTTATTTGCAAGATAAATATGAGGAGTAGCCTCGGTACAGCCTTGATCCACTCAGCAGTGTGTGTGCAACTTGTCTGTACCTTTAAATCTCTTTTTCTCATACGATCAAGCATCCTTTTTTTTACTCCACACTTTCGACAGAGATTACAGGAGGTCTGATGAGAATGTGAGCGTATACGATCATTGCCAGGGCGATTGCCTCTGCTGTACAACGACCACGCTAATGATATACTACTTATTCTTCATTAATCCATACATGAATAAAAAAATATTTGTAGGAAAATGACATAGTGAATCTCCTAGAAAATTCTATTTGTTTTCGCAAAAACTCTTAGGTGACGAAGTCCATATGTTATTGTATGTTTTTATTTGTAGTAGATATACAGATTGTTTTTAGACAAACAGGAGAATTTTTTTTTTTCATACAACTTATGAGATTGAGATATTTTCTATGGGAATTCCTTGACATAATTTTTTTATTTATTTTCACTTTCTTCTCCTTCTTAAGGGGTTATCAAGGTGAAATTTGAAAGTCTTTGGTTGGCGAAAATACCCTACCCTTGATATTTCATGCCCAATAGTTCCCTGAAAGAGTAAGAAAATATGTTGATCCCACCCCTTTTACCCCATTCATCGAACGAAAACCTCATTTTTGATACTTGTCGCTTATAAAAACCATTTAATTGTCGGTTTTTTTATTCCACTGAATTTTCTCGGTACCAATATTACACGGTATTTACCGTAAGATTTATTGAAGGGTCTAACAATGGGAATGAAGGGGCGAATGAGATCTAACAGATGCCGTGACTAGGAAATCGTTAATTTCGATGTATGTATCTTTGACAGCTAATTTTCCCTATGCTTATGAGGAATCCCGAAGAATGGCTGAAGGGCTACCCCAGCAATCAATTTTCATTGATGATAAAAGAGAAAGAGTTGATTGATTCAATTAATCTCGACTTACTATTGGGTATTGAAGAATGGGTGGAAAAAATCGGAGAAATTTTCTTAGAAATGTTATGGAATCCTATTAATTTCTTTCTACTGATGAGAACCACCATCATTAATAAACCATTGGCATTTCTTACGTAATACATTACATATAATCTTATTAATTGATGTTTATATTGCGCAGAAAAAAAAATTAACGTGAACAACCGAAATCTTTTTCTTTTCGACGGAATATTTTCTATGAATATTAGTACGTAAAATATATTAGTAACAAAACACCAATAGATGTAAAGAAAAGACTAGAACAATTGGATTGAATTTCGAGTTTTTCATGCATTTTTTTTATAGAAACTGCAAATTTATTGTTTACAATTCATAGATAGGAGTCAGATAATTTGAACACTGCATAATTTGTCTTACTGCTATTTACATCCGTCCTTAAGTACTTTGGAATACAAGACTTTTTAACGTTAAAAAAAGTCTGGAGGGTTTAATGGTAGTATCCGTGACCAAGTCCATATCCTAGTCCGTAACCGTGGCTGAGACCGTAGCCATGACCATAGCCATATCCTCCATAGCCACCATATCCTCCATAGCTACCGTATCCTCCGTAACCACTCAGACCATACCCCAGGCCATGACCATAACCACCACTGTATCCAACTTTGTAGGCAGAATAGTTAGGGTAGCCATACTGGAATTTTGTTACTGATGGGGTGACAAGAGGCACTACTGCACTATGTATAGATGGATAGCCCACCTATGGGGGAATCAAATGTCTTAATTAATCCACATAAACATGAAAAATAGTTCAAAGAGAGAATAAAGCAAAGACATGAGAAATAGCTCAAAATCCAAAATGGCCCTTTCCTAAATTTTTTAGAACCCTTATTTTCATTTGTGAATTACGAAATTTCCACGTGATTTCTATTAAAATTATGGACTATTAATTTTTTTGCCTACGATATCTCATTCGCAGATTATTCGATCAACAACTTCGTTGAGACATGTATCTGAAGGTCGACAAAAATATGTTTATTTTCCGATTGATTACCTTGTAGGTGTTGGCATAACTGGTAGCAAGAGGAGCATGGTAGGACACTGTTGGTGCATAGCTCACTGTTGGAGCATATCCATGTCCCAGAGCGTAGCTGCTGTACAGCGGAGTAATACCACCAGCGGAGGCGTAAGCCAGGACGGCGAAGAGAATCACCTAAAAACAACAACACAGAAATTCCTATGAGGATCATAAACCCTTCGTCACTCATGTGAATGAACATTTGCGAATTACGATGCACACGTTGTCAAAGAAAATTGAATTTCATACTCTCTATGTGTTTACCACCAACGGATTATTTTTACGAACTCGCATCAAACCCAAATCGTCAATTGAGAACTCACCAGCTTGAACATGTTGATAGGTGTTTCAGATATGCAAGGAGTATCGTAGACTGGCTAGTGCATATCCCAGTGCAATCTTATATACCCCATCGTCTTCGAAGAAGTCAAAGAGAATGGGCAATAGGTGGTGGATGACAAACGAAGGTCTGGGGATTTGCAATAAAATAGAAAAGGAAACATAATTTTTTTTCCCTCCCATCGCATTCCACGAGAATTTGGTTCCAAGTCATGTCTGACGGATCTCTCTGCATGTCGCATTGTCGCATTATGGGGAGGGGCAGTTGAGATGGTGTGCAAAATCAAGTAGTAATAGTAAACGCGTTCACCTTATTATCCTCCTGTTGTTTAGTGCATCCAAGGATCGTTCGATGCTCGATGATCCAAGTCGGATACACGGAGGTGGGTCACGAAGGACAAACTCATTATTCCGTGAGTTATATATCAGAAAAAAATACTGTTTGTATAATATTGGCAATCCCTGAGAGAAAAAAAAAATGAAACTCCAGAGTTGCATTAAAAAAAAGGAGATTTGCAGTGCAGAGGGAGGGGAGGTCATTGGTGGCTTGGGAACAACACTGAGACTTCTCTGTCGCTGCGTTTTATAATTACTCAGCGTGTCCAGCCAGTCAGGTGGTATGCTCTACCATGCGTAAAGAGACCAAGAGGACCGCGGGACACACCCGCACGTCTCAACGAGGTCGAGGGAAAAAAATGAGATGAGAAAAAAAAAAAGGAAAATGAGTATGAGAGGAAAATCTTCGGACTTGGATCGGTTTTTCTGGTAACTCATCAAGGATCATTACGAAAGGGTGCACCGTTTTTTGCCTGCACTGGAGTAAAAAATTACCTTAGACTAGGTTATTGGGAAAGGATGATCATTAGAAAATTCATTGGAAGCTGCAATTTTAATGATTTGAATAATGAGACGGTAGTTTGTTATTTACTTATTACAGAGCGAATCGCCGAGGCCACTTATAGGATCAGATTTTATTGCATTATGGTGATGGGTAATAAATATGGAAGTATTTATAGAGAAACTATAGATTGAAGCTCCGGGCTAAGAGCTTTCGAATCCCAATTTGGAGGGCCATTTAAATAGAAAGTTGCAAATAACTCCAAACCATTGCAAACCATTCCTATTGGGCTTTCAATTTTGTCTTAAAAATCTGCAAATATATTTTCAAGGCAGATGTTCCAAAGAGAATAATCCTTAAGCAATATGAATCGATTAATCAATGCTACTGATTAACTAGATAGATTTTTACAGGATGGAATTCTTCAATGTACGAAAGAAGGAATGCAGGGAACTAAAACATAAAATTTATGTCGCGAAAATTTCATAGAAAATATCTCAATGGAATACGTCGCATAAGGAAATCGCAGTTTATTACATTTTTTATTCTAAATAGTTTCCACTCGATATTTCTATAAACCTACGATACCTGGAGCTACAATATTTTTTATTGCAATCCCGGAAGAATTAAACTAATTTAATTATACCAATCCCTTACGCTGCATTAGAATTGTTGGAGGGAATTCCAATGAAAACAGAAGACTAAAGTACTTGAAAATTAATCCAATATCAACAGCATTTTTTCATAAATATTCAACTAACGTTAGGCCCCGATTTATCGATTGTATATTATAATTAATTTTATTGTATATGAATTCCAAATACATTACTCAGCTTAGTGAGCAATAAGGACAGCAGGATTCCTCCCAGCGTTCGTCTTCCCTTGTGTGCCTGGGAAGGTATGAGTAATAACGATACGAGAAAATCTGAGATATGATGAGGTAAAAATGTGGGTTATGCCGAGATAGATAAAGATGAATCCATCGATAGCCTTGCGTTACAAAAGCTATCATCATGAACAATCATGACTCCTCAATGGTGGGGTGCTTGCAGTCTAATATTTTTTTTATCAGTTTGTATAATTGAATTATGACGGAGTCTTGTATCCGCTGGTTTATCAACGAGCCCCCTCCCCCTCGCTCCCCCTTCTGGACGAGAATAATGGATGAGCCATTCGTGGGGATTACAATACCTGAACCCATAGCTACGTTGGCGGACGTATCGTCAGTGCGTCACGTGAAAACATCGAGTTGAATGTACACCCTCCTGTTATTGTGAACGTTTCAGTTGTAATTACAAATGGCTTCCTCACTAGAGCTAATTATTGTCATCTTTGGCGGGAAGCCTTCTGAAAATTTCCCAATTTCGGAGACTGAATAATGAAATTATAGATGCGAGGGACTATTATCAAAGTTGATTATGTGATTTCCAGTTGCCTTGACCAGAGAAAACATAAATCGCTTTTTTGGAAATTAACGTGATTTTATTTGAATTGCGACTTGAATTTTTTGAACAAAATCAAATGTCAATCAGTCTAATTAATACATATTTCAATATCACGAGGGTGTCAAGGGAGGAAGAATGGAGAAGAAATTGCAGAAGGTTTCATCTTGTGTGAGAAAAATATTGTGGAGATTTTTTTTCTAATGGGAAATGAAACAGAAAATTTTTCAATTCTAATCGAAAAAAAAAAATCACAAGATTATTCTCTGCAAATTGAAGAAAACTACTGCAGAATTCTTCTAGTTCCATTGTAGACACATATTACATAATCCAAAAATCGCAAAAATCTCTTTTGAATTGAAGAAAAAAATTGTAAAATTTTTCAGTTCAATGATGGAAAAATTTAATTATCGCCCTCGCCCTCTTCCTCTTCGTCGAACTCTCCCTCCTCGTCAGCAGCCGCTTCCTGGTATTGTTGATACTCAGATACAAGATCATTCATATTGCTCTCCGCCTCGGTAAATTCCATCTCATCCATTCCTTCCCCCGTGTACCAGTGCAGAAAGGCCTTTCTCCTGAACATGGCAGTGAACTGTTCAGAGACCCTTTTGAATAGCTCCTGAATAGCCGTTGAATTGCCAATGAATGTGGCTGACATTTTGAGACCCCTCGGTGGTATGTCACAGACTGCTGTCTTTACATTGCTCGGTATCCATTCAACAAAATATGTTGAATTTTTATTCTGAATATTGAGCATTTGTTCGTCAACTTCTTTCATGGACATACGTCCACGAAAAACAGCAGCGACTGTCAGGTACTTTCCGTGTCTGGGATCGCAGGCAGCCATCATGTTCTTGGCGTCAAACATTTGCTGGGTCAATTCTGGGACAGTCAGAGCTCTGTACTGCTGTGACCCACGTGATGTTAATGGAGCGAATCCAGGAATGAAGAAATGGAGACGCGGGAAGGGCACCATATTGACAGCGAGCTTTCGCAGGTCTGCATTAAGTTGTCCGGGAAATCTGAGGCACGTTGTCACTCCACTGAGGGTTGCGGAGACCAAGTGATTCAGGTCACCGTATGTCGGGGTTGTCAGCTTCAGGGTGCGGAAGCAGATGTCGTACAGGGCCTCGTTATCAATGCAGTAAGACTCGTCGGTGTTTTCGACTAGCTGGTGGACCGAGAGGGTGCAGTTGTAGGGCTCAACGACAGTGTCGGATACCTGAAAATTATAGGAACAATTGGATTATCGATTTTTTCCAATAGTTTTGTGAGAAAGTTCCCAGCGAAAGAATAAAAATTATTGTTGCGTACCTTTGGAGAAGGTACAACGCTGAAAGTCATCATAATTCGGTCCGGATACTCCTCCCTAATTTTAGAAATGAGTAGGGTACCCATTCCCGCCCCAGTGCCACCACCAAGGGAGTGGGTCAATTGGAAGCCCTGCAGGCAGTCGCAACTCTCCGCCTCTTTTCGCACAACGTCGAGTACCGAATCCACGAGTTCAGCGCCCTCGGTGTAATGGCCTTTGGCCCAGTTATTTCCCGCTCCACTCTGGCCAAATACAAAGTTATCAGGACGAAATATCTGTCCAAATGGTCCCGAGCGTACAGCATCCATAGTACCGGGCTCTAGATCAACCAGAATTGCTCTCGGCACGTATTTTCCGCCAGTTGCCTCGTTGTAGTATACGTTTATTCTCTCCAATTGGAGGTCCGAGTCACCGTGGTAGCATCCCGTTGGGTCAATTCCATGCTCGTCCGAAATAACTTCCCAAAACTGTCGAGGAAAAAATTTAATTAGATTTTCACTCGTCGGATTAATTTAATAAAAAATCGCAATCGTAAGATCTCAAAAGTGCGGAGGAAATAAGTTAATTGCGTTTTGGGTCATTCAACTCCAATTATTTCGATTACCTTCGCCCCGATCTGATTGCCACATTGGCCCGCCTGCAGATGCACAATTTCACGCATTTTTCAGATTCCCTCGTTGGTAATAAATATTTATTCAACGAATGCTCGACTTTATTACAGCACTTCCGGAGGAAAGAAAACGTAGTATCTGATAATCTTCGTCAAACGAGGTCGACTGAGAAGACACACACAATGACTCTGAAACGTGTGAAATATCACGATCTTATGACAACAACATGCGATTGTTTTTTCTTCTCCAAGGCGACCAAAAAAAATCACTATCGTCGTTGTTCTTCAGTTTCATTTTTTTTTCGAAGACAAAAGATTGCAGATTTGTTTCAATACATATAGAACACAAGAAACGGGCATTAAATAATAATTGGATTTCTATAACTGCAGATGAACATATTGATTACTTTTCAGGCTATCTCGAAGAGAAACAATTTTTAAAAATGCTAAAAGTATTTGGAACAAAAATTTATATGAGGGATAATAATTGTTTAATACTCCAGAGACTGCATTTTACGCGAGCATGCATCCGCCAATATTTAAACACGTGTATGCGACCATAATACTATACCTCCACCAAATGTATTCGACATTGTTTGCCTACGACAATGAATCAATCATATCCCCAGAGCTTTCATTCCTCCATGAATAATTCACCGAGTCGCACGAGAATATCGCATATTCAGAGCTTTGATTCAAGTTCAGATATTTTTAAACATGAAATTTGTTAACTCGCTTGCTTGCGAAAATAATTAAGTTCGTAAATAGCCAACAAATCGCTTAAAAAATCGAGTTTCAATATTGAACTAGAACTGTAAAAAAGAGGATCCCAGGAAAGGCCCGAGTGCTTGAATATCCTTGAAAAAATTTATAGCCCTACAATTTCACCTGGATTCAAAGCCATTGATAACGAGGAAAGTATATAATTCCAGGGCATATTTTCCCGCTGTCATCCCAAAGCCGTTGACTCACTCCGAGAATTAATGACAGCGAGAAAGTGAGTTGAACGGACTGCTTCATTGAGCATAAGCTCGCTTGTCATTCGACGTGAATATAAACTACTTAGCGTGACTCGCACATAAGTACACCTTTGACGGTGTCCACGGATGACTCGCACATTGCGCAATTGTAGTGGATAATAACAGTCCGTGTAATTTCATTTCCCATACATGATAAATCATCGTCATTTATTCCGCTGTGACAACTTCTAATGGAACAATCACTCATGTTCATTCAGTTTAGTCAAAATATTTTTTTTGCTGTTTAAATTGTTCTTGTATGGTTAATAAATAAAACTGAAGTTGAGGGATTGATCCGTACGACTACGAATATGGATCACGAAAAATAATTTTCAGGAAATTAACGCACCGAATAGGAAGACGTTTAACAAAATATCTTCAACAAAAATTGAATTTCAAATATTTTTGACGTACCCCAACAGACAGGGTAAAGAGATCAAGAGACGGAAACTCCGTAAATACATTAAAACCGGATGAACCTCTTACACAATCCAGTGACAGGTTCTATACCTGAAAGAATAAATATACATAAATATTTATGTGTTCTAAGGGTTGTTGTTCAGGTCGCTCCTTCAACACGACTATTTTTTTCTTAATCCTAACATTTTCTTTCGTAACAGAATATTAATAAATTTTTAGATCACCAAAAAGTTCTTCGCCATAATTTTTGAAAGATTCTTCCAAATATTTCGCAAATATATTAATACTTATATCAATCCCACATCCGAAACTTGGTAAATCAATCTTAGAGCCCCTAGAGATGCTGAAAAATGAGGATTCCCTCATTAGCATAATCAATAAATAATTACTACCAAAATCTTTATCTGAACAATCGATTTTATTCAAAAAAAATTCCAGAAAAAAAATTTAGTATTTTGCCAGTGAAAGTGTGCGTGAGATCAAGTGCTTGTGGCACCATCGCTCAGCCAGTTGTTGGACCACGATTATATGATCTATCGACAAATTGCCCGGTTGGTAAATCAGTCCCTCGATCCTCGGTGGATTGACATTGATATCTTCTTAATCGTCATCCTCCCACGATTACAGGATAGTCCTCCCAGAACCGAAGTCGACTGGACTGATGGGCAATTAAGGTCCATTAAAATATTTCGATGATTTTTAACGACGAGCAGCGATGATGGGGGCAGCGAAGGGGTAGGCTGAGTAGGCAGCAGGGGCATATCCATAGGACGAATAGGCCAGAGCTGGGGCTGCAACTGCTGGGGCTGCTACGTATGGAGCTGCGTATGCGTGATTTACTGAATGTGCATTGTAACTACTCGCATATGTGCCTACTGTGAGTGCTGCAGGTACTGCCGCTGGAACGATCGCACCGGCTGAGCAGACGGCCACGAAGGCGAAGAAGAGGATCTGAAGAATAAATAAAAATTGTTGCAATTTATTGCTCCGTAAACGATTATTTTTTTATTCTAATCCTGTGTAATTCTCGTGTACAAGAAAAATTACACCCAATTTCTACCCGAAATAACGCGACCATCATGTCTGATCTAATAAAGTTCTAATCTACTGGAGCTTACGGTGCGACAGTCTGTATTGTGTTTAAAATAGAAATGGCATGGAAATTGCTAGCAGCTACTTTATGAAATTTAATCACATGTTTTAGATTTCCAGATCTATTGAAAACTATTCAATAATCGAGTGATCTTATTTCCATTTGCTACTGAATAAAGGAGAAAATGTTTTCGTCTGAGAAATCCGATTCTTCCGGGCAATAAGCGATCTTGAAAGCGAGGGAACCTCTGAATGCAACGTTTTATTTACCAGAATATTCAGGATTTATCTACGAGTATTAAATTGAATGATGAGTTTGGGGAAAGATTGAAAAATTTTCAAGAATCTGATTATCTCGAAAATTCCGAGAATTTTCTGCAAAAAAATTATAATGAAAATGTGACTCTCTTTCAAATTTTCTTCGCCCATTTTAATTACCAAATTAATAATGAATAGTATTCGAGTATTTATTGTAGTGTGTACTACATAGTGAAAGCTACTTTGCCCCTCTTTGACGGGGCATACATTGAAGTGTATTGAATGCTACTTACGAGGCACTTGGTCATCATTTTGATTGTTTTTGGGGTTTGTTCTGCTTCACTGGGAAAACTGATGTTCAATCGATGTTCAGCTTCGTCTTTTATACTGACTAGTCTTCGGTGGGACAACCAACAAAGGAATTCAATCCCCCACCAAGATGTAACCTCCCCCTTTGGTTAAACAGTTTCAGCATTACTCGAACATACTAGAAGGCCTCCTTGAGGTACCCACCAGGCCACGCCCGATTGGCCACTCTTCCTCAAGGGGGAGTCATCGAGAGGCACTCGGTGGCCCATACAATGATTTTTTATATTTTACTCCTTATTTTCTCCCCCCAGATCTCGTTGTTTTATTTGTTAATGCGAAAACAGAGCACGTGACGTGAAGTTCAAGTCTCTTTGTCCCCTTCTTCACCCTTCAACCGCACGCAATTAAATCCTTCAAGGATTTCACATCACCCAGCGATGATTAAGCGCATTAACTGCGTTGCTTTTACTTAATTTCGAATTCAGATTCCCAGTTGACATGGAAATTGGATAGAAAAAGTGACATTACTGAATGAAATAAAATGAGTTCAATTGGACAATTATGCTGCACACGTATTTTAAACCCGGATCTGGGCAAATTGTTACCGAAATGTCGACAATTTCACTTTTGGAAATTCGGTGGACGTTTACGGGGTGTCTAGTCTTTTCATTTCAAAATTATCAATTCCTTATGATTTCAGACTCCAAGAAATTTCCGCCTTCCAACTTAACTTGGATCTGGCTCCACTAATTATTAGTAACTGTCCCAAAAATCATAATTTTGTCAGAATTTCAGTATAATGTGAAATAGTAATCACATTCCAATCCAATTAATTTATCATTTTTTCTGGAGTCCATGTACATTATTAAAAATTAAATTATTATATGATGGCGTCTTCTTATATAATCCCAAATACGCTTTAACAATAGTGTGCAAGAATTATGCGATCCCGCGTAACAACGTCTTAATATTCCCCCCAAGTCTCGTCGAATGGAGCCACTGACGATTGTGTCAATCAGAACATTTTCATCGTGCATGTCACGAGTAATTTGCTTTCGTAAAATGCGAGGACGTACGCGGCTGGTCTTAATATTATCAGTGTCGCAGTTATTGTCACCTAATCCCTGGCACGACCTTCCAAGGAATGTAAAGACACGTTTTTACATGGCGAATTATTTCAACACAACATTTTTATTTTGTGATATCAATTTAATATCAACGAGTTAATATATTCAAAATTTTACAAGTGAAAAGAACAAGTCTAATTCCTCCTGGCTTTTGTAATTTTTCATCCTTCAGAAGTTTCTGAATTTCGGTGATATACAGAGAAGCAGAAACACCCAGCACGAGCTGGATTCATTATACGTTCAGTATCCTGCTTTTGATTATCTTTTTTAATGACGAAATTCATGAACATAAAGCCCGGAAAAATAATCACCGGAAACTGGAGGTTCTGTCAGTCTCAGAGGATTCACTCGTAGATTCTGCCACCCACATGAACCCCATTTTCGTCACTTTCTTGACATCCCACGTGGAATCGATAAGCACAGGATAACAGGTTAAATTATTTGCGGATCCTCACCCCCGCAATAATCCCCCTTTACTTTCGGAAACGTATAAACCCGGGGTTGATCGGTTCATAAGGGTTGAATGCACAGCAAAAAAAGTTCAATAAAACCTGGGCATAAATATAATTTCAACAAATTCAGTGCTTTTCGCAGAATTTTTCTATAACTTTATGTCAAGACATTATGTCAACATTTTATGTCAACACAACTGTAGAATTACCGAACTTTTCGGGTAATTTTTATCGAACTTTACTCTCCGTAGAAGAATGCGATAAATTAAGCCATTTAATTTTTTCTATGGGAATTGGCTATGACATGAAACATACAATAATGTGTTTACTAATTATTAGGATCACTACCCGCAGGTAGAAAATTATTTTTGTGTCCCGTGATCCCCACAGGTCCATTTCTTTTCGCTCGCATGACGCATTTGCAAATGTAATTTTCGTTTTTGTGACCCCAGTATAAAATATCAGGGCCACACAAAACGACGTGTCATACCATTGCCACTCGCTTAATCTAGCATAGCATAGTGTCTGACCTTTGGGGTGGAAAACTCACAACCCCAAAACATTCAACGAGAAAAGCTCGGAAAGGTCAGTGAAGGTGAGGTGTTTATCCACACGTGTTAATACGATTTAGATGCACTAGGGTGAATGGCATTTGAATTCAATTTACCTGGGTTTCAATGCTTTCGATGATTTTTATCCACAGCCCTCCCCTTTCGCCGGTACAGGGGCATTCAAGCAGGATACACTTCAAGGTTCCGCAGTGTCTGGCTTTACCATGAAAAACAAGAGAGGCAAAGTATGAACTAGTTCGCATTCCAGATCGTAAACGATCTTATACCTTGTGTATGTTAAACACCCACTTGTGGGAAGATGCTCCTGAGGTTGAGAAAATAAAAATCGGTTATGGAAATTCCTACTGCAAAAATTTTCCATCGTGTAATTTTCCATCCTTTAGGATTTTTTACATTTTTTCAAGATTTCTTTGCTTAAAATATTGTAAAGTCAATTTTTATACATTTTTTACAAATAATTCAAGAATAGAATTAATTTAATTACCGATTTTACAAATTTCTTTTATTTTTCATTAAATTAGTCGGAATCAATGAATATCTTGCAATTACAATGAAAAGATCACTTGTCAGAAACCCATAATTAGATAGCAGATGCACTAATTTATATCCTCGAAGAAGAATTATGTTAGTCATGGACCTTGATGAACTTCCAATCATTTTTTCGTTACACCAAAAAATCCATTCATCCAGATGTGGATTTGATTTCCCATTGGAAATGTTTTAAACCAAAGTCAATATCCATATCAATCATTTTTTTAATGGATTGTGAATAATCAATCGACCACGTGGTCACCAACCCGGAATCATGAGCTCATACAGGCAGTGGAATTAAAAAAAATTTCATGTCTGTGTAAAAAATTTATTCAGTGAACGAGGAATCGAGTTTCAGTGGCAAGGTGATTTACAATTGGAACATTGGACATCCATAAATTTAATCAGCCAAGGACTGCGGGTCCATAGGCGGTGGCAGCGTACTGAGCGAGTGGTGCAGCCAAACTTCCGGAATAGGTCGCCCCGAAGACGCCGGGGGCTGCTATGATGGGGGCTGAGTAAGCGGCTGCTGCGGGAACGAACGGAGCGGTGGCTGCAACTGCTGGAGTGGCGACTACTCGTGCCGCTGGAGCGGCGACAAGAGGAGCTGCTGGAGAGGCGATGAGTGGAGCTGCTGGAGCAGCGATGAGTGGTGATGCAAGGGCTCTAGTGTTGATGTCGACTCTTGATGCGAATGGTGGAATATTCTGAGGTACAGCTCTTGCGTATCCGACTGCAGCTGGAGCTACTACTGGAGCGGATACGATGGGGGCCGATGCGACTATTGGAGCAGATACTATTGGAGATGCTGGAACAATTCCTCCCAATGTGACACCGAAAACAGCCACCAAAACCACGATTTTCCCCTGCAAAGAAGAGCCAGTTAGATATATTCACTTGAACTTATGATGATCAGCAGATCACGTCGGTTATTGATTTGTCTACTCTAGAATGATTAATGACTCAATTGACGGATTTGATTATTCAAAGATTTTAATTAATTCTAGAACACTTGATAGTGATTTTATGAGACAATGATAATGATGAGGAATTTTCGTTCATTGTTCTGCTGATTCATTTCAGCTGAATGGTTGAAAAAAAAATTCATGAATTATTGATGAAGATAGAATTGACATTAATTTTCTCAATTTTACCACAATGTTGAATGCCATGATGCTAGAGTGATTCTCACTGACGCTCAAAGGCAACTGTGATATCATTCACGAATTCCCCCTGACTTTTATACCACTGATTCACGTGAAATACTTTCTTCGGCGACGTGAGTGTCCTAACAATGAAACGATGGGACCGTTATGCAGCCGATGAAGTTTGGATTTCACGTATCTGACGGGTGTTTGTCCCGATAAACTTGAAGCGATAGCGTTATGTCATTCAGTGGGTGGATTTCAAGTACTCGACCGACATTGCTCTCCTCCTTGTCGTGAACTTTATCTTACCTCTGAGTTGGTGGAATAGATATTGGTATCAATCATTCGTTATGATGAGATTTAGGGTGAAATTTGGAAAGTAATTTAATAATTAATAATTTCGATCTGAAGTTGATGTCGCAAAATTCTTATGGAAAATGTTTCAATCGAGAAAATTAGGCGGGAGGATGACGGTAGTGATACTAATTTCTCGAGAGAAGACTGAAGCGAGAGCAAATGTGAATCATTCTCTCGTGTGGATTCTGCAGGGGTTTACTTGACAACTGTAGAAGCCACGCGACGGAGCACGTTTTTGAATTTATATAACATCTAACATAAACACGAGTGTCTCAAGCATCTGGAAAAGCTTCAGATAGAGCACTACTGATTTTATATGTAGGCGATGTCTGTTCAATGGTTTCACTTGTCAAGTCGATAATTGACACAACGATGGACGTCACGTAGTAATTGAATTTCAATTTTTCAACGGGTGTATTGACTCATATTTGAAGTCACGATGCTATGATTTATGTATAGAAACAAAGTTGGAGAAAAGTTACCGAACGAGTCAAGTAATCCTCGAGGGAACTCCATTTCACTAGTTTTTCACTAGCACCGGACAAAAAATGTGAAACAAATTATGAATTCTTTCGGTCAAACCGAGAAAATTTATTCAACATGGGGGTAATCTGGGGGTCTCTAAAGCTTACCCTGCGTTTCATAAAAAAATTATTCCAGGACATTGTACTTTCATTCGGCCGAGAATCGTGAATCATCTGATTATAGAAAAAAAAATTCGCATAAACTGCAAAATATTCCATATTCAAATTTTTTTCCAATGAATTATTTTCGCTCTATGATTACCTTTCATGCAGCAAAATTTGTCATAATTTGTCAGGAAAGTTTTTCCCACTTTTCTCACCGCATAGGGATGATATTGATCGTTCTATTTTCATCCTGTACAGCACAGGTTTATTAATAATCTCAATTACTATCTCGGGAAAGGAGACTGTTATCACTAGCGTTGGATGTGTCGGTGGAAGTGATTTGCAATAGAATTTTTACGTAATAAAATCTATTCTACCGTAAAGTATTATGATAGGATACATTAATTTCAAATGTTTCCTTTGAAAAGGTAAATAATAATGAATAATGTTTCATTCATCTGAATGGACACACAAAGAATAATGAAAAATTCCTGGCATAAAGTCGATCAATGGTATTTATTGCAACAGCTCAGAACAACAATCATTCATAAAATTTCAACATCATGTTCACTTGAGGAGAAGCGGTGCAGCAGCTGCAGCGGGATAAGTCAATGGGGCACTGTATGCAGCGTATGGGTACGCATAGGGACTGGCAATTGCTGGTGCTGAGTAAGCAAGTGGTGCAGCAACTGCACTAGGTACAGCAACTGGAGCGGTGTAAGCCAGTGGGGCTGCAGCAAGAGTGTTGTAATTTCTTGCAACAACTTGACTACTCCTGGACGTGACGAATGGTGCTGGAGCTACTGCCACTGGTGCTGCAGCTACGATCGGTGCAGCAGGAACAATTCCAGCTGAGGCCACAGCCAGAACAGCACAGATGCACTGGAAAAATAGACGAACAAATTAATTATTAGCCTGGTATTTTTCAACCAACTAATAAACAATTATTAGTAGGTGTGGAAAAGTAAACTCACAGCGAGTTTGAACATTTTTAATAATTGGTGAATGTCTTTCTTCGGTGAGT
The DNA here is from genome assembly GCF_034640455.1 of Diachasmimorpha longicaudata. Taxonomy (NCBI): domain Eukaryota; kingdom Metazoa; phylum Arthropoda; class Insecta; order Hymenoptera; family Braconidae; genus Diachasmimorpha; species Diachasmimorpha longicaudata. The sequence continues at coordinate 6,957,327 of NC_087226.1, read as the reverse complement.
GAAGAACGAGTGAAGAATATGGGACTGGCTCAACTATTTTATACTCAACTGAATCCGCCCCGCCCGCTGAATTCAAGGTGTCCTCACGCGCAATCATACCTCGAGAAATTACAAAACCCTGTGTACGTATTCTTGTCCAGTGTGACAACGTGAAAGTATCACAACTCGTCCTCCTAAAATTGCATTCAAATGAATTCCAATTCATCGAATTATTTCCCCCACAGGATTTTTTTTCAAATTCTTTTTCGACATACCCTATGCTGAATATAAAGTACATCGGGCGAATCTCGTTTACTTTAAATTTCAAAGTCATTATTTCGTTATAAATTTTTAATGATTTTGGATATAATTGTGTGACCATCCTGTATTAGAACAACATCGAAACAATCAATTTTAGTTGTAAGTGAAATTCGCATAGGAATGTGACAGTCACTTCGAAAGGATACAAATTCTGTACCCCATAATTCAGGGGTCATTTTGCGATGAATATGTTAATTACTCCAACTACTGGGTGCATCATTCTATGGTGTGAAAATCTCATTCCACGTGGAATTGACTTCCCACCTGGGTGATTATAATCCCCCGTTAATTTCTGATCGACTTGAGGTCAACTACATACACAGTATTACCGATGCAATCATCAATCCATTATTCCCCATGCTTACCTCGAGTTATTGTCCAATATTGTGACCTTGAGTGATGTACAATATGTGATTGTATCTACCCTTCGGCCCCATGGCGATAACACAAAATTACGTAATTCGAGGATCAGTTGTGTAACCCTATTTGCAGTGACACGCGTGGCAAGGTTACGAGAATCCACGAGGGAAATATATTATTGGAGTGAAGAAAAAAATATCCCCAGGGTGAGCCCACGTTTTACAGGTGTCTCTAGGAAGTTGGTATATCCTGGATATGCATTAATTAACGTTGTTGAGGAAGTTTACAAAGCACTGGCATGGATGTGCATATATCTAGTGGAGGGGATGAGCTTGTTGAAAAAGTAATGAATGCTCATGGACAGTCTTGGATACCTACCACATGCTGTTAGAGTGTTCCCTCTTCTCGGTAACTTGAAGAACAAAGGGACGCATTCTTCCCCCGTACCTCGGTGACTGGGTGGTACCAACTGGTTTTCTTTCATCGTTGGTGAAAAATCTCACTGTGACTTTGGAGGGGTTGGCTATTTTGTGCGGTATAAATTGGAGGGATTCTCTATGGTTCATCACAGTTCTCAAGTTCATTCCTTTGGTGTACGATACAGACACACAACGCCGTCAACATGTTCAAACTTGTAAGTATCTGACATTATTAATATTATTATGAAAATGAAAATCGATGGTATATAGGTAGAAAGAGAAAATAAATACAAATCGGGAAATTTTACGAGGAGAATATTTCACTTGAAGTTTTTCGCAATTTGATAGCTCAAAAAATATTGCACATTATTTTGAAAAGAATTTTTTTTCTGCATCATTGGTTGACTCTTTATGAAAATACTTTGATATTCAACGAAATATTATAATTAATTCATATTCATCGATATTGCGAATGTTTTGTTGATGTAGTGGTTTTTCCAGGGAGTTTTCCTCGCTATCCTGGCTCTCAGTGCCGCTGCGCCAAACCCAGCACCAGCTCCGGCTCCAGCTCCAGCTCCGGGAGCTCTCCTGGCGACAGCCTACGCTGTTCCAGCTGCTTACCCAGTAGCATCCAGCAGTCAATCCATTGTCAGGAACTACAATGGCCTCGCTGCTGCTCCTCTCGCCTACACTGCACCACTCACCTACGCCTACGCACCAGCACCTGCATACTACATCTAGGGTGCATTTTAATAATGTGGCAGTCATCAGTTCACTCATCACTGGACACCAATCACATTCATTCACAATAATTTGTATCGCTCATCCTGAATTTGAAAAATCTGGAAATCATCAATTTGAATTCTGAGATGAAATCAATAAATTGTGCATTCGACTCCTCATAATCGTTTTTGTCATTTTGATTTATTGGAACAATTAATTTCTTTTATCCTTGTCCTCGCTCCTTCTTTCAGTAGCAAAAAATCTTCGTCATAGGTCGCACGTCGCACTTGAACAATTTTCTATGGCTATGCGAATCGATATCATATGGAGCGATTCAGGAGCGTTCCGTAACTACTTCAAGTAGTTCATCTCCCGCAACATTTTTGATCAGACGGTGCGATCGGATATTCTCCGTCCACGAATTTTTTAATGGAAGTGTATGAGAATAATTCAATGAAGTATTTGTCTTGTCAATGTCTTCAAAGTTACATCTCCCGACATAAATAAATTATGAAATTTGTTAAAAACTGTAAGCGATTAAATTTTATTAAACGTCAAGAAATTTTTGAATTGTTTTACTTTCAATACCGAAGGCCTCAGTGGATGAGTCAAAGAATAACAGAATTTTGACTCGTCAGTATATATTTTCCACTTGTAAATTGAATAACAACTTATTTTTAATCATTGGGAATTGAACCGAAGGTAACAATGACTATCGATTCTGACCACAGTTCGATAATAATGTTCTGTCGCGGACCTTCACTCCCTCAGGTTTCACTTCTGTTGTCTGATCGTACACTGAGTTAGGGTCTACAACACCCTGCAAGGCAACTTTTTAATTGAATTTTCAATTGGCATCGAGGGGAGTACTCGGGACAAAGAAGACAGGGTGGTTGGCTTGATGGGAGAAAAATTGACAAGAGTATTCAGTGCATTGACGTCACTTTACGAGGGGAATATCGTGCGGCTGCGGTGTACCATCACAAAGGAGAGAGGGCACATAATTTTTCGAGAGGGTTGCCCACCACTGAGAGAGTGGGACTCTATAACTGGTCAACTCTCGGTCGTCGACACATACCGGGTGAAGGACTGAGTGGACCTTGAGGTGCCGCCGTGAGCCAATGTGCTCGAGTTACCGCCAAGTGAAAGATACATGTAAACCATTTTTTTTTTCTCTCACATCTCCTTTGTCTAAGTTCAAGTTCATTCCCACGTGTCAACATAGGAAATCGTTGTTGCTTTTTCGGTGTTTGTTTGGAACTTTTTACTTTTTGTGTCTCGAGGGTTTCCGATCCGTAGTCACCGCCTACGTCGATTAATTCAATATCAAGGACGCCTGCCAACATCCGGCTGTCAGTCAGCTGATTCTACTACTTTTTTTTTAAGACGAGGGAGAAGTGACTTAAGCCTCCAAAAGGAGCTGTATTGTTAAAAAAATTACATAGACACCAACATTTTATTTAGAATTATCACAATAGGAACATCGAGTTTGAAGTTCTGAATTATTTATTTGATTTTTTTTAAATACTCGCTAATCACTTGTTAAATCATGCGTCGACTGTAATTAAAAAAATTCAATCAATTTTTCTAACCACCAGACGTGGTAAGGGAGGATACACTTTCAGAAACCACAATCGCACATGGCTTCGTAAGAATCTTGAATCGGCTATTAAATTCCTGAAATGAGCTCTACCACTATTTCTTTCCACTACCTCTACTTCATCAGGAGATGAACCTTATTTCTCATTAAAAAAAAAATCGGTTTCAACTTTTCCCACCCTTTTCCGCACATAGGTACCCTCAGGATGATCGAAATGCCCATATACCTGATACGATATTTTTATTATTAGAAATAACCTCTAGACGCTCAAGACTCTTCTCGTCTATTCCACCAGACAGACAATTTTTTTTAACACCAGGATCTGAAAGGTATGGTAAACCCATAATGATTGATGGGAGATGACGTTTAACGTCCCCCCTCCCCCATCGCCCTTCTACAAATCTATAACAACACAAAGAAATATTGATCTGCAGGATACAAAGGAGGAACAAGCGTTGCATGAAAAATGGACAAATCGAAAGGATGATTTCCTTTTATTTCTCGTAAAACTCGAGCAAATAAGTTCCACCAACCACGCCTGAATCACAAGGTATAAATGTCCTTGACGTGCATCGTTCTCTGGACGAGACCGCCTCATTTCTCCTACCTCTCCAATAAGACCAGAAACGTTCGCTATACTTTTTTATTTTTACAAAAGTTTTTTTTTTCATGCCAAAGTAACGAGTTGTCGACTATTGGTCGGGGGGTCTCTCCCCCGGAATCAGGAGGAAAAACAACAAATTTTAAAAGGAGTCTGTGTGTATGTATTTGTGTTTGTTTGTTGGATAGCTACCTAGTCAGCCCTACTCCTTGAATTTTACGTGAGAGAACTGAGGAAGATGCTCGCTGTTTTCGTATATAAAGACCGAGGGAAACCCCAATTGGCACGCATTACCTGATCGTACGACAGTACAGCTATTCTCAATCAACATGTTCAAACTGGTGAGTTATTACTTCGCACTATTTACTTTTTGATTTTTAAGAATTTATTTCATTTGTTAATCGCGCCGAAATTTTTTTATCTACTGAAGATCTTACTGAAGATCTGCTGTTATCATCGGAAGACCTTTGGATGATCCACCTGGAACTATCGGTCTTTCCTCAATTATTGTCATTTGAATCCAAAAATTAAGAAATTTTATCCAAAAAACCACCTAATTTTTACGCAAGAAATAGATTTGTTTGATTCATTTAATTCAGTTTCTTGCATCAGCTGGAGCTGTCGTTCTAGTCCTTCGTGATGATTCATAATTATTAAAACTAGCATATTTTGGGAAGAATTTTGACTGCTACAAATTACTAATTTGTATTTGTGATGAGTCATATTAGAATTATAGAAACTAGACTATTTTGGGAAGATTTTGGCTGATAAAACAAATTTCTAGTTTGTGTTTGCTGCCATCCTGGCTTTTGCTGCTGCTGCTCCAGGCTACGTAGCTCCCCTGGTGTCGTCGTACTCAGCACCCCTCTACTCAGGATCTCCATTGGCCTACAGTGCCTACAGCACGTACAGTGCTCCCTACTACGGGTATGCATCATCCTTCGGTCTGCCATACGCATACGCCGCAAAGCCAGCATACTACATCTGAAATTCTTAATGAGTGAAAAATCTGCCAATCAGGAGTGACTTGGACACTCCGAAAAAACAATTCGATGCGATCATCCACATCCACCACATCACACCTATTCCAACAGAAGAATGTTTTTCACAGTTTATAAAATTACATGAATTGTGATCCCTTTCACTCATGTCATTCAATTACCTGAAATTCATTATTAAAATGCTTCCAACATAGTTTCTGTGTATATTTGTCTTACTCCTCTTTTAATTGAACAGTAAAGTCTCAATATTTTACGTATCCCTGTAATTCACTCAAAATTAGCATTCGTATTTACCTATGGACAACGTGACGAACTGGGAAGAGCAGTAGAATGCTACAGCAAAGGTAATATTATTCCTGAGACGTACACACCTCTCACACGTCAAAAATCACATTGTTATAACTATAAATGCATATGAATAGATAATTCAATGCTTAAAATACCTTCAACGCTAAATTAAAATTTGTGAATACGATTTTGCTCATCGCAGTGCGGCTAAACTTGTACTCGGGGATAAAAAATATCCTTCAATACTCATGGGAAAAATAGTCAATTGGCCGTATACACCTTCCACACGTCCAATTAATTCTGAGTGAATTCTGCTGGCGTCACAGGAGAAACACTAGTCGATAGTAAAAAAATTCTCAAATCGTTTTGTGGAGAAATCCCGAAAACTTCTACCTTAACAACATTACAATTTTTCACGTTTTGTAAATTGGGATTTTTTCCTAAATATTCATAGAACGGATTAGTTATTATTAGCGAATGGATTTTGCTTCCAACTCGAGATCTATTTCATCCATTCGTTGATAGTTGGTGAATGAATAAATAAGTAAAGAAAATATTATATCATGATAATTTATTGGCCATCCAACCAGCTATGATAATTCACATGAGAGTATTTATTAATTCATTAGATCATCTATAAGACAGCAGTGGTGTGATGATGAACAATTGGGGATGAGTGAAGGGTCTTAACGACTGGTGCAGTGTAGGGTGACACTAGCGAAGGGGAAGAGTAGCTCGAAACGAACGATGGAGAGGAGAAGCTCGATACCAATGGTGAGTAGCTTGACACCAGTGGTTGTGCCGAGTAGCTTGATACCAAGCGTGGTGCTGAGTAGCTTGTAATTGTTGGATGAGCGACTCCTCTCACCAACGACGAAGAGTGGCTCGTAATTGCGGGTGCGTCCAAGGTCTTATACAGAGGGGACGACAGGGGCTGCGCTGAATAACCAGTGATTACTGGTGTGGAAAGGGTCTTAACCACTGGTGCTGGGTAGCTTGTAAGGACTGGCAAGGAATAAGTGTCGATAACTTCACCGGTTACAACTGGAGCCGGATGTTCACCAGTGAGATATCCTGGTTTTGGTGCTGCAAAGGCACATGCAAAGACAGCGGAGAGAGTGATCTGTAATAACAATTAGAGACGATTGATTTGTGAGAATATTATTAACTGTGGGGGATGGAATGTAGAAATTTTTCTCTCCGGACAAAACCTCCTCAATAAATAATTCGCCGGACAAATTATTCCTGTGACGAAAATTGCGGATTTTTATAGAATTTTTGTCTCACACACGAAAGGAAATTTTAGGTAAAAATTACACCTCCAGGGGGGAAACGAGGGATGAAAGTTACTTTTATCAGAAAAATTAGCTTCCTAAGTCTAATTTTTTCACCAAAACTTCACCTAAAAAGTGATGCCACCTTTGATCTTCCTGAGGCCTAATGTTTAGCAAAAATTTCTTTCGGCGAAAATTAGCGGATCATCTAGTAAAATTTTTCAACCCCTAAGTAACATTAATCCAGCTATTTGCTAAAAAGTAATCAACTATTAGGTCGTTTTTCTGAAACAGTAAAATAACTTTTACCAATCTACCAGGGGGTACACTTACAAGGTTATTCATGACTGATAATTCCGTCTTTTTGGACCGTGAACTTGTTGAGAAGATGCGTAATAATCGACTGATACTATTTTCGGTAAAATCCAGATCTTTTATACCTAACCGAGCATGTATTCTGTATCAATTCCCCCGAGCTACAGCCAACCGGAATAAATCCTGTTTTACGTAAGACATGAATAATGTTTCATTAGTCAAAAGAGACATTCAGATATTGAGCAAATTATCATACTGGGTAGATCGATGGTCCATCAGATGTCCGTCGCAGAATTGGAAAGGTCAGTCAGCTGCCCGAGACATTGCCAATTAAACATCTCGAAAACTGGTTCATATAGTCGAGGTAATTTTGGGGGATTCGATGGTAACCAATCTAGTTAACATTTATTGGATTTCCGTCACATTGGTTGGTATCTATCGCGACAGATATTTACATTCATCATTACCGTGAAGTGACGACAGCAGTTTGTGACTAAAACAGGAATCGATGGGCAGCGAAATCCAACTAAATTTGAAAATACCACGCGCATCATCACTTCCATAAATACTATTTCACAGATACAGTCCACGATCCAGAGTCTTGAAATAAATCAGTGACGAAATCCGCCAGCAAATTATGTGTAAATTGAATGCATCCAGAATAGTAATGCCAATGGAAATGAATGAATATTGATGAAAGACAGAATCGTGTAAGACAGAATAGTTGCCAATTTTTTGTCTATGTAATCCTCAACCAGATTTCGTTATAATTAACAACTTACACATGTATGTTTCTGAGTCCTTGGAAATACCACGTGGAAATACGTGAGTTTAGTGATGCTTCGGTTTCATTCGTTGCTGATTAGCCTCAGCAACCACTCTTTCCATTGATATTAATAGAAATCCTGGTTTAAGCATACAAGGACATTATACGATCAGGCTCGAAACCTGATAATCCGTATATAACGATGATAATCAGAAAAATCATTTGGCAGGGATATCCCAGTAATGAACATAATACACGCCATCATCCACTCCGAAACTCATCATCTGGGTTGTTTGGGCTCTCCTCTGCGTTGTTATCGTTGATAATTGAGATCTCGTAGGGGAGAATGGAGGGTTACTAAATGTGGTATAATGCTACATTGTCATACAAAGGAAACAAAAATACGATGTACGGAGGGGATAATTAACCGGAAAAGTAGTGAACAACCTGCGCAACAATTGAATTTCAATGAAAAATTTAGTGATTCTAGTTTCACTGCTCCTTCGGTGTCCTTTGATTATGCCCCTTTTCCTATTAAATTAAAATCCTCTTTCCCCGAAAATTGCCACGTCATCAACAAAAACATATTGACCACGTGGTGAGGAATGCAATTTCCGATTCATTTTGATATCTCGTTACGAATGAGCTGCGTGCAATTGCGCAGTTCTGCGGTCGGCATAACCGATCGTTGTCGAAAGTTGTCCGAAATATATCCGGAATAACAATTGCTTTCCTTTCACCCTTGATACCTTGCTGAGAAATCATATCAAAGTTATTGTTGGAGAATTTTAACGGTCATAATTTCAAGCATTGATTACAAGGACATCATTTGGGGCCTTGAAGGCAATGGGAACTGCTCAAAAAATTGATTACATTCAAACGCACTTTTTGAGCACGTACCGCCAGGCCCATTAACTTCCTTGATGACATTAAATGGCAACCCTATAATTTAGATGCTAAAAGTGTTTCCTCCAGCATTGGAATTGTGATTGCAACGCGAAAGTGATACGTTATTTAAACTCCAGTATTACCTTTCACCTTCGCTGAAGAAACTGACCTTGTGCGAAGCACCTGAAGGGGAAAATATCGTAGAACTAGTGTAGAGAAGGACTCGGTCAAAAATTTTGCTAAAAAATTTGCCCACTGAAAATATGTTCTTTAAATATTTCTAGTTTCTATCCACTTCTAAAATATTAAATTACCTCAGTCAGAATGAAGATTACAAAGAAAAGCTCTTACGTGATCGACAATATCCTTTTTTTCTCTCCAGCTTTCCTATTTTTATCGTTCAGTATCTGTAGACCGAACATGGGATTATTTATTCCGTAACACTAAAAACTATCGTTTTCTGTCCTGAGAATTGCGATGATATTGACTTTGATGTCAAGTATAAATATTAGAATTTGATGTCAAGCTCTGGTATTTATACTTGAGATCTAAAATCGTTCAGAGGATTTCGAAGTATGAAATAATATGCCATATGTACATATATAGAATTCAGATTGTTACCTTCGTCCGTATGATGCCGAATACTATCCAACAGTTGTGAACATGTGCAACCCCTCGAAATACTCTCATAGGGGAGGACAGTTACCGGTGTGTATTCCGCTCCGGAATCTAAAATCGTCCTGCAACCCGGGCATCCTCTGCACCACGTGACAAAACATGTTTTTCAATAAATCAGAAGCGTGCGTAGTCATGTGGGATTCGAAGTCAAACAATTTAATCTTTGCACATATGTCACAAATTATCATTAATTCTGAATACTGAGTAAAATACCCCTGACCATCAGTGTTTTATTCCTCTAAAAGTAAGGGACGAATTCCCCGCAATTGAAGACAGATCTCTGGAGATCAATGACGAATTCCTCAACATCAAATCTTCATCTGCTCTGTAGCAGAAATCGTCATGCATGAGTTGTCCATTGATATTCCTGAGGTACGTCCTAGGGATGAATAGCTATTGTTAATATTTATGCATAAATACTTCTCATGAACCATTGGTGACGATTGAAATGGCACCACAAGAGAAGTTACGCTGCCCACGTCTATCAACTTTATGAAGCTCCCAGTACAAGCCAACAATGTTCTAGCTAAACTTTCCTTGTCATCGGAAACGACTCAGCTGGATTCTCCGAACAGAAGGTTTCGTAGAGTAAATGAGACAGAATACGTAGGTGTAAATTCTCCGGTGGTTATTAAATATATTTTTAGTCCATACCGACCACCAAGAGCTCTATGAAGGTGGAAATTACTCAGAAATACGAGAGGACTAGTGTGAGTTAAAAATTTTACGAACTATTAGAGTCACTTTATGATTTATCTGACGCTGAAAACCAATTAAATATATCTCCAAAAGAATAGTTAGAAAATGAGTTTATTGACTGTTTGCGATGGAGATGATGTTTCTAAATAAATATAACTTTTCACACGACGTGGGCTCCCCGCAAGCTTCAGAAGAGGTACTTCTACTTTAGGAGATGATCAATGCTAACTGGACATATTACATGCCTCACACAAACTACTGTGTTCCATGTTGCATAATTACATACTGATATAGTCCGCATCATTTACGTAAATGGTATGTAATACTGCAGCCCAAGAGATAACCTTTCAATTATTATATAAATCAATTTTTCAATTAGAATCGTTGATATTAGTTTTTTTGCAATTCTATTATATCAGTAGGTGGGTGCTACCTACAACGTCTGTATTGATCAGTTTAATCAGTCAGCAAAATATCACGCTAGACCTTGATTGCAATTAATTTTAGCGTCGATTTAGTTTCACGTGGAACTTCTGGTGCGCGTGTCCAGAAACCTACACTGTTTACGATCAATATTGAAAAATTATAAATTCATTTTTATTTTTCCATAACTTCGCTTCAAACGTGATGAAGTTTGAGTAGCAGAGATTACATTGTTTCTCAATGAGAAACAAACATGCTGTTTCCACGTGGCGAATCTTGGGAAGAAATCTAGTGATAAAAAGAAGTTCCGGGAAAAGCGTATACTGTTGAAAAATTTTTAATAAATGAACAATATGACAGTAATTGTCATGTCAATGAGCTTGAAAAAAGATAGAGTGCAATTCCTCCTGGAAATTGTGGTGCGACCACGAAAAAAAAGGAGCGAAATGTTTAGAAAAAAATTCAGTGCTAGTAAAAATTGTTGCTTAATACATTAGATTTTTTTTAATTGAAAAATAGAGTGGTTTTTGATCTTCAGGGGATGCTCTAATGCTTTTAGCTACGTCACAACTTACATCCCCAGCATTAAGAAGATTATGGGGCAATGGCAGTGAGTGCAGTGATGAGGAAAACGAGAGATGAGAGGTAGTTATTTCCGGTACTAGTCAATATAAAGTATTGTATCAAAGAACTTAGGTAGAAAATCCGCTTCGTAAAACCTTCTGAAACTTCCGTCAGTAGAGTCTAAGATAGGTAAGCTCTGAGGAATTTCACGATTTCCCAGATGAGGTCGATGCCTCGAGCTTCATAACCCTTTTCCTTGGTCAAGGTTTATCTTTTGTCTTCAGCACGTGGGAGCTTCCATTATCTACAGGGTGAATGGGAAAAGGTGTTTGAACTTGTAAAAATGAATGAATTTTCATTCATGTACAATTCTCACTCAATTCTCAGTCGATTCTCTACACTTCAGGATTTTTTAAAAACGTCTCCGAAAATATGGAGTGGTGATTTTTCTAAGAGTTACATTGCATCCGATTTTAGAATAAATGATGCTATTATGAGAACATTCCCTAAAAAACCCTCAATATGAATAAAAATTAAAAGATATTAAAAAGCTTCAAGCGAGGAATTAAATTTCAGAGGGAACATGAGCAAAGTCTCTCCTCTCTTTGGAAATTTTGCGGAACAATACAATATAATCCCCCTTTTGATGGTGCTCTTTATTTGTCCCCTTTCATCACAGTGGTTCAAAGGCATTCCTCATATCCTCCGAAGGACTCCGGTCGTTACCACCGGCAGACACCAACAGCGAGTCATTAACCGTTTCCGAGAACGTATTGACAGATTTTGCCAGGTCAATTATCCTGAAAATGGAGAAAAACTGACGAACCATTAAAATGAAACCTTTCGACCTTTATCACTGAAACTACCTGTGAATTTCATGGTCAAATTATGTGCTTGTTACTGTGTTTTCATTAATTTCACACCAATTTTCCCAACATATTCCGAAATGTCGAAAACTTTTATTCCATTAATTATTATCTCGTCTACATAATACATACATAACGATCAATAAAAGGGGTGTACTGTTTTAATTCAAATGTAAAGTAAAAACTTTTAATTGAAACATTTTTGGATTGCCCAAATTATCTTCAAAGACTGGACTCAAATGAATCGAGATTATCTCAAATATTTATACACGAAGAGAAATTTTAGGTAATGATTAGACTTCCAGGGGGTGAAACGAGGAACGAAGTATAATTTTATCACAAAAATTAGCCTCCCGAGTCTAGTTTTTCTACCAAAACTTCACCTAAAAAGGGATCTCATATTTGGCCCTCTTGAGGTCTAATTTTTATCCAAAATTTCTTTGCGGGTACGATGTTTGGGAATCATTCCTAGAGGTGATCCATAATTCATCAAAAAATCATTGTTATGAGATTCTATTCTGGGAGATGCATAGATGCTTCTAACGATGCCAGAAGGTACATCCAGGGTATTAAGGAGATTGTGGGGCGGTGGAGGTTAGTGCAGCGATGAGGAAAACGAGAGATGAGAGGCAGCTCTTTCCGGTACTATTTAATATAAAGTGTTTTATCAAAGGAGTTAGGCAGGAAATCTACCTCCTAAAGCCTTCTGAAAGTTTCTTCAGTGGAGTTGAAGAGGAGTAGGTAAGCTCTCGGGGATTTCACGATTTCCTAGATGAGGTCAATGGCATGAGTTTTTATGACCATTGCAGTTGGTTAAGACGTGCAGGCCCTGTTTGGGCCCACACTGAAAGAAGAAAATATTTTTCCAGTTAAATATTCTACTGATAAGGAATTTAAAGACAATTTTCTAAGGGAATTTTTGACCATTTGACGATCAGAACGAAGACGATTCCCAAAATTATATTTTTTTCTGAGTGTAATGCTTCCGCTGCGTCTGTTCGACGACGTAGATATTTCTGTGGCTCGTCTTCATCTGTTTTATTCCTTCAAGAGCACTTATCGTAGGTCGTCCAGCAACAATTTGAACAGAATCATAGTAACATAGTTGATGAACTACTCAGTGATCCTGCGTATTTGGAAAATGACCTCGAAGATTCCATTTCACAGTGTGCAATTTACGTTGATCAGGCATTCAAGAGTCATTTCCATCAAAATAACAACCAGATTGGGGAAAATATTTATTTTTCGTTACTTCGCCATGATACTAACCTAAGGCAATCAACTCTCCGCGCAGGTAGGGTATGTAGTGAATAATTGCGACCTCTGCATCTACCAAGTACCCGAAATCATCACAACAGGAGCCCATTCTTGCTACTCAAATTATTCCAATTTCGTGAAATTTTTCTCGAGCAATTCTCTTTTTCGCCTTAAATTTTTTATAACTGATTTGTATAAATAATAATAAAGAATAGATTTCCAAGTATTCAATGATTTATTCCACTCAATTCACAATGAGTTTCCGAGGAAATTCAATATATCGGAAAAATTCAATATCTTCGGCAGATTCCGAGAGATTCATTAAGTCTTACCCCCTCCCAACAGATTTCCTGTTTAATCGAGAATTCCATAAAACTAAATCAAACATTGAAATAATCGGAGTGAAATTATTTGTAACTCATGACGATTGTCGAAGCGACTCTCAAATATCTTCATCCCACCTGAAAAGTCACAGTGGAGTTGAAACAGAAATATACTGCCCCCATCCGAGTAATTTTCCCAGCTTTAAATACATCCACAGACGTGATTATTGATTTACACAGATAAGGTTCTATAATAGAAACTTTCGACTACTCCCACCTTAGCACATTGACCCAAGTCTTGCGGCCACTGAACTGGAATGCCTCCAATAAATTTAGAAAATGTCCTCCGACAAATCGATATCAGTGTGTCAGACAACTTTAGATTTCCTCCCAGATACACTCATTTTTCATTGGCTATGTGACGCAATTATGAAATTCGATGACCCCTCATGTTTTTCATAAATTGCCCATACGAGTAGCTGACACTTCAAACCTCTCCATCATCCCCAGCTTCATCGTCCCCCGGCCCTAGGAGAATTGCGGTTTCTATTTCATGCCTCACTGCACAATTATTCGGACCTATGACATCATCTTCCACACAGACACCGCCTTTGATTTCAGTATTGCACGGTTCCTTCGTAAACATTAGACGTCATCTTGAGAAATGTGAGTGTCAATTCACCAGATATTCTCACATGGAATGTTCAAATTCAATTTTTTTTTCGATTGCGAAGAAAAATTAATGACTACATTTTTCTATAAAATATATTCCCAAAACTACTTTCTACCTGCAAAATAATTAAGTCTTTCGTAAAAGCTTCGGTAAACACAAATAAAGGAATTAATGATAATTAAGTTTAATGACAAAATGAATAACAATTCCAACGATACATATGCGAATCTATGCACCCCTATTTATAAGACTAGGAAGAGGGGGTTGTTGTAAATACCATCACTACTCACGTGTATGACGAACGGAGCGCAGGCGTACGCTGGGTATCCAGCATCCCAGCGAGGAGATATAAGACCAGTGACACCCCCGTTTGACTTCAGTGCGAAACCGATGACTGGGAGTTTAACAACTGCAGTCTGTCAATTCAAACGAGTAATTGAAATAACATTCAACAACAATTGAGCCCAAAAACTGAAGTGTTCGTGAACACTATTTGTGCTGACATAAATTATTCTAATTAATCATACAAAATACCAATTGCAATTGGATACAAACAGTGCAATTAAGTAACTTAATCCCTCACTGATAATCTTGATCGTACGTTATCAACCCACCATCAGGAGATCCATCGTAATCAGCAAAAGCTGATTCGCGAATCGGTTGACATGGAAGACACGATGAGACTAACTGACTCATCCCTCTATCAAACCGACGAGTGCAGTACAGACAGTGGCTGCAGCAGTGGTGGCTCGACCGGAAGTGCTGAGCGTCTCTCCAAGAGCCGAAATCACGACAGGAGCTCCTCGAGGAGTCGTTGCTTCCATCGCTTTCGCAATCATGAGACATCGACGATTCGATCGCAGGAGCGTTTGTCCAGATCCAGTCTCAGCAGTCAGAATGGTAGATCGAATAACAAATCGTCGAGGTCATGGAGTCCCAGTGACAACCGCAATCACTCGAGGGAATCACCGTCTCACTCGTTGAGCCCCTCCGATGGCCAGAGCACGGACAGTGACTCGCTGAAGAGGACCTCGAAAACTGATATTCTGACGCGGGCACTGCACTGCCTCAAAATCGGCGTTTTCGAGAACAATGGCAAGGAGAAGAAACTGACGAAGAAGAGCCCCAAGAGGATCCTGAGAGAGCCCGTTTCCTATACTTATGTGAGGGGATTGTCTGGACTACCAACCCAAAGAGTGCCACGTAATGCTAGTCAATGTTGTTCACCGTGCACTTGTAATGATATGAGATTGTACAGAAAGAACATTGATCGCAGATAAATGTGACGGTTTGAGGATGAATTGTGAAGTGATGAGATTTAACAGAATTGAACAAATCGATTTTTCAATCTTGTCAAGAGTCTTATTATATGGGTAATCTGGGCAACTGTATTTGCGAGAATTTGGTTGATGATTTTTTCAATCAAGTCGGATAGTTTATTTTTTCATTTGAATGATCTTGGAGATTGATTTCTGTTGATTTTTTTATTCGGCGGAATTTCAACGAATGTATGAAACTAAAATTAAGATCTTACTCGCTAGTACCGAACGATTGGTCACAATCGTTCAGTGATAAAATCTGAGTATATTAATTACTCGGATTAGGAGTACGATGATGTGGTAAAATTATGGTGGATTTTCGATTAGTTGTAGGTCGAGGAAAATATTTATTTTGTGGTCAGAGGTAACAGAAGTCTGATAGTTTATCTTGTGAGCTTAAATTGAATTAATTTTATTCTTCGTTGGGATTTTAACGAATGACTGAAACTAGGATTAGAATCGTAATGTCAAGATTTCAAACTAAAATGATTGTTTACATTGCTGAGTGATAAAATCACAAAAAAAATTGTACCCAACGATTGGGATCGGGTGTCAATGAACTCGTAGGGACTTTCGCAGAACCTCGCGCTATTATTAAGAATAAACTTCAGTAATTATCAGTGAATATCAACTCGAGACTATTGGAAATTAATGAGGAGTGAAGGCGATTGGTAATCGAAGAGATAAGATTGCCCTACTTTTTACACAGTATATGAATTGAGATAATTGATAAAAATATTCCCGACTCTTTCGATGCAAATACTTGAGGTAACGCAGGAGCTTAAAAATCGTATTCAATTAAAATTTTCTAAAGTCACAATTGTGGCTGTAATTAACTCGATGAAAATTAAATAATTGCTCACTTTTATATGAACGACGATGAAATAAGTTAGAATGAGAATATTGAAGTGTAGATGCGATTGAATTTCCTTGTTTTATTTCAATTTAACAATTCACGTAAACAATGATCAACGATATTCACTGAAAAATCAATTATTTATATTAAATAACATTTTAAATCCCAATGAAGGAGTTTAAGAATTGCCTAAATTGTATTATTGAATAAGTAACGTGTCATATCATGTCTCCCATCACAATAACAAGATCAATTAAGGGAGGAGCGTAACTATGATCAATTTAATTATGGTGAAATTTAATTGTCACATTATGAGGGTAAAATATCGTTTTCTCCCGAGATACTATTTAACACTGAGAAATTCATTAGAATTCTCTCTTCGAAGGGAGAAGATGAATAAGTTGAAGTAAAAAAAAAATGAAATAGACCATTCTTACGATTAGACCATGCATTAATAATTCTAATTAATTTTAAAGAAAAATCTAAGAATAATGTTTGATTGATGCAATGACGAAACAATTTTTTTCGTAAACAATTACCATTTATTCGAATCAATTACAATTAATAATTCTCGGAAAAGAGAGACCGGTGCGATATCCAATCTAGTGCCTTGTAGATACTCTTCCCCTTCCCCCTCCCTCTCTCCCATCCGTGTGACTGATGTTATTATTATAAGCTATGTAACGACCACCAAATCATGAAATAATTGAAAATCAAGAACGTAAGACAATGTAAATGCGAATGAAATTAACACTTCACTGGAATGTGAATGTTTTATATGCCAACTCTATGTAAACATAATCTACGGTCTAATAAACGTTTTTCATGATATATGTATAGATTGTGGGCTTATTCAATTTATACTCATCTACCCCTCACTCCGTCTCTTTTTTTAAACTATTTCCGTAAAATATTTCCCACTTTTTTCAATTTTACTAGTTGAGCTGCATGCAGACATCTGCACATTTTTTAATCTCCACCTAAATTAATTTTTTTTATTCAACAAATTTGTTGTATCATATACATCACTGAAAAATATATATATAATGGAATATTACATTATTCGAGAATTATCTGGTAACACTCCCTGATAACATCAATTATTCAAATTTCAACTCATGACATTCAACACGAAATGATGAGCTCTTCAGGGGCGAGCACTCTGTGCTTTTCCGCTGAATGGAAAATTTTGAAAGTTATAACTAATTGAAGCTACAATATGTCGATTTTCAAATGGTTTTCAGTCAAATCATTCTTCATCGATTTAGAGCTGCTCAAGTTTGACAGCAATGACGCTGACATTCGCATGAATTGTGAGAGTTAAAAGAGAACTCCTCTTCGTTATTTATCTGTTATTGTGTTTGATTATTGTGGAATGCTGCTGGTCACCGCTCGACCCATTCAGGATGCGACAAGGTTGGAGGAAGACAGGGACGAGGGCAGGGGGTGGTGTTGGCAAAAGCCAACCCTGAGAGCAATGGGACATCGACCTCCGAGTACCTCTGACCCGATTACGAGCCACCGTCGGTCCCGCGACGCTATATATATATATGTATATATGTATCACACCCTGCAGTTGGATGACGTCATGGATTTGGTCTACTGTGCTCTATTAAACGGATTGATCCGATGAGAAGTTTAGCTGATCGAGCGCCTTTCTTCAACTCACCCTTCAATCACCTCAATATTTTCAGCGACTAAAGGCGTTATTGAATGATAGTCATTGACTTCCGATATCTATTATCTCCGGAGGACGGAAATTATTCGATATAACTAGCGGAAGTAGATATCATGTTTATAATTTAAGAGTAGATAAATAGTTCTTGATAAACATACTTTCTTTACACGAGTCATTAAAATTAAATTAAAGCACTAAAAAATAATGACATGATATGTAGGATTCTGTCATATTCGAAAGTGTCACGTGCGGTTTCCATCACCCACCACCAGTGCCTATTTTCTGCTACTTTTCTCCCTTCCCACGTAGAAACAACGCACCGAAAATAACACCTTAGATTGTTTGGTGGTTCAATGATAAAATAAATAAGGATAATATGAGAATAATGTGGGATGATATTGGTGAGAGCAATGCACAAAACAATATCTGAATAAACAAGACAGAAGACATATGACGGTTATTATTTGCAATATTAATGGCAACAATTTAAAGCGAATTATTGCACGAAAATATCCAACATTTGGTGGTCTGAGACAACTATGATTGGGAAAATTAATTTTTTTTTTTGAGTGAAATTGTCCTTCTGCTCCTTCAACTCCTCAGATAGTGATATTGCGGCAATTTAAAAATAGATCATGCGGAAAATTTCTGTCGCGTACAAAGATCCATTCAGTTATGCTGTACACGTACAGTTACCATTGATACGAGTGTACATCCAGGAGAATCCTTGGCCGAGTTTTGCCAACCTTACCCGGATGGAAAGCTCTGTGCAAGTTTGATTGAAATTCCCTTGGGATGTGTGCCCTTGAAAGCCTCACTGAACCCATAATCAGGAAAATTGTACAATTTTTCCATTGTATAATTTACATTCGACCTTTGCCACCAAGCTCAACGCAAGCTCCATCAGTATTCATTTTCCTCTTTTATTTGTTGCTTACCCTGTGTTATCAGTTTCAGTTTACTCATTGACTTTTATTTTTCAATTATCTGGAACCGAAAAAATCATTCAACGCATCCCATCACACAGAAAGCTGAAAGTTAATTGCGTTTTGCTAAATGTCATTTCGGCTGTTTGCCCGAATAATGTTTGGTATTTTTTTAGCTGTCAAAACCCGAACTTAGCAGTGAGAAAAACAGATTTAATCGAAAGCTAAATTATATTTAATTAAAAGGACTTTCTCGTTTTCCTAGGTGCAATTCACAACTAAGAACAAGAAAATTAGAATCTCATCACTTGAACGCAAGACTTAAAGGAATAAATTCCACCAATTGATTCGCAGATTCGGAAATAATGTCCTTTATATAGCGATGTAGTCTCTCTCTCTCTCTCTCTCTCTCGATGCAATAATCCGAAATATTATAATTCCATAATAGTATTTATTCGCAACGAATGGATGGGATAATAATGATAAGAAAAGCACTGCCCAATAGTTACACAAGTCTGGCTGGTATCTTTCTATTTCTGTACCTATAAATTCATCATAATCGTTATCTCTCTCGATCACAGCACATAAATTATTCCCCCACCGATGATACTCACTATATGCTTTCCGAACCAATTGATTTAAGCATGAGCGAATCCAACATCCACGTGGCTTTCAGCTGCTGCTTTATAATAAAAATAAGGAAACACTTTCGCGTGATTATTAATCAATAAAAAAATAAGATCATTGAAAATTTATGGGAATCGAGTACGATGGGTAATGGTACATACCAAAATAGATTAATAAATTCATAAAAATATTCCCGTCTCTTTCGGTGCCAGTACTTTCCATGAAAGAGCTTGAAAATTGCCTTAATTGTAATGCTCAATACCTAACGTGTCATATAATGTCTTCCATTACGATAACGAGGTTGAATAAGGCACCGGACTGACTATAATCAAATTACTTATGACAAAATTAAATTGCCACATTAAAGGGTGAAATGTAATTTTCGTTCAACCATGAACCATGAAGCGGATAAAATTCCCAAAAATATAATTTCAATCGATTAATTTGTGGATGAATAATTTGCAACAAATTTTCTCAAAAATAAAATAAACAAAAATATCGCTGGGCCAATCTATTCTTCATTAGATTTTAGTAATATTCTGAAAACAGTAGTGCTAATTAATCTTTTCCCAAAAAATGACCCAGGAAATTTAAAAACTAATCATCAATTAACGTTGTTAGCCCTTCTTTTAAGTGCCCGTAACCAGGTGCACCAGATGCACTTCAATGACAAAAGTAGACGAAACGTGACCGTCCCACAGCCACTGATTCCTCGTCGGTATATGGCCATGGTGAGGCCAAGGCGTGACCCGTTTACCGGCTTTTGCACCCAATGACGTCATCAGCTTCATTCACTATAACCTCCCAGAGTGGCCTAGTTTCCACCGCGAGCCTCCAACCCCCATAAAATATCATAGTTCATTGAGGTACCCTCCTATTTTTACTAAATAACGCCACGTGACTGATACATGGCACATTGTTTCATTATTAAATTTTCCAAGTGTAGAGCCCCTTTGTGCTAAGATTAGCCTAGATTCTGCACAATCTTAATTCATAACAGCCTATTCGTTACTACTTAATTTACTAGAAAATTATTTATTCAAACAATTAAAAGCATATACTTTACAATATCTTTCAAGAATAGCATAACATTTTTTCCATAATAACATTTCCCAATTATTTCCTGCTGATTTTTTAAATGTCAATTGTTTCCCCAAAGGTCTGCCCACTTCTGCTATCAATATTTTTCCAATTACAAAAAAAAATTACGAAAGAGCTGCAAGAAATAAATGGAAAAATGAAATGTCAGGTATTGTTGCTCAATGAGTCCTCATCACGAATGCAATGACGCACAATGAGACAAAAAGTGTCTATTCCGAGTGAGAGAAAAAAAGTGAGACAAATCAAATAATCCTGTTTATTTATTGCTCGGTTGAACAAGCGTTACTACATCCCCAACCCTTCCTCCCAGTGAGACAAATGAATACATAAATAAACCACGAATTAATATGCGTTCAACGCTCCCGACTCCTCACATGGAAACTCTCCCTCCCCTTTCCACAGTCCAACAAACTTTTCCATGACATATATATTTTTTATGATTCTCCTGAATGACGAAGGTGGACCTTCACCTCAAACGCAGAAAATCCCGGGGATAGGGTATACCTGCATACGGGTCAGCCCTCTGCTCCTCGTTACTTACCCATTCGTAGCACCGTTTACCGGTCCCCTTTTGGCCCAGTTTTGATGGTGATGACGTCACCACCGTCATTGATGTGGCTCGTATCAACCCCACCTGTCCCAGTTCTCTCCTCTTCAGTATTATGTATAGTGAATTGGACGCTATAACGTGTCTCCTCACCACCCCCTTCGATACTCCAGCCATTCTCATCATTTTTTACAGCTTATCCCTTCTCTTCTTCTCGTTTTGTCCTCCCTTCTGCCCCCAACTGCCGTGAAAACAAATCCCCGATTAAAGAGCAGTCAGCATTAGTGAGACAGAGAAAGTGGGGAAAGCTGAACGTTCCTTGACTACTCTTTTTCATTATGCAACGAGTGCGGGAAAAATTTTCTGACGAGCGCATGCACCAATGTGCGTCATTGTCCGTTTACTTCACGGAGTGATGTAATGTAATTTAGGAGAAATTAAAATTGTGAATTTTAATTAATAATTGATAGTATGTAAGTATTATTCAATGATTGGTGATGATATTACTAGGTTATAATTATTGTTACGTTTCAGAAGGTAATTATGGACATTAATTATTAAGACAATTAGTGTTGTCACAGGTAAACTTTGAATATTTACATTTTTCATAATTTTTTAGAGAATGATTTCTTGCTTTAAATTTCAAGAATCATGTTATTGCTCCGTGGAAATATTGTCTGACTCTAACAGTATTTTCCACTAGAGCGAGATAACAAAGCCAGTAGGGATAGGAAACAGTAAGAGTAGGGAGAAGAACAATTAACTCCATGTTATTTTGTTCTGACCATAAATTTTAATATCTTTCACTTGATGCTTGAAGAATGATTTTCGAACACGTCTAAATTTCGTGTCTGACTTTAACAGTAATTTCCACTGTCACAAGGGACTAAGAGGGATTACCATGGGACCAAACAATAAAAGGAGGAACAGTAAAATAAAACCAATAATAATCGAGTTCAATTTTACTCCCGACAAAGGTCAAGAGAATTTTTTTAATGGGAAAAAATCATGTCTGTCTCTGATAGTATTTTCCACTGCACGGAAAGGCGTAGTCAAATGATTATAAAATATAATTTTCCGACCAATTCAACCCTTGAATATTAGCATGTGCGAATCGTAGTCATATTAGACATGATCTATAGCCCTCAGGCCGCCGGAGCGAACAAAAAAATTTTTTTTTACGCTCTGTCGCTCCTGGGGGCTTTCTTGACATTCGTGGGGTGCGCAAATCCAGGTAAAACTTCACCCTTCTTCTAAATTCGATTTTGGCGAAGGTCACTTTCGAAAAAAACCCCAAGATCAACCCCCTGGCTATCGCGATGGAAAAAAAATTCGGCTAAGGGGCTGATCTCGGATTTTTTTTGGGAAACGCGGGTGAAATGGGGCTCAAACAAAGCTCAACGTATGCTCAGCTTGAAAATTCATAATTTTATAGTCCTCTAAATTTATAACCAACTGTAAACCGGTTTATATACATACACGTTAGCTATGGACAATTAGTTCTATACAGACTTAATCGGGCGTCTGACTCCTATGGTATTTTCCACTGCAAGGCGGGACCGAGCGAGATGACTTCATCAGTGAAAAAAAAAACAAAATAACCAGGAGACCGGGGGTACAGGGGAGGGTTTGGATGCGCAGGCCGATGAGAACGAGTACAACAGACATGAAATCGAAGAGGAACTGCATCGCTCGGCCCATTCACCCTTGCCCTCACGTTTTGGGGTCGTTGCACCGGAGTGAGAGCGCAACTATGACGAGTTGGGTACGTCACGTTGCCGTTGGATACCGTGGATGAGAGGTGAGGCTGCACATCGGACGCATACTCGAGAGGGCCACACACTACGGTATCTAGAGCTATGACCTTAAACTGGGTCATCTCTGCAGCTAAAGGGGTGGCTCTCCACCCCAAACTGTTTTTGGCTCAGGGACGGATTCCGGTGGAGTATAAGAGAGTGGGGGATGCGATGCATGTTGCGCCAAAAGACATTCAACCTCGCGGATTACCGATTCCAATGAAGGCATTGACATATTTCCAACATTTCATAATTCCTTTTTGTCTTCTGGATCCACTTGATCCCAATTGCAAACTAATTTTCCCTCCATTTTTCACAATTCCTCTTTTTATCCACTTGATTTAAATAGCAGTGCTCTCCTGTCGGGAGATAAATATCGCATGAAAGTCATTCCGAAGAAATTGGTCAGCGGTTGTTTAACAAATAATTGTTATTTTTATCGGGACAAAGATTCCCTGGACTAAAATAACGTTCGATCAGTTTATAACAATTTCCTCTGAACTTTGGGATAGAAATGAGAGGTCGATGAGTCATGATGTACTCTCTTCGGACAGTAGAATAAAACTGTATCAGTCAGACCCCGCTATCCCCATTTTACATTTCTAATACACGATATAACACAAAATATTTATAGAAATATTAATAAGCACATTTCGGTAATAATTAAATTGAAATTTTTGGCGATTCCCCTTCAGAAAATCCCAAGATTTGTCGACATCTTGAGTTTCAAACGCCTTCATCGGGAATCTTCAGCAAATCCCATTATATAGCACTTTCTCCTGTGACGATCCCTCACTCCCACGAATTTATAAAAGAAAATCCGTCCACCCACCCTGTAGTTGACCCAGTAGACGTGACCCCCATGTCGCGATCTAAAAATACCCCGCCCTTTGCCAAAAATACAGCCGAGGGAAAATGACTCAACGTAAATGGACTAAGTGGTGTCTGAATCTTTCAGAATCAGCTTAAACGTTAATTTTTCATTTTCATCGGACACTCAGATCGTCAACGGATCAGAAAAAATGTCGTCGTATTTTTTCAACCCCCTGTCACCTGAAAAATTACCACCCCGGTATGTCAAGTATTGCGACTCCTATTTCCTGGGGGAGTGTTTTCGGGTAAAGGAAACGTCGTGAAACATCACGTGGACTTCACTCAGGTGATGCTGTGACCTCAACCGGAGGAATTGCGCTTGGGCTCCTTACATAAGCCCTTTGGCAGTAGTGCGCGTCATTAGTAGACGGTATAGAATTGCAGGACAATGCCAAGTTGAAACTCGCCCCTTTGAATACCGGCAGTCGGTGACTCGAGGCTTGTCATCTTAATTATGGCTTCCACCCACTGGGTCACGAGAGTTTCACATAGGAAGAAACATGTGACTCAGAGCTATGCACTTGCAGCAACCTTGGAACATTTCATAACTTTCTGATGGAAAGGAACTTGTGAGGTTTTTCCATTCAATGTGTGATAGAAAAATTTTTTTGCGAAAAAAACTTTCGACTAGTTAAGTAATCGTGAGTCTCCCTAGCAAAATCTTTTGTTGATAAAATAATGCGGGACTTAAATTTTTAAATTTATACTTAAGAATTTACGGATTCAAGTTGATTGTTATTGTGATATCTGAAAAATTAAGGACAATACTAAGGGACTATAATTGAATAATTGATAACGGTCATTGTGATTTACGGATATATCTGTCTATTTGTGAGCTTGAAGGTTGTCATTGAAACTGATAGAAATACAGAATTTCACGGATTCGATGGACATGCACTGATACAACTGATGCGTTCAAGGCAATTCCCTTGTTATTATCTACCATGTTCTATTTTAATTTAATTTTGTATTAATAATTTCTCTACTCTTCTTTTCTCAGTAAGTTTTAATTTGCCAATAACGTTGAAGTAAAATTATGATCTATTTCTTGAGAATTTTCTGCTCTTTCTAATTTTTATTTCATCGGAACCCAGGCATATTTATTTATTAGAGTAAACGAACAAAATTACTGAATTACTGAATCCGGTAAATAAAAATAGAAAATCATAAGATTAGTTGGGGCTGTTTGTTAATTAGTTAGAATGAGACAGCATAGACTAAGATGGTTCGACCAGAACTTGAGGGAGAGAGTGATATCTATGTCACCCAAAAGACAGTTGTTATCAGGGGACTCCTTCAGATGAGTGACAATTAAATTAGGGTTCGAGGGGGGCTCGTAACACTATATTTGAGGTGAAATGAAATTAAAGATCTTGAAGTAGGTCAAACATTTTATCAAGGTGTATAGAATTCCGAATGAAATTGTCATTATACTGTCAGATCGATATAATAAGAGACTATAATTTAATGATAGTGCAGCTTAGCCAGATCTTTATCTGCTCTGTTGTGCATACATCGGATTAATATTAATTACCCAAGACTTCTGACGAAAAATTACTGAGTTATCCGAGCGTTTATTACACCTTCAGGGCGAGCAACACCGAGAGATAGCTCATTGCAGTTTGAACGATCTGAAAATTCATTGTTCCTTCAACTCCATTTGTTACAACAATTTCATTGTTTCTGTTGTACTTACCGTTGTAAAAAGGGGGAGGGACAGAACTGTAAATTTTCCCGCAGATATTTGTTGCGGTAGGCGGGATCGACTTGTGAAGATGAGGACGGATTTCGCTTCATTTGTAGATAAATCGTACCATCGACTGTTGTATGCGGTTTCACCGAATTTTGAACTCTGAAATATAATTGAAATTATTTTTTTTTTAATATAGATCTTTCAATTTTCCTTAGTGAGAAAAATGGAGTAAAATCTATGTATTTTTGGGCTATGAAATAATCATTTTGTACTCTTTATGCGAATTTTCTGAGAAGATTGGTAAGGTTTACCAAATATTTCTCACTCCGGGGGTTAAAATTAGTCATGGGATCTAGATTATAATTGAAATGTGGGTTTTTACCTCATTCATTAAGACATCTCCTGCCAGACAGTATATAAAAAAATGGCCCAAATCATAAGTAGCTAAAATCAAGAGGAATATCATTTTGGTTACTGGAAAGCCATCCTCACTGGACTGCAACATCTAAAAAAATCAATAATGGAGTATCAGAAGTTAATTGACATTTTGAGCCCTCCCTGAATAATCGGAAATAATTTTTCGTAATCCCTACCGTTATTACGACGAATGCTTGAGTGCAAGCTGTCAGAATACAAGACAGTGTAACAGCGAGAAAAACTTTATGGAATTTCTCCTCGATCGCTGATACTCGTCTGCAAAATAGTCAACATTGTTTCGTAAATTTATCAGTCGGAGTCAAGGAATTTCAGTGTTTTCTTACGCATTCAGATGCATTTGTCTGTTGACGATTTCCCTAATTTTTATCCAGAATTCGCGAGAATTGGCCAAAGTTTTTTCATCACAAATTCTCTCTAATCTGCGTCGCAGTACTCTCAGTTGACCGCACTGATGAAACACGAGCATGACTAAAAAGCTGTCTGGTGAAGAATATCCGGCCATTGATACGTAGGTCATAAAAAATTGGCATATCCAGATGGGGAGGAAAACAGAGAGTGAAGAGGTATCAAAAGGGAATACGCAGTTGTAGAGAAAACCAATTGACAGTCTTGAGTCAACGTTGGGGTCATCTTTCAGTTGTAACTGCAGGACTATCTGGAATAATCAAGTTCACAAAAGGTATTGCACTGACTTATGGAAATATTATTATGACTCAGGAATGGAATAAGATGGACACAGGAGGTAAAATGGGACGCACCCAAAAAATAGTTTTGTTTTCGAGTTTTTAATTTTTCAAATAATTTGATAAACATAAATAGTTGAATGAGAGTCAATTTAGTAATCAAGGACTATTACCTGAGCTGGAATGTATGTTGCGAAGAGTGAGAGGGTTCCATAGAAACTTAGGCTCGAAATCACCCCTATGATTTTAGTCATTTTCACCATTTCCTCGCGTTCCTCATGTGTTGTCTCCATCAGCCAATCTTCAGCCATTAATTTGAGTAAATTTGTAATGGCTGTTATCGAAAAATATTTTCCGATTACGTCTACACGTACGAAGGGAAGATGACAGCAGTAGAATTATCATACTCACTAGATCGGTGAATGCCGAGCCAGATTATTTTCATGAGTGAAAGATTAACAGCCAAATTCACAGAAAAAAAATCAATCACAGCATTAAGATCTCCCCAAACCACTGGCAGAGTCGCTGTTTGTGGTAAATTAATGAGGAGCATGATTGCAAGTGAGTTAAAAAATAGTCGATTCCTCATGAAAAAGTTGTCATTTTCTTCTGGCCAACCTCCAATTAAATGCATCATTGTACGATTCCATCCATATGACCTGACAAAATCTAAAACCAAATTCCATTTGCTTGAATGAACGTTGGGTAGATTTTTTATTTTATTCATTTATTGTTGTAGTATAATTGCTGTAAAATTCACAATTTTCATCGATTTTTCCATCCAATCTGAATTTTTAATGACTATATTTTTTGAAATTCTAGTGGAAATAAAATGTGATAAAAATTTTCGGCAATTCTACCAAACATTTTATCGAAAAATGTTTAACATTCAAGGTTAAGAAAATTTTAGTGAAAATATATTCAAAGGGTAGACTAAAATGTTAAAATTCACCGTGAGTAGTGCACCCTACCCGGATTTTTATACAAATTTTGATTCACTCCCGATTTTATCTCTAGTCTCGTCATCGCACTGGGCTTCATGAACAACTGATGTCACCCACAATTTTAGAATCTGAAAATCGGCACATTGTCAGTAATCTGCGTGAATTATTGACGACTACAAATCTCGTGAATACAAGCACTTTACCCATCAAAATTCCGAAGTTCTCCAACCAATATTTTATTATCACTGTAGTTGTAATCTATTATTTCAGGATCGCTTATTGTATCCCGCACGTCAGGGGGGTCGTTACATAAATTGGGGTGAGTGAGATTTCACAGTAATTACAATTAGATTGAGGGTTATAAATGTTAAGCAGGATAGGCGAAGCGAACAACTGAGTCAAACGTTTTATTTATTTTTAGAGAAATTTTCACGAGAATTTTTCGCGAGTACAAGAAAAAAATATAAAATCAGTAGACGCTGGGTCATCGTACGTTCGGTTAATGTAAAGGCCAATCAATGGGGATCGTTTTATTACTTTTGTGTCTTCCGATATGGTAAAGGATCGGTCTACTTCATTTGTCCTGCAATAAAGCAATCTTATCGCAATAAGTAAGGAATTCCGCGTATCTACATTGAGCCCTACCTTTCATCAGAGTCAATGAACTTACCTGCTGGGCCAAGCCCTCAAGGTAATGCTTACAATTAAGATAATCGCCAAAACAATTTGTTTCGGCTAAACATAATTTTTCCCACAGTTTATTTAAAAAATATGAATGAAACTATTTTAAATTAATGAGAAATTATTAATCCCAATGAAATCCAAAAATTTTGGAATTAAATTGAAAAGTCAATGAGTGAATATTGACTTGGAAAAGACTATAATAAATAAATACATAAAAACAGCTATAAATAAAGTGGATAATCAATGTTTCTCATGTCCTCTCTGCTGTCTAATTATTCAATTAAAGGGTCATGCATTTGTAATGACTAAGTATTTTGTCTTGCCACCACATTTCAAAAAGTTATTCTCACCCCCGCTGCCACGTGTCTCCGAAGGGAGTAATTAAATATTCCTCATTTTGTCCCTCTCGTGTAAAGCCCGGGCTCAAAGGAGAGTAAAAAAAAATTTGAGGATTTTCTTTTTTACAAGGGGAGAGGCAGTCCTGTGGAATCACCACGTGCCGGCGACACTAAAAAGAAAACTGTAGAAGTGAGAATCGCGTCGGGAATAATGGGGGAGAATGCGAATTGTCAGGAGGAAACTCCACGCGCGCTGTGGATCGTAAGCATACAGAGAGAGGTATGAAAAGAAAAAAAAATCGGCATTCCCTCTTCCAATAATTCCAACAAATTTCCTTTTTGCCATGGCAAAAGCTAACGGAGTATTTATTATTATTTCGGCACGTGCCGTCATCCGTGTACTCCCTCCGCTCCTCATAATTTCCTTTTCAATATTTCATGGGTCTCCGTCAGTCGAGGGGGCTAGATGATGAAAAATTGATAATGAGTAGTCTTTAACACCTGGTGTACGCTCCTTCATTTTGATAAATCACAGTCTTCTTTCTTCCTGTTCTACGGCGCGTGAATTACATAGTTTCAGGGCGCGGGTGGAAGACATGAATGAAGGGAACTGAGGAGAGGATTAGAAATTGGCAGAAATAATGACCAACTTTAGAAAGGATTTTCATCCCCATAATGGCTGGGCCCTTCACACTTTCTCCTGCACTTCCTCAGTCACGTGAAATTCTTCGGTGAATGAACTTTGGAAGATCGATGGAATAGTGAAGTTGATAACTCCCAGACTCCCGATATCACAATATGAATTTTATTCCAAACTTTTTATGGTCTCCTCCGCTTATTCGTAAGTTCTATTTACGCAAGTCTATGTGTCAATAGATAATCTCTGAAAATAATAAATCTTACAGAATAAAAGCGGTACGTTAGGCAGCTGATAATATCAGCGATAGTAACTCCGAAGTTATAATTATCTAATCGAATAATCAGAGTTGTGACGAATTGTCAAGAATATTATCACAGAAAAATTTAGTTGACTAATGAATGCGCGTGTTGTTGGTTCCGTGCGGCTTCTTCTTGAATAAATAAATCTGCTCGAATGAGGATTTCGGCTGAAGACCCGTGTATTCAGGAATGTAATTATAAATGAGGTGTTTACTTTCCTCCTCGAGTGATTGAAAACGGTGCTGACTTTTTCGCGCTGAAATAAAAGACGAAAAATTAGGTGACAATGCCATTATGACTTGTATTTAAGGTCACTCGGGACGAATTCAAACCTCGTTGTTAAAATTCAACAGGTAATCGTGGGAAAAAAAATTAAATTAAACTAAAACCATGGATGATTATTTTCTCACCTTCAGCCACCAAAAAATCAGCAAAATACTGACTGACCCGAATGGCATTCCTCCCGTGAGGAATTGTGAGTCTCGACAGCCATTCATACATATTCTTCTCAGGATGAAACTGAACTCCATAAAATGGGTAGCTCACATGTTCCAGTGACGAGACAAATTCTAACCCGTTCCAGTCTCGGTTTACCGACAAAACTCGGATCGAGCTCGTCAGGCCCGCCCTCGCCAAATCCTGAACAGTATCGAGTTTGCATTATCAAATATCCAATTATCTTTATAAATGGGCTTATTCATACGTATGAAATCAATAGTGGAAATCAATAACTTCATTTAGGATTTTAATGACCATTCAATGTGGTAGAAGGGAACGAAAAATGTGTAGACAAGTTGACAATTGAAATATAAATTATAAAAGACAAAAATAAAAAAATAAACTGGTCAATGCGAAGATAATCAAGTGGTGAAACATTTACGTACCTCCTCGGTTACGCAGTACCGATGAAAATTAGCTGTGACTTTTTCCTTTTTTAGAATATCGATGACATCGCTGGGAGCATTTTCAAACATTCGGCTCTCCATGAAACCTATTAAAACCGTGAACCATATAGCCATCGGCATCACACGTGTCATAGCTTCCATTATCAACAGTGAATGTCGCCTAATTTCAGAAAGTATTCGATTATGTACTCACCGGGTTTGAAAATCAATGGCAATATTTGATTACTACTCGAACAGTTAGTTCGTTGGTCGGTGCCTTTAGCGGCGAGGTAGGTCAGTAATTCAAAACCTAAACACGTGCCCCATATTGGAAAATAATCATCATGATCATTCATCTCGGTGGCGATTCTATGAGGAATAAAAAATCAGTAGATGAAGTGAGACAAGTGAGAATATTTTAAAGCTTGAGACCATTTTTTCACAATTTTTTTTTAGTACAAAGGGTAGGAAAAATTTGCACGTATTCGTATTTTAAAAATGGTTTATGCGGACAGCGGTTCCAGGGAAGCAATACAGAGATGAGTGAATTAAATTTCCGAGAAATTCAAGCTCTGGAGTATTATAAAAATCCAGCATTTCTGGCAACTCACCTGTAAATTATCTGACCTGCTTCCGAATATCCCCCAGGTATACCGAAGTTGGAACTCCCGCCGGGAAGAAGAATTCTGTTAACATAAGAAGATGAAAAGGTATTGTCTATTGTCAGCCACATGACACATGGCATATACATGTATGTAAGTTAGAAGTGAATTGTATTTCTCACCCATTGATGCTGTTAAGCATGGCTTCATAATATGAGGTTGGCTGGCCAATCCTGAAACGGTAATTTCACATAAATCGCGATCTGGTAAATCCGGAAAATGTGCATTTTCTAGTTTTCGCAGGGGTGTGTTTGTCTGAGGAATATATGACTCTAGATAGAAGTGTGGAAAACAATTTCTGGAGTCAGATAAATTTTCTGTAAAAAATGTTCCTTTATTTTTTTAGCTATACGGACAGAAAAATTCCTGAAAAATTATGTGCGGTGTCGTAATCACAGCCAGTAAGAACAGTTTTCAGTGAAAATTACAGAATAGGTCAGCATTTTTTCACTGAATATTCGCGAGTTTTTCCTGAACGTTCTGGACTTTTTCCTGAAAGATCATTGAAAAAGTGCATAACTGTTCCGTAATTTTTTCGAAATGTTATTTTGTTTTTAAAGAATTTTTATCTCTGTGAAAAATGACTTTTTGACATTCGTAATTTTTGGAAGCAGGAATTTTTCGATAGTGTAAAGACATTTCCCTCGAAAAATTCTTGCCCTCTCAGTCTTGAAACAATTTTATTATTCACTTTTAAACAGACTTCAGTTCTAGTCGCAAGATGTAAAGTAAGATCGATTTACGGCACGTTCTAGTTCGGTGGCATTCAAGTATTACGTAAGCATCGTTGATGAGGAGATGAGGAGGTTCAGAATTTCTGGGTGTGCGCGTTGTCAGTACAGGGAATATGCGGATGTAGGGGCGCGGGGGAGGTCCAATTTGTGGAAAAATTTGCTTACGCTTATGCTAATACTTGAACGACCCCTTCAATATCAAATTACGCTTCAGATTTCCTGAATTATTCACACGATTTTTTTTCCATTCCATGAAAACAATGGGGGATATTACCATATTGGAACGGCACGTGCCCCAGCACTTTCTACGTATTTAACGTACGAGGCAGCTAGATAACTGTCGAATTTTTCATCACCGTAGATCTTAGCCATACGGTAGCTGAGCTCTTGGGTTAAAATTCCTGAAAATAATTGTTCAAAGGAAGATTGAGAAGGTCGTAGCAGACATTAACAAAAAATTACCGAAGAATTGTGCGCTGAAAAAAAATCAAGAAAAATTACTAAACGACACGGTGATACGGGTTCTACCACTAGTGCATTACCTACTAAATTCAATTAAAAATCCATCGGACAAACTGGAAAATTCAGAATAAACTATTAGATAGAGATAAATTCAATAGAATTGTTTTTCTATTATAGGAAATAATTTTTTTATCGCATCCTAGAATATTCTTCACAAACAAGTTTCTTCTCATTGGACCACATTTTTCTTCATGATGACCTTCTGTGTTTTAAAGCTTCCACCATTTTCAAGGCGATGTTCTCCCACCTTTTCCATCCTAGTCTTGAGATTCTTTGCAGGAAAAATTTTAAAAAATTATTCATCTCTTTCAAAGAAGTATAATCAAAATTAGGGTGGCTTCTGGACAATTTCAATTAACAAAACCCCCGAATTGATAAAATTTAAAAGACCTTGAAGTCAAGTGCGAAAGAAAAGGATAAAAGAAGAATTAGTGTGACTGATACTTCTGAATTATTAGTGCATTTTTAACGGAAAATATTCTTACCAATGATAGGACGTTCATTCTCCTGGCCAGTCCGTTCAACTAGAAATGATGATTGCACTTGAGTCGTGAGACATATTAAAAAAACCATAAAGGTTATAATCGTGACTGGAATGAACGCCATAATTGGCCAACAGTGTTTTATGATTGTGATACGCGCGCCAGACTGAACGAGACTGATAGAGACTCGTCAATTGGACGAATTTACAGGCGAGATTCTAGTCTTGAGTGCCGATACAAGATAATGGTGGGGGAAGAGGAACCAAAGACTTCAATTGCTTAAGTACGACAATAAGTAATAATTCTAATTGAGCAAATGTTGTATCATTAGGAGAGTAAGTGAAGTACAAACAAATAGAGAGAAATTAAGTGTCTTCACTGAAAATGTAATAATTAGGCTTTTTTTAAATTGATAAATACCGTGAGATCAATCCTACTGATGGAAAAAAATCCTTTACTTCTTTAGCTCTTCTCTCACCTACTTAAAGTCCTGGGAACTTACCATACCTTCTGCCGTGGAATAATGATTTTTAATCCCTCTCTATAATGATTAAATAATTAAATTACAAAAAAAAAATCTTGCAATCGCGTCCGCTGTGATGAGAACGAATAGCTCATAAACATTAAACGGAGCTATCAGCCAATCGCGATGAACTAATTACACTCGTTATTTTTATTGCTGAGGCACGTCTGGTGATTAATTTAAGGAAACGAAGGAACACCCATTCGGTCAATATCCCAGTCCATTACGTGCTACTAATTTTGGACTATTTTGTTATTCTATTGAATTTCTTGGGTTAGTGCGTGTGTGATTTCTGAAATTAACGAGCGTTATCAGCTCGTCTGGAATTGTTAAGCTAGAAAATAAATTTATTATTCTAATTTATTGCAATTCTTGATACTTCTGGAATCCGGTAATTTCTCTCGACAGAACTTGTTATTACAAAGCGAAAATGTGTTTATGTAGGCGGCTCTATCTGCATTAACTTAAAACAAACCCGAGCTGGACAACACCGACGTTGAGGCTTCCTCAGGATTATTTAGTGGTCGGGCATTATCAAGTCCGTCCATTCTAATGCAACTGTCACTAAGTTATCCGGATGGTACGTGCAGTTCAGGAAAACCGGTTGATAAGATAAAACAATGATCGTTACAATTTTTTTACACTTCGACATTCACCTTGACGCACCACAGCAGAGGTGTCAGCGCAATTTTAAGCAACAACTGTAATAAAAAGTTTATGATACATTCAGCAAACAATCGCGAGAAATATTTCGATCACTTAAGCCATTGACTCTCATGGTGAAGTTTGCACGTGAGTTGACTTTCTACGCGAGAGAACAGTTAATTAGCAACTTTATTATTCTGCTCGACACAATCTAACATTTGAATGTACAGCAATATTGCCACTGATGATACGTGCATATGCTGTTTGAAACTAGTGACATCTGGCCTCAATTTTCCACGCACTCAATTTTGTCGATTATTCATTGACATGGAATTCAGTAATTAATTTGTCTACGTTTCGATAATTTTGTTTTTCTGTTTCATTCGATAATTACATGCCTGAGAATCAAATGTCGATTTTTTATGGTTTCCTCTTTTTTGTACCCAGGTAAATTCATTTTCACTAATTATGTAATTAGTAATCTATAAAATTATTAGAGGAAGGATTGCCAGGAAAATTGTAAAAAAAAGCTAAGTAGAACAACCAGACGAATAATCTATCTTG
Organism: Diachasmimorpha longicaudata; assembly: GCF_034640455.1. Lineage (NCBI taxonomy): Eukaryota > Metazoa > Arthropoda > Insecta > Hymenoptera > Braconidae > Diachasmimorpha > Diachasmimorpha longicaudata. The sequence goes on along the minus strand of NC_087226.1, from coordinate 6,922,851 downwards.
CTGTTGAATTAGGCTTGAAATTATCGAAAATATTTGGGGCATACTTTTTTTTATATAGCTTTTAGTCATTTTAAAAGGGGATATTGAATTTCTCTGCGGTTCTATTGCAATTTAAACACCGGGAAAATTGCGGCGTTACGCGCCTCAGTTTGAAACTGCTGCCCTCTACCTTCATTTCCCGTACATCGTGCTCCGGCGCTCCCCTCCCTCATTACAGTCATTACTCGACCAACAACAACGCGTGCTGGACGTATTCCAACGTGCTCCTCAGTGAAGCGGTATTTTTTTCAAAAAATCATCGCCGAGAGGTCACCAGTTCTGAGCTAACATTGAAATTTGTTTTCCTGAACGTGCCTACAACAACATCAAAAGATGGTGAGTCTTAATATTTGTTAAAATTATTCAAAAAATTACTCGCAGCATTCGGCACATTTGAAGGTTAGGTCTCGACCACGTGGTGACTGCAAATGGTCTAAGAACTGCAAATAATAGGAATTAAGGCAGAAAAATAGTTTTACCACCACGTGAAGTCGTTTATCTACTTAAAGTCTTCCTTTTTTAATGAATGTTCTTAATTATTATATTAGCAAATTTAATGAATTCGTTTATTGTTTCACCCTCAGGCTGACGAAGTTAATCCTAAAGCCTACCCCCTCGCCGATGCTACCCTGACAGCGAAAATCCTGAACCTTGTTCAACAAGCAATGAACTACAAACAACTGCGTAAGGGTGCAAACGAAGCCACTAAAACCCTCAATCGTGGTCTGTCTGAATTCATTGTGATGGCAGCGGATGCTGAACCCCTAGAGATTCTCCTCCACTTACCACTACTCTGTGAGGACAAAAACGTTCCCTACGTCTTCGTCAGGAGTAAGCAGGCCCTGGGTAGAGCGTGTGGTGTATCAAGGCCAGTTGTCGCATGTTCAGTTACTGTTAACGAGGGATCACAACTGAAGCCACAGATTCAAGCTATTCAGCAAGAAATTGAACGTCTGTTGGTTTAATTCAATTTTATAAAATGTTCAATGAGACATTCCTGGACTACTTTTATATCGAGTTTCAGACGAAATTCGGACAGAAATTTCATTCTTCATTCGATTTAATATTCAATTTGAATTAATTTTTATTTGTCTCATTGAACCTAATTATAGAATTGTACCTGAATCAAACATTCTAATTACTTCTCTCAGTAATTATTCCATTTTTGTAATTATACTTAACAAATGAATTAAAATACATTTTGTATCACAAGATGTTTAAAAACAATAAAAAAAAAGTAAAACTTATGCTGTCTTAATCTTTATTCCACGGGCGGGGAAGTTTATCAATCATTGTTGGGTGAGAAACTCATTTCAGACTTAACAAGTGCCATCAAAATATAGAATCTTTACGCAATCCATACTAATTAATTGAGATGTTATTCAGTGTAAAATTATTTCGAAAATGGCAAATTTAAGAAGAGAATGTTACAGAGGTTTATTGGGGAAATTCATTCGATAAAAAAGTCTTGTGACAATCTCCTCCCAAAAGCATTTGTTTTCGCGATAAATCATTCAGCGAAATTGTCAATTTAATTGTTAGGTTTAATTGCTTCATCACTGCAACGATGTTAAAATAAAGACTGAATAAATGGTTATTCGTCTGTTCTTTTCAATACCAAAAACACACATGTGCATAGACACTTCAAATGCAAAATAAACGAGTTTTTACATTGAACTAATATAAAATAGGAGACAGAACGTTGCTCTTTAAAAATATTGTGTCTAGCCTTGACTTGATTCTCGAAATAAATTCAAGAACTTGTTCTAAATTAGACCAACTAATTAATACATTAGTCATGACAAATATTAAATTTGAGAAATGACTATTAATCTCTCTCGTCAATACCAGAAACATAGATGACAAATGTAGACAACATTCAAACATAACCAAAGATCGGGTATTTACATTGGAAAAAAAAAACTAAAATAAAACATGAGGTTGGGAGATTAATCGAAGTGGTTGAAGTATGGAAAAACTACCGTCGACCAATTACCGTGCCATCTCATCTGTTGAAATGATTTCAGTTCGTTTCGGAATTTAGATTCTCTCTCGAGTTGTTCAATGTGGTTTGGAAATTTAGTGAACCAGTAGATTAGTTGTTGAGAAAGATCATCGTAGTCAGTAAAAACGAGGCTGTTCTCCTCATGCTTAACGAGTTCATTCAAACTGAAACACGAATTTCATTGCATAATTCATATCTCAGGTTTTTTTAACTTAAAAATTGTGATTACTGACCATTTGTAATTGTAAGCACATACTGGCAGGCCACAACCAAACATATCCACGACCTTCATTGGTAAATCGAGGCCACTGGAAGATGTGTGAAGACATACACCTAGATCAGCACTAGCTAAAATCAAAATAATTGCGTAGATGAATCAATGCTCTATTTTTTTCCAGCAACTTTGGTCTTCATTCATCGAAAATCACACTTATTACCCAATTCATTACCAGTATTTCAACAATGGGATAAAAATATTTTTCTCTATTTGAGAGTAATTAATTCTCTGTACCTAATAACTTGGGGTAATCCTTATTCTCCAACCAAGGAGTGACGATTCTCACGTGCTTCCACTTTCTCAAATCTATTATTGCATCCCAGAATGTTTTGAGAGGGCCTTTACCAGTGATGACACAGATCATATCTGGTAAATTTGAATTGTCGGAGCAACAGGCAATTTCGTACTCTGAAAAAATGAACCCAAAAATCTATGTAATAAACGTGAACGACAAAATTAAGAGTCACAATTGTAAATGCAGTAAAAATTAAATTATCTCGATTCTCAACATTGTGATGCAACAATTAATGAAAATTCATTGGTTAATTCACCTGCTAGTGCTTGAAACAAAATCGAAAAGTCTTCATCCTCAGTCCAGCTGGTGCTGGAAACAACGAGCGCTGGTCTATTTCTCCTCAGTCTGATCTCTTCAGAAGGTGTCACCTCAGTTAAAACAGTAGTTCCTTCCTCTTTCCCTCTAAACGTCTCATATTTTTTACCCAGTTTAATCAGCAAATTATGCTTCCCTATCAAGTCAATAGACTTGAATTCCTCAGGAGGTCGATCGTACAGAACCGTGGCTCTAAAATCCAAATCCATAAGCAAAAGTAGAAAATTTATTTTTGGACAAAGACTAGTCAAATAATTAGATGTCCTTAAAGAACAAACGTGAAATACATTTCCATACGTTATTTTCCACTTCTGCTTGAGATCTTCCTTCATAGCTTTCGTAACACAATAATTGTGATCGGCTCTAGCACCAAAGAAGCCCTCGATAAACATCGTTATTTTGACGAGGAAATTCTCTTGCCCAATTGATAACGCCATAATTGTATGAGCGTAATTATGCCAATCGATCACAAAACGAGTGGCGCTTAATCGACAAAATAGCCAGCAGATGGGAATTGTGGGAATTGCTGGAGGATTCTGAATCATCAGGTACCTCGACCGGACATTTTTGAAAAGCTCGAAGATGAGGGTTGCACTCTGCCAAAGTGTTTTGAATATGTATGACAATAATTTGGGTAACCCTGAAAATCAATCCGGTGAAATGAAGTAAAATTAAGAAACTTGTGGTACTAACGAAAACATTATACTTTATTTCATCCTGTTCTCCCCCACATATATGATTTAAAAAATGAAACATACGATCATTCCACATCGGCACTGGTTTCAGGTACCTAATTCTCACATTCTGATGCTTCTGAAGATCCTCCAACGGTTGTGATCCGGCATAACCAACGATGTCAACATTGAATCCTTCCTTCAAGAAGGAAATGCCATGATACTGCATTCTGGGACTCCTTCCGATATCTCCCAGGACAACAATGCAAACACTCTTCGTGTTCCCCTTTTTTCTCAGACATAATATCCCCACAAGTGCCGAAAACAGTGGAATGAGTAAAATAAAATACAATTCAATTTCCATATTAGAGTCCGGTCATCAACAAACTCGTTTATCGTTCCAAACTGACGTCAAGGCTCCTCTCAATCGGCTGTTCGACCACTACTACCCCCTAACTACGATGAGGTAGACAGCCAAACGGTAATTGCTTTTCGTAAAATGAACTAATTCCATCGATTGTACTAAGTTTGTACCCGTTCGTACTGTGCTTAAAATGTTTCGTTAGTTTCTCAGTTATTTTTAAACAAATAATGTAAGAAGTGACCTCTGTGCGCCACAGGCGGAAGCCTCAGGAGATCTGTAAGTAATTACCTCCATGTGCCACATTTTCCATCAGATAAATAAATTAATGAGCTACAAACGATTCTTTATCGATGTGGAGAGAAATTATTGGAAAATACCAATTTATACTAATCTGTTGGCCAAACTCATGTTGGATTTTTAATTATTTATTCATAAATAAACGAGAATGAAACATTTAAGCTCAGTACAAATGGGTACACACTTAGTACAGACAATATAATTAGTTCAACGAAAAGCAATTACTTCTCGACTATCTACAGATGAATCATTTACTTTTCTGATGTGAAGTATTTCACCAACATGTTCACAAACTTTCCAAATTGCTTCATATGACACAGAGAAACAGATAAGTTAGTCGAGCTTAATAGTTAGATTTCTCCAAGTTATCTGTTTATCTGAGATCCAGGTTATACCACCACGACCTCCACTAACCTGACAGTTTCATCAACGAGACTTGGCGCCAAAAAATCGTTGATAAAATTGTGAGTGGAGCCATTACATGAAGAAAGCCCCTCGAAATAATAAATGCATGTTTACTAAGTGATAAAGTGCAAAAAAAAAATCCTGAAAGTACAATCAAGAGATGAAAGATCTCACTCATTACTTCATGGACATGGATAAATCCCCGGATACCCCGAAAATCCATGGCAATGGGGTTACCTCTACCAGTGATGCAGGTGATTTAAAGAATATTACCCCCAAAAAACGTGGCAGAGTGAAGATTAAAATATCGCAGGGGAATAACGACGAGAGAATATGTGACATAATAGATTCTAAGCATGATCTGGTGGATAAAACCCCCAGTCCCTTCCCAACGGCCAAGGAGGTAAAAAAGATATCACCTGGAGGGACTCCAAAAGGTCGTCAAGACCTAGAAAATGAAGCATCTGATGTGGACATTGAGATAGAGGACTTGGATTCCTCTGGGGGTAGTATCTTTAGTCCCCCTGAGAGGAAAAACGAGAAGAATGACAGGGTCAACGAGGCTGATGACTTCAGAAAGGGCACGAGCTCTAATGCCTTCCAGGTTCTGATGACCCGGAGTAAACCTGTTCAATACCTCACTCAGAAGCCTATGAGCCCTGAAGAGGAGGCAGCTGCTACCAAAAAGAATCAAGAGGTGAAAAGCAAAATGAGGCAGAATAAAGAAAGGCTAACTGCCCTGGCTGATAAGAAGGGCTACAACAAGAGAAAATTGGCAGAGGCTGAGGAGGCAGAGAGGATTGAGAAAAGATTAGAAAACAGGGCGAAGGTGTTCAAGAGGCTCAAGAAGGAGGAAGACACATCTGGGAATCAGAATCAACGGTATTCAGGAGGCTTACATAATTACTTTAGGTGAATTGAATAATCAGATGCGTAAATAATCAAGTACAATAATACGTAAGCTGTAACATTCTTCTTGTTGATTCCAGTAAAATGACTCCAGAAGAGCGAGAAAAAGAAAAACTATTGACTCTATCAACAGTCACCGTGAAAGCAGAGATTCATGCATCCGATATTGGACAGGAAGTAAAAAAAATCGCCAGTAACCCCAAAATAATGACGAAAACAGCTAAACATAAGACTCGAAAAGTTTTAGCTACTATCGACGACATTCAGGTGTTGAGGTCAGAGACTCCAAGTCCTCCTCCAGTTGTTACTGCTCCCCCTGAGCCACAGGTTCCTATAAGCCACCCGAAGTTATCAAAGAAACCAAAATGGTCACTCAGGATTAATTTGTCTGGAGGAGAATGTTTGCCCAAAGGTACTCATCAATAAGTCTTCATAATAACAGTTGAAATTTAATTAAAACTGCAAGTATTGACAAGTTGACTGAATTGGTATATCCTTGAAGGTAGATTCAATTTAGATTGAATTTAGATTCAATATCTAAATGATGATAAGCGACTTGAGAGTCTCCCAAGTAATATTTTTGGTCGATGGCAATGATCCTTTGACACTTTGATCTCTGATAACAGAGAATCACTGAAAATCAGTCAAATCCCTTTCTATTCTCATATTAAAAATTGTACCCTTTCTTTGCAGACGAAGACAAGGAGTTCGAAGCAGCGGAAATGCCCAAAGTTTCCTTAAAGCACAAAAAAAAGAAAAAATCGGGGAAGTCCGCAATTTCTGACCTTAAAAATTCAAAAAATAAGCCAACGTGTCGAGAAATTCCCCCACCAGTTTTTAGAGAGTCTAAACCCGACCCAGAGTTAGAAGAGGCATCCTTGCCAGCTTCCGAGACCTCTCCAGATTCTCCAGATGACTGTTTAGAAATTCCGGAGATACCAAAACCATCACAGAAAGTGGAGACGCTTCCTAGAAGTGCCTCAGATCCTCCTCCGGACTTCCAAAATTCTCCAGAGTCCTCAGAATTAATTCACACACACTCCCAGCCCTTCCCCGACTGCGAAATCGTAGACGTTAAAGCCCGGAAGCTAGCTCCCCTGTTCATAAAACGTCAAAAACCAGATCCTGAGGTTGTAGCAGCTCGAAGATCATTTCTATACTCTAGATCCCCAGAGAATCCAAAGAAAAGTCTGAAGAAGTCCCCAGTACCCGGACCATCAATCCTCCCCTTCCCCACAATTTCCCACGTAACTCAGCATTCTCCATCAAAAACCCCAGAGAATTCTTCAGCACCATCAAGATTACCATCTAGAGTTCCCTGGATCCACGTTCCCACATTCACTCCTTCCGACTTCAAATCCCTGAATACCCCAGATGTTTTAAAACCACAAGGTAATCCAAGAAAACACGAGAAACCTCAAAAAACAAATCCGGACGATATATTGGCTGAAATAGAGACGCGATGCGCTGATGCTCGAGATCTGTGGAGTGCAATTTCTCCCGTAACTCAGTTAACTAGAGACTCTCCGAAACGAAGAGGACGAAAACGAAAGTCTGTGGAGAAAAATCCACCTCTTCTGGAAGCTGAGAAGAATCCGGAGAACGTGGTGTGGACGCAGAAGTACAGACCATTGACTGCGAAGCAGATTGTTGGAAATGAGGAGGCAGCGATGAAATTAAAGTCCTGGTTGCAGACCTGGCAATCATCTCGAAGAGATGGCTACAGCAGTAGTGAGGAGTTCTACTCATCAGACAACAGTTTACAGGCTAATCTTGAGTCGAATCAAGTTGCAGTGTTACTTGGACCCCATGGTTCAGGTAAAACAGCATCTGTTTATGCTGTTGCTGACGAGTTAGGGTACACTGTGCTGGAGCTCAATGCTTCGAGTAGACGACCTGGCAAGAAGATTTTGAAAGATTTTGAGGAAGCAACCAAATCCCATAGGATCAAGAAGACCGACTCCAGTGTTTCTACCTCACAAACATTTCAGAGAGCTGAAAAAATACCTCAAAATTCGTTGATACTTGTGGAAGATGTTGATCTGGTGTTCGATGAGGATGAGGGATTCGTTTCAGCCACCTACCAACTGGCCAGTAATACCAAGAGGCCTATTGTGATGACCTCCAGGGGAGCCTGTGCTCATCTAAACAGGATGGCGCCTCAGCAGATGAGGATTTATTATCAGGGAATGTGTGGTGATAGGGTTGGGGCTCTCCTGGAGGTAATCACACTGGCTGAGGGGGGAACTAGACTGCCACTTTCATGTGTAGAGAAGCTGCTGGCCAAGGGAGACTTGAGGAGGGCTGTCCTTCAACTCCAATATCTGCTACTGTCTGGAATGCCTCAGGCGCATGACGTTCCTAGTGGTTTTGGCGAAACTCTATGGAGCGATATCAAGAGTCATGTATACAAACCTGCGATCAAAAGTGAGAGGAAGATCGGAAAGAGGAGGGAGAAAAGGCAGGAGACTAGTGGAGATTTGAGTTCTGATGTTCTTCAGGGATTGTCAAACGATTTGGAAACAATTTCAGTTCTTTCGAGTTTTGTGGAAATCGATGATCGTATTCTAACGGTTTCGGAAGTAAAGTTTGAACCCTGCTTATCACTACTTGAGAATGAAGAGTTGTATTGTAGGAATAGAGACCAGATGGTGGAGATTTCTCAGTGGCTGAGAGATAGAGTGATGGATAGGGAAGGTGGAAAGGATGAGAGGACGAGTTTTAATCAATTTTTAATGATGAAGAAAGAACTTAATCTTGGAGTCAATTTGGCACTCTCGCAGGTGACGAGTAATAATTTAGATGGTTATTCGATAAGAACTGATTATCTACCAACTGTACGGACAATTTGTCGAGCAGAGGACCTGAAGATAAATACCAATTCAAAACGGGGGAATCGATTTTTTCATTATCTGCAGGGTCTCAGACTACCGTCAGCATCGACCAAGGCCAATGTCCTGGCAGCTGCTTGTAAAATACTGCAAGAAGATAATCAGAAAAATAGGGATATATGAAATTTATCAATTGATTTTTAAGAGTAGTCTATATTGAACGCTTTGAGTACTATTTGAAATTGTGGGGAATCTATTTGTACTATTTTTTTTTCTTAATACAAAGTATCAATTCTCGGTGAGAAGTGATGAAATGAGAATTATGTGCTGTTAATAGTAATGGATAGAATTTTTTTTTATTTTTCAGGAATGTTGTTATTTTTAAGAATGGTAAATAAAGCTTAATTAATTGAGTATATTAAACCGAACCCTTGTTGACCGTATTTATTGTAATGCAGAAAAAAAATATATGGAGTCTTAAATATGGAAATATGAATGAAGTATTAGTATTGAGTGTTGAAATGTTGAGAAACCAACAGAGGACAAACTTCAATTAGTTTATGCGAATGAGAAAGGTACTTAATTTTTGGGGTACCAACAATGAAAATTATCAGTAAAGAAAATGACTAATAACTCGAAAGGGGGAAATAAATTTTTTGATTGTTGGAGTCTCGGACTATTGTCAGTATCAATCAGAGCCAATGTGTTGACAGATACTTGTAACATATCACAAGACGATAATGAGCAAAGTGGGAACATGAAAACGCTTAGCAATTTATTAATTGATTTTTATGAGTAATTTATTTTACTTCTCGATTGGAAAGGATAAAATGAAAAATGATAATGATTAGTAGTAACTGCTATTTTTCTCTGAAAATGATTGAGACTCAGAAGGATAAATGAAGGTTGCTTCACTGAATATATTGAACCCGGACACTCGTCTGCTCTTATTCTGGTGAAAAAACATAGAAACGTACATTTGTGGAAGTACCATTAAATCTTAAAAAGATGTAATTTACGGTTTAAGTCTACAAATTTCAGGATTTTTCGGATGAAGAAGTCACCATAGCGATGAGCCACCTTGGTATCAGCGATGTGGATCATATCATGATCAATGTAAAAGTCCAACTGAAAAAGAAAGATCATTTTAAAGAATTACTTCCCAATATTTCGTCGCGATCTATGAATTCATATCCTGAAAGGCACTCGGACTCACCTCAGACCCAGATTGGAATTTTCCATCGAGGCCAGATGCACCCTTGGTCCACACAATATTCTTCATCTTGTGCTTGAAACAGAGGAGATGAATCGTTAACCCGGCTACCTCCTTATCAAGATCCCAATTCTCATCGGGACGTGACGAGCTGCACATGAATGTTGCCAGTTTGTTCAGTGGAAGTGTGGTATAGAGCTTCAGGTAGGATCTGATTGTTGGAAGCATTTTTTGCTGAATGACTTCATCCATGAACACCTAAAAATAATGCGAATCGTTATTATTCTAATTATACATCAAACCTTTCATTAGAGATCAATAAAGCACCCCTGCGCAAAAGTTTTGGTTCAATTTTGAATTATGAAATGTTATTCCTCAAGAGGATTCATCAAATTCTAAATTTTCCAAAATTCTATGATTCTACTCTGATTTTTCCCCAGAGTTAAAGAGTTCAGCCAACGCTGAGTACAAGGCTCTCAAAAAAACCTACCTGAGTCTGATGTTTGATAGCATCCTTAGTATAATCCTCCTTCTCGCTATCAGGGCTAGGTGGTACGGATGATAGGAATTTGGGGCAGGCATACGTGAAACACGCCTCGAACTCGGAAAGATCTCCATACTGCATCTTGTACATCTTCTCGTGGTAGTTCCTGTCCCTCAGCTGCTGCTGGAGGCCCTCATCAATGCACTGGGGATGAAGAACAAGGCAGATGGCCAAGAGATGATACATCTGGTCTGTCTGCTTATTGATCTGATCGTTCTGGTAGCTCCTGGCAGCGAACACTTGTTTGGTGCGCTGGATGTAAAGAAGAATTCCAGAGAAAGTCCTGATGGCATTGGAATATCTTCTCATCATCATGTAGGCGAATCCCACGTAATAAGCAGTTGCAATTTGGCATCCAGGAACGTGAGAGTATGCACTCTTCTTGTAGATCTCGACGTTCTCCAGGACTTTGATGGCTTGGTAATAATCACCGAGAAGTGAATGAAGTCGAAGAAGACCAATCAGAGCAAAGTAACCCAGCATTTTGTAGAGTGGATGCTTGCCGAAAGGCCCAGCAACAGAATCAGGATCTCCACCACTGGCGAACACTTCCAATTGACTCTTGATCTTGGATTTGTCTACCAGGTAATGTAGAACATTGAGGACACACAGGACATCCCATATCTTATGATGAGTCGCCAAGTTTTCAAGTTCCTCAGAGCTCTTATTAGCAAGATTAGCCCTGTACTGGGAGAATGACTGAAACTGATACACAAACTCATCGATGAGCTCCCAAAGCCACTGGTCAGGTAGTTCCAGCTGCACAGGCTCGTCGGGATTGAGGATATAATTGAAAAGATCGCAGTAATTGTAGAACGAGCCGAATCGTTGCTCCAAGCTCGGCTGGTTCTTCGCATAGATGTGACGGTAGTAGAGTTCCTTGTACAGGATCAGGAAGACCGTATCGTTCTCGACTATGTGAGCAATGTCCGAGTCCTCAGGCCACGGCTGCTTCTCGAATAACTGCTCTGATATCTTGGGAAAAGTGTTCTCATAGAGGTTCTGAATCTCGAAGATCATTCCCTCGTTTATACAGTTCCTGAAGTAGATGAGAAACTTGCGAACAACCTCGGGGACTGTTCTGTATCTGTCATACGGTTCTGCGCGTACCTCGGGGCCAGAGTACTCGTCGTAGTTGTCATACTGAACAAGGTTTTTTGGTTAATCGTGAGATTTTATAAATTTCCCGTGTTATCGGGACCATTTTTTAGGGGATGAATGATAGTTTACTTACCTGATCGTTATAATCGTCGTAACTCATGGTGCAAAAATGTGACAGAGGTGGGTCTAACCTAAAATGCACGAGTCGGAGCACAAGGAGTGAACGAGTGGCGTGGATTTCTCATATGGGTAATGGCTGCTGTTGGACTTGGCATGGTTGCATCCTACCATCAATATCACGAGGTGGATGACTAGATTACTACTGTATCGACTGGCAGCAGGCGGGAGAGTTCGAATGGGTGAGTGTATATCAAAACAAATAGGAAATTCAGATTCTCTTTTTTTACAGAATTTACAGTTTTATAGATAATTTGAAAGAATTATCGCATTTTTCATAACTATAGATGATTTTTGAAAATGTCAATTTTGAGGCAATCAATACATCGAAAACATCATACGCTTCACTTATAATCAATGACTGGATTACGGATGCAAGAATTTAAGAGGTTTCAATCTGAATATTGTTCATAATCACATAATATCGGGAGATAATTTTGATAAGGAGGAAATGGAAATTTAATAATTTATTTCATCCCATGCTAATGGGGACGTTAAATTATTCATTTGCATTTCACGCTCCATCGAGTTTATTTCCAAATATTTAAAAATCTTTATCATTATTATTTTTTATTTTATTCTACTAAACAATCAACAAATAATAAATTATTCCTGCACAATATCCGTTGGAACTAATTGTCAGATGATATTGTCTTGGAATATACTTCAGAGAATATCTTCGCATCTAAAGCGGGTAATGAAATTATTAGTGTAACCTTTTTTACAGAGCTTATTTAGAGCTTTAAGAAATTTTCTATCAAAAATTCAGTATATCCTTCAGAATATAAGAGATATTTCCTAAAAACTTAACTAGAAACCAAATCGACTTAATGAGCAATATTTTACCGACTCACCAATGAATTATTGCTCATCATTTGTCTTTTATGAATAATTGTTTTGATAGCAGCTACAGTTGGTTGACCCACACCCACTCGCATCCATGTCTCGCACTTCCCACGTGGCTACCCAAACAGCAACAACTTTTGGTGTTATCGAGCCAATGAGAGTACAATCGCAAATGAGCGCGGTCTCTCACTACGCTGACCATATAGTAGGCGTCCAGTTTGATGATTCCCGGTGTCGGCATCGACTTCAATACGCGTTCTATCACTTCCGTTTACTCACAAACTCGCCTGCCAGTACGATGAGAGTTCTTGACCGTGTGACTTGCAATCGCAGCTTCTTACGATTTTCTACTCATCAATGACTCGTGCAATTGTTCACATCCAAGAGAGTGAGGAACCATAAAATAGAAGAGAATGATCTGTAAATAATAATTGACTCAATTTTTGGAGGGCCGATATCTGCTGATTGTGGAGGTGTTTGCCATTACTTGTTTTGACGGCCAAGTTGGCGGGTAAATACACGAATTACGTGACTATCTGAATTGCACTGAGATTACGAATTTATCAGTTTGCGGTGGAAAGTCATATTAGGTAATAATGAAAAAATAATTTTTGCAGGTATTTTTTTAATTGATTTTCAAATTCGGAGATGGAACGGAGTCGAGTCCGTTGGGTCGTCCAAAACCCAGTGGAGGAGGTGAAGACCCAGAGTTATGATCAACAAATTTGGGAGAATAAAGGTAAGAATATTTTTAACAAGAATAATGACAAAGCCAATCGAATAGAAAACTTTTAACTCCGATGGATTTTTCTTATTTATAACTAGAGAACACTGTTGGAATTTGCTCGAATGATAGTGTCATCTGAACACACGCTGACTTTCATTTAAAATGAAAATGATAATTCATATACGTTAATGATTCATTTACGAACAACGAATGTTAGAAAATTTCTGTTCCAACTGCGAAAGTGATAGAATATTTAAAACATGTCATGATACCTGTTAATTACGTATTCATGGATTAAGTCACTGGCCACGTAAATGTTATTTATACTCGACTGCGGAGACATGCACTGAGTAAAGCATAACAACAGTGGCATTTCAATCTCGTCATTTTCTCAGTGAAAAAAAAATGTTGAATAATTTTAAGACGAGAAGTGCGTCGGCGCCTTTCGAGACCGATTGTCGCAGGACTTGCCTTTTTCGCGCAGTAGGCCTTGAACGTTCGCGAGTTACGCTGTTATCATATTGATAGGGGGGAGGCAATAATCGAGGAAGATACTCTCAATGTTTTGATTTATCGAATCGATGATTACAGTTCTAGATTCGCTCTTAGTTTTCATCCTCTCGTTGTCGGACCTTGACATTTGACGTTCGACTCACGTCTATAATAATCTAAAATAATCTGTAGAATTCACTATCACTTCATTATTTTATTAAATAATGCTGTCATTATTTTATGCTGAGAGCGGTCGTTGCATTATTTCGTGATGAGGAAATGAAGGGCTCTCATGTAGCATGAAGCGCATTTATCTTTATATTTTCGTGTTTTCCTTCCGGTGCGGGAAACAGCCGAGGAACTCGTGGTGTTGCTTACTCGAATAAATAATTATGGGTGAAGTTAAATAATCACAGCTGGAAATTATGAAATAAATTGGGATTAGTAGTTACGTCTTTGTGCACTATTTAATTCCAACTATGCCAATTATTTCAATTATTTATTTGAGGAACCTTTCCTTTTTTTTTTCAATCCAACAGTACTGTTAATAAATATCAAATTCCAGTGCATTACTCCTTTGGATAAAAGCGTAATCTCTATTTAAATAATTTCCCTTTACTCATGAAATCAATTTCAAAATTTTTAAAATAGTATGCGTCGTCTCGGTTTATAGAATTACTGGAATAGCTTCAACGGCTCTGCTATCCCTCCTGCCGTCAAACGCAATTTTCATTATCAAATTTATCCGACCGAGTGAACCACGTAATAAGATTTTTTATAAGTGAGCTTTCCCCTTCAAGATTTTTCCCGCCTCAACGTAACTAAACGGGGGAGTGCCGAAAAATGGACGATGACATTTGTAAGTACTTCCTCGAAAGTATAAGAAAAATATTGGAAACACGTGTAGCGTCTCGGTGACACACAAGCATATGCCTCTAATCAGCGTTAATGAGACGACGTTAATTTTACTTTCAAATTCTACCCCTATTGCGACATAAACTTTTTTTAGAATTGTCATAATAAACACTGTTACATCGTATTTTTTGAGTGAATTCCCAGTGAAACTGGAACAAACTCTCGCTCTTATCGAATTCCGTGGGTGACTATTTTTTTTGAGTGTTGGCTTCTGATAAGGCTTCATAAGTTATGCGAAAAAATTGTAGATAGCATTGACAAGTATATCATTGGAAAATTTACAAGCAAGTTGTTATTTTCATGGGATTGAAGAACAGATGAAATTAATTCCCATTAAAAAAAGTCGTTTCACTTTTTTGTATAGTTAAAAAAACTATTCATGAGGAAAGGTATAGAAACTATTGAAATATATTGAGCGATTAATTTCTAGAATATTGTGACAAATACTTAAAGGGAAAATTACTTGGAAGCAACTATGAAATTCTTTCAATGATGAAAGAAAAATTAGAATAATTTAAAAAAACATAGCGATTGCCAATCCCTTTTTTGATCCATCCAAGGAATTCATCGCTTTACAAAAATTGAGAGGACGATGCCCTTTTTAGAATTCGCGTTAGAATCAATTACCCCTCTCAACTAAAATGCACCGAGTGATATCACTTTGCGTCGTTTAATCTTGCGGGCGTTGACCAGACTATGAATTTATCCCTTCCCAAACTCTTTCGTATACAAACATCAATATAACCGACATTAACCCTCGTTTGCAACTCTTGCCCCGTGTTCATGTCTTCCCATGGCTCGCTGGAAATTTACATGTAATGATGGAGGGAGGATATTTCAATGTGGGACCCCAGTCCGGATTTTTTGAAAGGCGGGATTTACTCCTGGGCCCCAACAGGTAGAAGCCTTGCTCACCTCCTCGATCTCCTGTTCTCCTGTTTACCTGCTTCTCGGTGGGCCTTACGTGCTCTTTCACCTGAATGCTCATTCTCAAGGGCCCCAGATCCTCTCCCCATTCATATGGGGGTCTGGTTTTTTCGGACTCAAATGTACTCAACGAACGCGCCTCAACTTGGGCCTTTTTGCGGTCGAGTGGAGTAATTGACTACTGACATAATCATTTAGAAAATGTTTTCTTCTTGAAATTGCATTTCACTTGATGTTGACAAAAACGCCAATCGTACCGCACCGTTCTAGAGATGAAGAAATATATTCTCATTAGTTAAAATAATCAATGCAATGAGACAAAAAATGAACTTCGACGTTACACCTAACCTACAAGTATTTTGAATACAAAAAAAAAACAAATGCTAATGTTTTGAATAACTTACAGCGAAACTTAGAGAACAAAACGAGTCTCTTGGCCAGATCGCCCTATCCTGTTGAAATCTCCCGCTTCCAAAATGCATTCCCCCTTCCCTTAAAAAATCGCCCAAAAGAAAAAGCAGAAAGGAGGAAAAAAAATAAAGCCACGGAGACAGAGGACTTTGTGGCGAGAGGGCCCGGCCTCGTCAGGTCGCCAGAGGCCCCGGAGCAAGAGTCCAGTCGTTCCACAGTTGCCAGATCTCCCCCCAAGCATGCGACGAAACCGGCAGGCTTTTACGCATGCCAGTCGTTGGACGCTCGCACCAGCGTCAAGATCGCTAATGTTTTCTTTTCTCCTTTCATTTCAACCGGATAAAACAGCAAAAATTCCCGTCACCCCTTGACCTCCCCTTTCCACAATCAATTTTCGGGCAATAACGAAAGAGAAAGTGAAGTAATTGTGCAAGTGAGAGATCAAAGGATCAGCTGAAATGGTGAAAAACCAAGAATAAACATGTTGCGTGGATTTTGACAGTGTGAATCAACAAGTGCCCATCAGGGAGTGGTGGCTCCAGTGTTTATCGAGCTCAATTCACCTGAAAAAAAAGTACAAAATCCCAGTGAAGTACAACAGTGATAAAATTTTTGCTGGATGAAAGAGTGAAAATAAGCCGCCCACTGCGGCCCACGAAATCCATCGTCCATGGCGGCCAGTGAATAAGACGATCTCCTCTTGTCTTTTTTATTTCTTTCAATTCTTTCTTTTTTTTTCTCATATATCTCACGTGCCCCCCTGTGTTTGGATACATCACGTTGACGCTGGCGACGCTGCCTACTTCACCAGCATCAAGATGGAAGTCGTTTATATCGGTATGTTAATAAAACTCGTCGATTCATCTGATGTTTCAAAGGCTCTGAATCCGGATTTAATGGAGCACTGGGCCTCCAGAGTCAACATAAATCCATCAGTTTCCGGCAGATTGAGTTCATCAGGAGATGCGAATGGGAAAATAAATGACTTCTGCTGGAGCTTGACGGTTTTATCTCTCTTGTTTTTTTTCTTGTCTTTCATACTCTTTTCTCGAATTTTTGGAGCGGGGATAGACGGGGTCGTGGATCTCCACGGTGAGCCGACCTTTTATGGACTCATTACAGTATTTTTTCTTTGTTTTACTCGTCATGATAACCACGTGCTGGCTAAAACAGCTGCTCATGCTTTCTGAGTAGAAGTAAAACTCCTGTGTCAACACATTAGGTGGATTATGAATTACATAGATGGAGGTGTTTTGTCTTGCTCGGATATAGCTGAGGGAGAGAGGGACACAAGATGGCAGGGGGAGTGTTGTCAGGTGGGGAGTGGGTTATCACGACGTGGCGTCTTGCGGTTTTTTATCTTATCGAGAGATTACGTATGCGAGTGCATTGGGGGGAACACGGTGGATAGTAGTTGTTGACTGGAGTAGTAAAGTAATGAATTTGGTTGGACTAGGTAAAAATATTAATTTCCAAGATTTAGTAGTTTTATCTTAATTGAACGGGAGACGGTGGGCTTCATGTCTTTATTGTGAGTCACTCGATCCCTGTCGGACAGAAAATTCTCAATTTTTGGAGGGTTTTTTTCTTAATGAATTGGTAGGCATTGCAGTAGATTGCAATTACTGTAATAGGTGCTTTGACCTGATTTAGATGCCTTTAAAGAATTATCAGAGATGATTGTCCGATTTCTCAACATGAAAATAGAATTTCGAAAATAAACTTGTTAGAGAATATTTTTTATCACCTATTGACTGACAACCGAAGCTCATAATGACCTGATTGTTGAATGTCAGGGATGAGAGACGGATGTATGAAAGTAACTTCCAGGGAACGTGCCCCCGGAAGTTGTATCGCTGACAATCACCCGTTACTTTGTCTACCGGGTACATGCGTTATATACCCGATGCATGTGGTCGATAGTCGTTGATTGGAAAATAATCACTAGGGTGCAGTTGTTAGTCTATGCGTTTTCATTCACCTAGGATTGTTCAAATTATTTATTAAACAGTATAAAAATTTGGGGAGATTTAGGTGACGATTATTTTATTAGATGGCTAAGTATTAGTTGTGAATATAATCATCAAATGTATGAAAAAAATTGCTTCAAGTATTTCTCAATAAAGTGATCATAGTTGACTTCAACATATAAAGATTTTCAATTCAATTAACCTCCTTTGGTTCATGTTACTGATGTTTTTTCTTTGGTCAACTTCAGAAGAACCTCTCTCGCCCTCTCTTTCTCTCTTTCTTCCCATATTCGTTGTAAATATATCTACATACATACATCTGTATAATTATCCTGTATTGGACTTTAACATACGAATAATATGACATCTAGACATCATGAGAGAAGTACTGATTAATTCATCAGGAACGGAATGGTACAACCCAGTAAATAGCAAATTACATCTCCAAGTAAATGATTATACAGAGACTACACTAAATTAGCCTCAAGGGTTGTCAGTAGTATTATCGTGAAAAAATAATTATTTCTCGTTTACATGTGCTATTTTCCTCTCAATTTGGTTTTTATCAAATAAATTAAATGTACCAGAGGACGTGAGAAATAGACTTATTACTTCATTAAGGGGTTATCAATTATCTGCAGCGTATGAATCGGTGGTAATCAATTAATAAATAGACTTGAACAGTCTTTCAAAAAATTTTCACTGTTTTATTCATCTCCCTTCGTGATCACCTGCGTTATCTCCATTATTGCGTGAATTCTGACTGGACCGATAAATCGCTATTCAATCAATCAATTTTACGTGATAAGAATTAATTAATCATCGAATGAGCCGCCAAGAGCGTGGCAAAATGCATTAAGTTCAGGGGCGAATTGACCAGTGATATAAACCAGCCGTAATACCTTTACTCTCGTGTATGATATCGAATTTATCACTGACAATATAGAATGGCAGGGCATAAATTCACCATCAATAGTTTATTATATATTCATTCACTGGCCATAAACCTCGTATATTACGAATTCATCGACTGGACGTTTCAGAGTATGCTGAGGATTGTTAGGTAGATTAAAATTGATACGGGCGAATTAGTGGTTGATTCAAACGATATTGCAAGTGTTTAATAACCAGTTGAGCGTGACCAGAGAAATGTCAGGTGTGTCTCAACTCCAGGGATCGGAGTACTGTAGGTTTTCAAATAAAATACGGTTTCTGAAAATGATCTGGAGCATTTTTTTCATGTGACAAATGTACAATTGCACTTGATTAATGTTGATCAGGGTCAGACAATTGCAAAGTCCGTGTTGAAGTTGCGATAAAATAATCTTAATCAACTTCGCGCGTCGCCGAATTTTATTCGGTGGAGATACGAATTTTTTGAGAAATTTGAATTGGTAACAGAAACATTATTATTTTCTTTAGTTCAATTGTCGTAGACCTTCCGCTGACCCGCTTTCTTTCCCTTTAAACAAAGTTTTATTAAAAGCTCAGCTTAGAATCAACTCACGATATTGTTCATTCTTTCTTCCCCTAAGTATAAGACTCACTAAATATTGCGGCTCTATATCCACTGATATTATTGCCCTGAATATAGATTAATTATAAATAAATTCGTAAAGATTAGCATCTTCTGGCATCTGTGAAAATTGGTTTTCTCTGTTTTTCGAGGGGACGTGTAGGGCTTTAATTTCATAGGCTACGGAGTCTATTACTTTTAGAAAGGTCACACTGTTCCTTTTACATTGTTGGGGGTCACGTAATACCTTCGATGAAGCACGTTGGTTTATTTAACCGTCAGGGGCAATGACACCAATGGCGCCTCGCAACGATCATAATAGCATTGCGCACTCCCGAGGACGATGCTCAATCGTCAGTTCATCGTTATCAGTACATTTCCCTTTTCCTTGAAATAATTAATTTTCCGTATATAGAACCTATCGACAATTCATAAATTCATGAAATTATCTACTTGATTTATGAGCTCTCCCAGCGGAAAGAAAGACATTCAGATAAGGTACCTGAAGTTGCCAGAACCAGTGTAAGGCATTTGAGTTTTACAGGAACATCTTGAAGGCACAACTATTTAATAATTTTTCCAGTAATTATTTTTTTTTCAATTACAGAAGAACAGTTAATCGTCAATTGAAGAGATAAGTTTGGGTTAATAATCCTTGTAATATTAATTTGGACGTTTTTCTAAGAAACTCAAATAAATGTCTTAGATTGACCAGCAGCTTCTCGTATCTATTCAAATATGTCTAGACTCGTTTTTCGAATTTCATTCATCGATTTGTGATACTCGTCTTGATTCATAAACTTTCGTTCGACGAAAAAATCCGTTCTCTTTTTGTTCTCTTTATTGACGAGACTCGAAGATCCGGATACAACCGAAGATGTATCGGGGTGAGTGAGCAAGAAGTCGGTCGTCCGAAGAACCAGACTGGCCCATACAGGGCACATACGACAGGCGATATGCACTTACTGATGAGGTGGGGTTATCCTTCAACAGTTCAAGATGATTTTAATGGGTCCACATCTAACACGACGTCGATTGTATCGATGGAAGAGGTGTGCTCATTCATGCTTCAATGAGTTTGTCGCTTTTTCTGACTGAATTGTCGATTCCAAACGATCTTTTAGCGTTCTACACTGGTGTATTTTTACAAAAGTCAAGTAGCAATTTTATTTTAGGTTTTACTGACTGATTTCGATGATGAGATTGATTGATTGTATTATCTGGTTTTGAGAAAAATCTGCTGGAAATGTTGGGACAATGTTGGCTGTCAACATTGTCAATGAATTTATTTTTATGTGGTTTTAATTAAACCGAGAAGTTCGATTGATTAAGTCTCGGTAACATATTTAAATGGGTGGGATGAAGACGTACAAAAACTCAATGAAATTGTGTAGAATTAATTACCGGGTAAGAATCGTATGAATCACCCTGGCCATTCAAATATATTCTCGTTCCAGATGAGAGAGAGGATGTGCAGAAAAAGACATTCGCAAAATGGATTAACTCACAACTCATCAAGGTAAATAACCCTGAATTAATCCCCCGGGAGTCACTGGGCTCATTAATGCTGACCCAGATGCATCAGAATAATTGAAGTAATGTTTCCCTCATTATTCTTTGCCCCGCATATGAGTAATAGTTTATTAACCCTTTACATGTTCATTTTATGGATGCAAAAATGTGGAAAAAATATTAAAATATCAAGAGACCTTCTGAATTAGTCAATTCTCAAGAGAAACTCTATTTCCTCAAATTAAGACAAATTCTCGGGCATCTCGAGTACTGTACATGCTAATTTACCGCAGGAGACTGTACAATCACTACCCAACAACTTGTAATCTAATGATGGTCTACGGAATGAGGGGTTACACTGGCTCCTCCAACTTATGAATACAGTCTCGCATTTTTACCCTTTGTTTCAGAATAATGATGAGCCAGTGTCAGATTTATTCATCGACTTGAGAGATGGAAATCGATTGCTCTCACTTCTAGAGGTTCTCACATCTAAGACCTATGTAAGTTAACAATTTTATTGGCGTTCAGAAAAGGGAATAAGAAATAATCCAGTCGTTCTTCTCCATCAAGACTGCGATGCAATACATTATTGCGTAATGACGCAATCATTTTCAATGGGTCTTTAATGATTTCGCTTGGATGTAAATTGTTCGACGTTCAACACTACCAATTGGCCCGAGGAATTGCATCATGATAAAAAAAATTAAACAAAATTAGTGAATAGGAGAAGGAATGGTCTGTAACTGGGCAGCAGTCTGAGTCTCGTTCCAATGAGAATGAAAAAATTACCGTTTCAATGTTATTTAATCCAGAATTAAACACAGGTGCGCGCAATTTGCATTGCGAATAGCGCGGGCGTTAGTGCTGTTGGTGTTGGGTGTGTGGGTCGAGGAATGTTGACAATTGAATAAATCAAATTTGAAAAAAGAAAGATTGGTGTACATCGGGGGAAAATAATTCTTTGTTGAGGGTTACTAATGTCAGGAGACTAAAAAAATTCTAACTAGAAATTGATATCATACGTCAAGAGTCGTTCTTGAAGGTAACCCTTGTTTAAGTTATTGATTAACTTTCTCAAAAAAAATGTGATGATTCTTTTCAATACTGAGAGTCCATGATCAACAATTCTTACGTGGCTGGAGTTAAAACCGAATGGAATTCCTTTCTCATTCAGATATGACCTCATAATTAATTTGCAGTGAATCGATTGGAGTATTTCTACAATGAAAATAAAATGTCTGAAACGTATTCGGGAGAGAATGGAGAGTTATAGAAATGTTATTTTTAGTGTTGATTTATGGAAGGGTTTATTCTTGGAGTTATTTGCTTTGATATGAAGTACATTATCAATTAGTAAGTTTGAATTTATTATAGATAATTGCGAGGACAAGGAAATTTTGATAACTATGATTTTGCCAACGCATAGTTTCGTTGGAATGAACTTCTCTTTGTATAGCAAATACAGGAGCGTTGACTCGATGCATGACGAAACTAATAATTATTTTCTCCTCAATTCTTCGCAGAAGAGAGAACGTGGGCGAATGCGAGTACATCATCTCAACAATGTTAATAAGGCGCTACAAATTTTAGAACAGAATAACGTTAAACTTGTGAACATAAGTAGTAACGATATTGTCGATGGCAATCCGAAATTGACACTTGGATTGGTATGGAGTATAATTCTCCACTGGCAGGTAAAGTTGTTTTTCGATTTCTGAAACTTTTTTTAAATTTTCTTTTCTGACTTTCATTTGATAGAACCGTGGAGTTACTGAAAAATTGTCTAACGAAACAACTTCTCCCACTGATGAAGAATGCACAAAGAATAAAAAACCCATTAAGGCCCTGAAAATTCCTCATCTCTTGTTGAATGCCTGCTTGATGATATCCGAAGAAAATAAACTTCTCTGCAAATCTCTCTTGACGTCGGGAGTTATTAAAGATCTGTGGAGAAAGGGAGTTGTCAGACGAAAAGAAGATATAATGCAATTCCCTTTCGACTTTTTTGCTAATAATAATCTTTTCTGTTTCTAATAAAACGAAGTAATGATGCATATGAAAATTTCAATGGCTTTATATACTCTAAACGGATTCACTTAGCCTGTTAGGAATTTTTATCCACCTTTTAATCTCGTAATAGGATATATAATGCATGGATACTGGTGACAATGAATGTTTATCATATTCCGTCACAAAGGGGGATGGGATTAAGGTAGAAATTATGTGGGCGTAAGAATGAGGAATATTAACTGGAGAGAATAATATGAAAAGAATTAGTGATAATCGGAGTAACCTTGAAAACTGAAGATAATATTTAATTGACCGGTAGAAGTCTTCTGAATAGTTGTTTAATCCTTTTAATCGAAGAAATCATTGTATTTTTATGTTTCATTTTCTATTATATTAGTTCATTCATAATGAAGCTTGATTTGGGTGAATGAACGATTTTGGTATTTGAGAAGGATCAAAGTATGCCAATGCCGAAAGTGATCTTAATACGATCTTTGGCTTGGTTAAGGTTGAGAGATTGTGGTTTGCGTGTTTCAAATCCAGTATCTACCATGCATTGCGTAAAATCAAGTGTAAGAGGGTATCGAGTAACAAGTTTTTCTCAACTCCAAACTGATACACCCAACATTTAATCAACTTGTAACATGTACAGGTACACTATCACCTGAAGGATTTAATGGCAGGACTGCAGCAAACGAATTTGGAAAAAACTCTGCTCGCCTGGTGTCGTTTGAATACCAAGGTAAACCAACTGCTTTCCAAGGACAATAAAATTCAAACAGCTAAACAAGATTGTCATATATTCCATTTTAATTGTTATAGAACTATCCAGGCGTTGACATAAAAAATTTTACAACCTCGTGGACAGACGGTTTGGCGTTTTGTGCACTACTACATAAATGGCAACCACAGCTCTTCGATTTTGATAATATCGCTCGTAAACATCCAAACGCTCGGCTCGACCATGCATTTCGTCTTGCACACGACCATCTCAATATTCAACGTCTCCTGGATCCTGAAGGTAATAAAACTAATTATCGCTTCTCACTCGGGCGATAAAGGTGTTACAGGAAACGGAGTCCCAAGAAATGATAAATTTTTATTTCCTTCATAAATTTTGCTCACTTGTCGAAATATTCTTTGGGAAGTGAACAGTAATTGTCTTCGGTTCCTGTCTAGACGTTAAGAGACAATTTCTGACAGGAATTAGTTCCTCGTAGGAGAGTTTTCACGTGCAATATCATCATAATAACTCTGAACAGCTGTGATAGCAGTCTTTGTTTCTTTATCGCGCTTTGAAAGATTTGGATTTACACACGTTATAAACCACTCGATTAGAGAATTCCAATCGCATCAAAGTATCATTTCATAAGGATTATCTGATTGTCTCATATGGAAAGTGATTTACAAAAAAAAATCCTCACTTTGTTCCATTGGAGAAGTTGAACGATTTTATTTTTTGATGTTTCCGGAAATATCTTTTGAATATCGAATAACACCCATAATTGTTTTCATTGTTATTCTAGACGTCAACACAGCAGTTCCTGACAAGAAATCGATCATGGTGTACGTCATGTGTCTCTTCCAGGAGCTTTCTCAACCGGATGACGATATCGGTGATATAGATATATCAGTGTCCAGTGACTTGAGTCAAGCAACCACTCCAACAACTCCAGTAGCTGAACATGGTGCCATTGCCCTGTCTATTGCTAACCTCGGTGTTCCAGCATCACGTCCAATGAGTTTAGCTACGAATGTGTCTGTGGAGTTGGGAGGATACCAGGTAGCACTGGAAGATGTTCTCACATGGCTATTGGAAGCTGAAGACAAGCTTAGTCGTGCCCCAGAGTTGGGACCAACCTTGGAAACCCTGAAGGAGCAATTTCATGAACACGAATCATTTTTGCTTGAACTCTCTGGCCACCAAGATGGGGTTGGGGCAGTTCTAGAGGAGGGCGCGAGACTACTTGCTGAGGGTGGACTTCACAGGGACGAGGAGCAGGAAGTACGTGTGCAAATGTCCTTATTGAATTCCAGGTGGGAGGAACTGAGAATGAGAGCAGTGGACAGACAATCAAAAATTCATGAGATGCTTCTGAATATGCAGCAGAATCAGTTGGATGAATTGAAGCAATGGTTGACCAAAACTGAAGACAGGATATCACATATGGCTGCTTGTGAAGTGAGCCGGGCAACACTAGATGAACAAATGAAACAACTCAGCGATTTCCAGGAGGATGTGAAGAAACAACAGTCTGTTGTTGATGCTGGAAGGAACATCATTGTAATAGTCGACGAGGAAAATTCAGAGACTGTGTATGCACAGATGGAGGATCAGTTGGCAGCTCTTGACGAGCGTTGGAATCACATCTGCCGATGGACTGATGAAAGAGCTGAAAAGCTTCAGTCTTTTACAACTGTATGGAAGGAATTTAGTGATGATTATAAAAAATTGTTATCCTGGCTCAATGAGACTGGGATAACTCTCAGGCAGATGGAGGCTGTGCCTGCTTCGGAGATTGGAGAAGTCCTTGAGAGGATCAAGAAGATTAGGACCTTGAAAATGGAGATGGATGATAACCAAAAGAAACTAATTGAGCTGCAGAAATCAGTGCAAGACATTGGGGATAAGGAGATGACACCTGAGTGCGAAGACTTATTGGAGAAAATTGAAAATCTTCAGGATCAGTGGGAGGCCATTGGACAGATTATGGAGGTGCAGAGTCAAAGGATATCAAGCTCTGGTTTTGATTTTGCACTTGAAACCGAAGCGGAATCCCGAGTACTTAAAAGCAATGATTGGATGTCTGAAACAGTTACAAGCATAGCACATCAACAAGAATTATCAGAGGCGCAGCACAGTGATTCGAAAAAACGTCGCCTTGCGGGTGCCCGATCAAGACAGGACTTCGAGTCAGCATTATTAAACTTGTACAAGTGGTTAGACTACGTCGACCTCGAAATTGGAAGATCGGAAGGTGTATTCGATGAACTGAGTGTCGAGGAGAAGAAAGTAGTTTACGAAGAAAGTTTGGCAGACGTTGAGGCACACAGGGGTGAATACGAGAGAGTTCTGGGTATTGGAGGACAGCTTGTGAATGAGTTGAAGGAGGCAGGCGAGCAGTTTGGTGATGAAACGAAAAAGATAAATGATATTAAAAATTGCTGGCTAGGCACGAATAACCGACTCGGCGAAATTAAAGAGAGAATTGATTTTCTTATGAATCTCAAGCAATTTCGCTCTGAATTATCGAGCTTAAATTTAATGCTCGATGGCTACTCAAAATGGTATGAGGGGAACAAGGAGAACACCCAGATCGAGCCCTTTAGGGTGAAGATCAAGTCAATGAACTCACACGAAGAGAGAGTCAAGAAATTGCTAGAGGGAACTGAATGTTTAACGAAGAACACAGAAGGAGCTGACAGTGGTGCCATGGAGAACGACACTCGAGAATTCAGTTCGAAGTGGGAACAATTGCATAATAAACTATCTGCTCGATTGAACGAACTGAGCAACGCTTTGGATAGAACTCCCCCCAAGAAATACTCCGAAACAATGGCATTCCTCCTGTCATTCATAAATAACGTGGAAGGGGTCCTGTTAACCGAGGACACAGTGTTATCGAACGAGAAGAATATGGAGGAACAGTTGCGAAAACTCCAGGACCTCCAAAACTCTGTGACAGAGCATCGCGATAAGTTTAATTACATCAACAGCACTGGACAGGAGTTGATATCGAAAATTGGGGGGGAACCGCAGGCTCAGAGGCTCAAAGATGAGCTGCAGGATTTGAACACTAAGTGGAGCGACATTCCTATCATCTTGGAAGAACGGCAGATGAAATTAACGAAAGATATTGAATCGTTGAGGGAATTTAATGACGAGTTCTGTACTCTTGAGGAGTGGCTGGAAAAATCGTCAAGGTATTTGAATGAAATATCTCAAGATCAGTTTATCAAGGACGTAGAAACTACCAAGTTTAAACTTGAACAACTGAAATCCCTGTCGGAGGACATAAGCAAGACGAAACCGAGGGTTGAGGCTCTTCAAACGATGACTAATCACTTGCTGGAGAACTCAGAGCCCAAATTCTCTAGTATTCTTAATAGCAGACTCGAAGTTGTTTCGCAGAAGTGGCATGGCATCATCGACGGAGTTAAATCTGAAAAGGATAAGTATGAGGCTGCTTTGAGGAAGAACGATGAAATTGTTAATGGAATCGAGGACTTCACTAAATGGTTATCAGCTTTGGAAAAGGAAATCCCTCAGAGCTGTAAGATTACGTCCTCGGTTGAGTTGTTTCAAATACGCGGACGTTATCAGAATCTTAAGGATAAAATTGACAAACGAGTGGAAGAATTTCGGAATTTAAATGAAATGGGAAATGACAAGCTGTTGAGTTCAGAAGGGTCCTCGGTCCAAGAGTTGGGGAGACGTTTTACATTCTTGAATGCACGTTGGACAGATGTTACTGATCGTATTTACGAGAGGTATAGACAATTGCAAAATGCTAGTCACGAATATGGCGAATTTAGGGCACTAGTTGCACAGGAGAGTGACTGGTTGGATAAATTGGAAAAGAGATTGAAGAAATCGAGTAAGGGGGCTGCTGATGCTGAAGAAATATCTGAGGAGCTTGATGATTTGGAGAATTATATTCGAAATCATCCGGAGTCTCGTCGTGAGAAAATCCAGGAAATTGGAAAGCAATTAGGGGAGAGTGACATAATGACTAGTTCGATTGAGAGTGATGTTGAGGGCCTAGAAAGACGATGGACTGATCTAAGAGAAAAGGTAAGAGTTACCTCATTAAGAAATTATAATTACGAGCCCTCTTCATGATTTACCGTTTGTTAATTTTTAGTTTCGTGAAGGATATTTTTCAAAATTACTCAGTTTTTCATTCCAAACCATATCGGTACAAATTAATTTACAAATTTTATAGCATGGCACAATCAAATCTTCCGATTTTGAAACGGTGAATAACTGATGATGCAATAGTAAGCACATTCAGTTGAGCTAAAAAACAATCCGTCTAAATAAACAAAGTTTTACAGGAAAACATTTTTTATTTCGTGAAACTACGGTTCTTGAGCTTTAACATGGGTTGAAGGCTTCAATCATACATCATGTTGATTTAATATAGTGCTTGGTAACCGCTTACTGACTCTAAAAACGTGTGGCTAACTTTTAATTGTTGAGCCAGGCAGGCGAACGTGCCCAGCTGTTGGAGGGATCAGTGAGGCAGGCGCAACAATCAGAGGGAAGAATACTAGCCCTCCAGCATTCCCTAACGCAAGTAGACTCTGTACTAACAGCACGACTCGACAGTGACTTGACTGCTGATGATTTGCCTCATGATTACCAGGTGATTCATTATTTTGTATCATTATATTCATTGGAGCATCTGACTGGCAATGTTTTAATAGATTTTTTAATCAACGAACTCATTGATCAATTCATTTGCCATGGCTTACTCTTCTTATGCCCATTTTGTTTCGAAACAGAAATTAATGGAGGAAATGGACGGTCAGGAGACGACTCTCCAAGAGATGAAATCCCAAATAGAAATATACGAAAATACTGGGAAGCACGAAGCTGCGAGTCGCCTCAGAGAACAAATGACCTTAATTGAACAAAAGTTTCTGGAAGTTCAGAGGAAGTTTCAACGTTTCCGTTCACCCTCTAATTTGGAGCCTAGATTATCACGAGCATTGCGGGAACTTCGGGGTATTGAGGAGGCCACTTGTTTATTGGAGCTTGCCTCTGAGGATCCTGAGGCTATTGAGGGCCAATTGAAGCATTGTCTCGTAAGTTTCCTCAATTATTTCTCAATTCGAATATTGAAGAGTGTCTGTATTTCATCCAAATACGTATTATTTGCTTCATTTATTGAGAAAGAGTTCTAACTTTCCTAATCATTTTGGAACTTTAATTTAATTTTATGATTACAATATTATATGATTTCCTTAGGAAATTCCTCATTAGACGGACGCAACGGTCTTTCCATATCAGTTAAACAGAGACAATATTAATTTTTTTTTTCAATCAATGATGTTTCAGAGGTTCTACCAAACCCTGAGTGAAATCAAGAGTGAAATCGAGAGTATAATAGTAATCGGCCGAAAACTAGTGGAAGAGAATAGTGTCTCGGAGCCCGATAAATTCTCTAAACGAATTGACACCCTGAAAGAACTTTACAATAAACTCGGTCTGAGAATAACCGAATCTAAATCAATCCTGGAATCAGCTCTGGAATTATCCCGAGACATGTACAAGCACATGACATACTTAAACATGGCCATTGACAGTATAAATAAGGAGCTTGATACCCAGCGTAATATGCCAGACCTCCCTGTCAACACAATATACGTTACTGAGACACTGACTGAAGTGTTACCGAGGTTGAACGCGGTTAAAGAGAAACTGTTCAGAAGCCAGGATGAATTTTTGAAGCTGTGTGATCCATCTTATCTGGAGCAACTCAAGGAGAGACTGACAGATATAATAACGAGGCTGACGAGCACAGAGAAGAGGCTGAGACAGATATCCTCGAGTGAGGATGAGCCGAATGTCGATGAAATTAATGCCTGGCTGTTACAAATTGAAGAGAAAATCAATAAATTATGCGATGTACCCGCTGAGGACATTGATGAAGAGCATATTGAGAGATGCAAGGTAATTTATCACTGATAATACGTTTCTGAATCAGGCAATCGTTGCATAAATAATAAGAAGATGCATTGCTTGAAAATGAACCATTTCTCAATCATTTCGTGGTTCTTCTTGATCTTAAAAAATCAATTACTTCCGCAGGCAATTCAATCAGACATGACCGAGGCAACTCCCCGAGTATCTCAACTGCAACGCTACACTTTTTATCCAAAAGTGTCTGTTGTATGCAACAAATGGGACAAAATCACTCGTAAACTCCAGGTAATTACTCCCTCATTCACTTCTATTTTATTTTTCATACAAAACACAAATCCAAGAATACTTTAATTACTTCAATCATTGCTTTTAATCACTATACGGCTTATAACAATGCTTCTTAAAAAATTAAAAATACTCAATGGAAAAGCATACAGTGAGAGATTTAAAATGAAAGGGCAAAATAGTGTTTACAATGACTCATTATTCCTTTAAAATGGTATCACTTAAAAATGGTAAATTAATATAATATAAAGAGTAACGTAATTAATTAACTCGTAAAAGTGTTTACTCATGGAAAATAGTGTTGACGTTTCTACAGTATAAGCCCAAATAGGCTAATGTCCCAGTGGTGATTACTCAATTATCAAAGAGCTAGTATTCCCCAAAGATATCAACACGACTGTACATATCATCCCAAAAAACTCAAAATTTCATAAAAATATGAGAACGGACCACATTGTTCCTTGCACTGGAGTCTCTCCCCTAGTACCACAATACTTTATGAACCCGATGATCAAGAATCATCAGGCAAAATTGTACAGAAAGTAAATATCGAGAATACGTAGATGGACAATGTATTATTGGTGATGGACAAGTGAAAAAAGAACAGAACGGTTGAGCTTTCCTTGCACAGAGAAGCGCATGGTGGTATCTATGGCCTGGCTTCACACGATTCATCATCACCATCATCCTATTAACCCCCTGGTTCTATTTCGTTTTAACAAAAAAAAAGTATCCGAAAGAATTTCTATGAAAATAAACGAGAGAAATGTATACTCGATTGATAAGCCATTAAGAATCATATTTTCACAGGGTTGGATGTCTAAGGTGACTGATAACATATCGTTAAAGTGCGAGGGATATGAAATTGGTAGGGGGAGAGACATTCGAGAGGATAGATTTAAACAATTTGATAAATACTCGAGCAATATGAATGGAGAAACGTGTGGAGTAGAGTGCATTAATTCAATTTGTCATAATTACTCATCTGACTCTCAAAGATACTACGAGAGAATTGAGAGAGTACGTGGAAGAGTTGCTGAAATTAACAGCATGATAGATCATAACTTTGAAATGAATGAGGTACCAGATGTGGTGAAAACAGCGCAAAATATCGATTATGTGGACGATGAGGAGGAGTTCTTTCTATCGAAGAATAGTAAATTATTCTCTCAAGTATCTGCCAACACATTGACAGCAGTGGAGTCACCTGACACTCAGTCAAATCCCCTTCGAGTTGTTGAAGTGAGGGAAATGGAAATCATTAAGGGGACTGCGGCTCTAGGTGAAGGGGTTGTATTGCCAAAGGCTAATGTGCATTTCGGGCAGAGGCCACTTGTGGTGGAGAGGGTGGAAATACTTGAGGACACTGAAACTGAACCAGAATCGGTTGACACTGATCCTGAGGAGAAAGATGGTAGGGTTCAAGTCAAATGTTATCACGGAATGAAGAAAGAACTTGTGCCCATATTGAAGAGGAAAAATATAAATAAATCATCAGTGGGTCCGAAAAAATTGACCCTTCGGTTAAACCAGGAGGACATTTTTACGGAGACCTCAGTGAGTTATCGAATGGCTAGGGACAGAGTTAATTATGAAAGATACACGACTGCCTCGTGGAAAGATGAAGCGAGTGTTGCTGAGTATTTAATATTGGATGAGGATGAAGGAGGTTCTTCGTCACCTAAAGAGGCTGGGAGGGAAAATAAAATGTTGGTGGATTTAAAGGGAATGCTCTATAAACAACAGGATGATCTCAAGACAGAGGGAATTCGGAGATTTAATAGTGATGATAATAGGGGAAAGAAATCCATTACTACGAGGAGATTAAAGGCTCTTTCTCTGGATGACACGAAAGAGGATTGCGAGAGTTTTTATGGGAGTGATAAAGAGACTGACGATGCCCTGATTTTTTCGGATGATACTGAGATCGACGCCAGTGATGATAGTAGTGACGAAGGGGATACTAGCTCTGTAAAGGGTAATGGGAACTTCCTGAACAAGGTAAACTTTCTATGAATATGAGGAAGATATGGAGGTGCAAAAGTGAATTGCACCTGAAACGGAGAAAAAATCCCCAGGTGGAAAATAGATGAAATATTTCTATTCAGTTAACTGTTTCACAGGGCCTAGGCTAGAGCTAGGAATCACTCAAGATTATTTTAGTTTAAACATTTGTTGTCCTAACATTTTAATCTACCATTTTAATGTTTTTGACTGATGGATTAGTGTTGCCTTCATGAGTTCTTAGTTTTCGTAAACAAAAAGTTCTTAGATAAATAAATCCATAGATTACTGCGTTTTTTCAATAAATAATTGTTACATATCAATTACATTTTCGTGTGAATAAAAATGTTCCACGGTTGCCCTGAAAATACCAACAGCTGTTTTTTTAATCTTTCATGATTAAATCTATAAATACCCCTCGCATAATATCTGATAAAGTGATTGTATTATTTGCCATTCCAGTCGACTATGGAGAAAATCGAAAGAATTTCCCAGAAACCGGATCCGAAGTCTCTCGTGGATGGGAGGGATGCACGCAGCCCCAACTTATCAAAAATTGGATTAGAACGTGATATCATTGAGTTCGAACAGCTTGCACAGCTTATGTCGAGGAGAATAGACGTTATGCTAATGACAATTGGTGCTGTCTCCAATGAGAAGGATCCCACGAAGCGGCTTGAGGTGAGTGAAATAAGGATTTTCTGTGAATTATGTCGAATTTCATTTTGCTCTGAGGGGGAGATCGTTATTCCTGCCAATGGGGTTGACAGTATTCTTTAATTCTATGGACATATTCCGGAAGGTAGAAACGTAATCCAAGGTTTTATTCGTATGTCATGGCCATCATCGCCATGGACAGTCAATGCCCTTATTTTTAATTTGTGTTAACGAATTATTGGCATTAATGACATTAGTTTATTCAAGTCTATCATCATAAAAAAATTGTACAATTCGATTGATGGCTCAGAAGAATATTTCGTAAAAAATGCAGAAAAAAAATTGAATTTAAATTTCAGTGCCTTAAAAAATTATTTAAAAATTATTTTTAAGGTACATTGTTTTGAAAAAACCCGTTTGAAACTCGTTAAACAAAATATTCGTGGCTGGTGAACTTGTATCGCTTTTTTGCGCTCCACCTACAACCTCCCCAACGGCTAAAACACAAGATTCTGTACTCAGTACGAGATATGGTATGAAGTTGGCGCGATATTTTTGCCCAATACCGATCGGCCTCAGGAGAATCGCGTCCCTCCGAGTTACCCCCACTGCCCGATCCCCCCCACAATTTTTCTCGCCCCACCACTGAGGCCCAGAGGCGCGATCTCCTCCCGGCGTCAGTTCTACTGTAACTACGTATCTAGGTGTTAATATCAGTGTAATCCTCCCAAATAAATTCGTAATCGGTTAAAAAATTCGCACCGGTCGCAGTCACACGTAAGCCAGTCCATTTTCCGGTGGTATCGAATAAAATCGGTCAGATAAAGTCGTATTCGCGATATTATACTTGTCGTTCATATTCTAACACAATCGATTCATATGAAATGCAAAGACTAAAATAACGCCAGTACATCTCTTTGTTTGATCCAGAAAAAAGTCGTTAGCCATCGAACGTTGTTACTTCGCGAAATGGCGGACTCGCGCTTTCCGCCATTGCGCAGTGATACAACCGCCATTACGCGTCCGCGGCTTTTGTTCTCGCTTGTTGCTTACCTCAGTACTAGTTCGCGTGTTAAATCGGGTATTCGGGTGCGCGTACGTAAGAAAATATCTCACGGATAAACCTGTGAATTTCCTCGAAAATTCAGTTCGACTGTTATTGTTTATTCCCTCGATCGGAACGCTTGCTGTATCACAACACAACGCGTAGATGTAAACACCCAGTCGCCCGTTTCCTCTCGCACCGCATCGCCATAGAACTCGGTAAGATTTTTCATTTCGTAACAAAAAATAATGACGTAGGATTCTCCTGAACACTAATTTCAGAACATATCCTAGATTAGGCCTCTGAGAAGAAAGAATATTAGACTCAAGTGCTAATATTTCAGTTCTCAGGCCTCGGGGCGTAAAATATTGAATGCAACACGACAATAAAAGTATTTTGCAAATGGTTTTATTCTCTTTGGACATAAGTGTTGTATAATCGAGCGGAGAAGATTGTACCCCTCAACCTTATTTCCCACCTTACCCAATTCTCATTACAATTTCAGTCTCCCACCTCTGAAACCCAGGGGTACAATTTCCTCAGTCCGGCTGTGCCATGAGGGAATCGTATGTGTGTACGCCCAACTGAGCGATAAATGACCTTCGCTAAAAACATTGGCTGACACGCACTAGGATCTCCTTTTTTTACAATTGTAATTCATTTCGTGGCAATCATATAATTTTCTGCTTCGAGAAATTGAACATAGATCCACAAATATATACAAACAAAAGCAGAAACAAAATATTTTAAACGCTTCAGACAATAAAAATATGATGCGACCACTGGCCAGCAAAAGTTGTTCAATTGTCAAAAATTTTTTTAGGTTTTGAAAAACGAAGTGAGTGGTCTTGCCCCAGACGCGGCCTCCTTGATAAGCCGTGGTGACGGTTTAGTAATGACTGTCCACATGCTCGACCCGACTCGTGCTGAAAAAATAAAGAACGAGCACCAAGACAAGCTTCGCAGTAAATGGCATCAAGTAATGACTGAAGTAGACTCACGTCGTGTCCAAGCTCAAAAAGCCGAACAACTTTTGAAACAATACAACAAACTAATCGTTGACTTTGAAAAATGGTTTCGTGAGGTGCCAGCTAAATTGGAACAGGCTAATAATTACGAGAGGCAATTGGAGAGCTTCACCGAGGAGTTTGATGTTAAGCAAGAGGAGATAGAAAAGTTGAACAATTTGTGCAACGAGTTGAAGAAACTCAACGTTGGATACCCAGAGGCTATTCGTTACAGTATAAACACAAGGTGGCACGAGATAAGCTCTCAATTTAAGAGATACAGTGGTAGCAAGGACAAGGAAAAAGTTGCTGAGAAAAAAATGGAATTGCAGGATGTTGGTAGTGTTTCGGCACTTGATTATGCAACGAGATCTAATAAACTTATGGAGGCATTATCCACAATATCACGTTCATTAAATTCGACTCCATTAAATGGAAAAGATTATGAATTATTCCTGAGCCAGGAGGAGTGTTTGAGGAAAATAAGCAATGCATTAGGCATATTAAAACCTAGTGTTGAGGAGATGGGTTATCTTTCGGAAACAGCAGTGATGACTATGAAAAAAGAGCAGTGCGATCAAGTTAAACGTTTGGGTGAAAAATTGCGAAAGGAGTGGCTGGTAGTGAATTGTGATTATACGGATAGATACAATCGGTGGGTCAA
Organism: Diachasmimorpha longicaudata; assembly: GCF_034640455.1. Classification (NCBI taxonomy): domain Eukaryota; kingdom Metazoa; phylum Arthropoda; class Insecta; order Hymenoptera; family Braconidae; genus Diachasmimorpha; species Diachasmimorpha longicaudata. The sequence goes on along the minus strand of NC_087226.1, from coordinate 6,887,762 downwards.
GTGCTCCCAGAAGTGGAAGGAGGTTGATCACTCTTGTTGGATGTTTACTGAGTACATGGACAAATCAGCAAAGTTATTGAAAAAAATGTCATCGAAAATGTCTAGAGGAATGCTCCTGGAAATGGATCGTGAGGTACAACAAATGCAGAGGATGTTCATCTCCATTGGCATATTGCATGGCCATATTTTGTCTCGTTCAGCGCCGGAGGATATCAGTGAATTACAAACGACTGTTGATCATACAAAACAACGATGGCAGCAGTTATTGGCAGAGTTCGATGCCCTCAAAGACAAGTGAGTTCAACTTTTTTTTAAAGGGAATCCATTTATTATTTCTTGGTTCTAATAAAATGTGGAAGGGAGGAGGGACTGTTGTTGGTGGGTTTATATGGAGGTACGAAATGTGTAGTACAACAGTGGGGCAATGGTATTCCCGAAATATGCTTGAGGGAAATTCATGGGTTCCGGCTTCAAACGAATCTTAGCGTTGTGCTATTTCAGTTGGCTTTTGACGCGAGCCGGGAGGAGATGGTGTAACGTATTGTTTATGCCGTCTGTGATTTAGATAATTTCTTATAAAATGTGGTTTATGGTTTTTCTTATATTGTCAGTGGATTTGGTGGTTTTTTGCAATAGCCATCAATGGTTTTTGCATCTATGATTTGGGATTGTTGATTTTTTACATACAGAGCCAATCGGGGCATCTATGTTTTGATTGAGTAGAGGCATACGTAACGGACTAAAAATTTTCATCGACTTCTGACTGGGTATAATTGAAAAATTCTGGGGACTTTTATCTTTGAAAAAATAATGTCATGAAAGTCTCTGTATAGGAAAAAAAGTGGATTCCGTATTCTTGGGGTTCTGCCATAAAAAAGTTCAAAAAGTCCGATAGCTAAAAAAGTGACAGAATATTCCCTGAATATGGGAACAGCTCTTGAAATTTGATACACAACACTCTCTCTCTCTCTCTAATTGGATTTAAAAAGCAAGTATTCCCCATGTGACTTGATTTTTGAATCACAGTAATATTTAAAGACAAATTGTTATTATTCTTTCTGGATTGTTTGATTAACTTCGATAATTTTTTTAAAGGTCAACAGCAATGGATAAAAAAATGAACAACAAGGACGTAATTTTGCAATCAGCCAGAAATAGTATTGAACATGTCAATGCACTTCTGGATTCCAACGCCAATCCGTCGGACGATACGTCCCTGTCGATCAGATTATCCATGATCCGAGTGAGTTATCCCAGTATTTTTAATTCAAATGTTTGGCCAGTTCGATTTTCGCATCTGGAACTAATAATACATTTCCGCTTCCTGCAAACTTCACTGTGCCAAGACGTGAATAGCTGTTGCTTCTATTTTCCTCCAGTTACGAGAAGTTTTTATTGTATTTTTTATTTCCGTGATTTACAGCAATGCTTTTTCACTCGTGGAAAATTCAGTACGGTCTGAAAATTGCAAGTTTTATTAGTACCCTGGAGTTTATAATGGCCAAGTCGTTTGAATTTTATCGGGGGTTGCATTGTTGTATATCTTGAAAAATATTTTTTTACGTTCACAGGCGAGGGAGGACGAACTCAATACTCAGAGGAATGAGCTGGAGAACTTGAAGAGTCATTCACGTAATTCGGATGATGAACAACAGTTGCAGGGAGTTTTGAGTGAAATTGCAACGGGACAGAGCAATTTGTCTAGCCATCGGGATTACGTTGAGAATAAATTAACTTCAATTAAGAAGTATATCAATTGTTTGGATAACATTATGGAGTGGGTCATGGAGACTAACACGAGAATTAATATCTCGAGGGAGTTGTTGCCAATTGAGAGAAATAAAGTCCTCGACAATATTATGGTAAGTTTGGAAGTTCCAAGCTAGATGTATTACCTTTAAAGTTAGTTTCAACGATTTAAAGAAATTTTTTTTAATTAAATAATTATTATTTTCGGGTAAAAATTCCAAAACAATTCAAATTTGTTGATGTTCAGTGAGAGATGGCATTTAACATCACGAGGACTAATTAGAATTGTATTATTTGTACTTTATATGATTAATTAATTTCATATGTGGCGAAATACGTCCGGAATCAGATCGTCTTTGTATATAATAATTATGGCGATGTCTGCACACATTTCCAACTACTAATTTTTCATTTCTAATGGCATCAAATGACTCTCAGATGGAGGTGAAGGATCGAGAAATGGAAGTTAAAGAGGTGCTCGAAAATTACACAAATCTGGAGAAAGAGTGTGAAACGGCTAAGCAGCCAGTCTCCGTCGAACTTCAGGTAAGCATGAGGGAGCAATGAGATTAAAGCTGTTGAGTGAAACAAGAATTAATTCAAACCTGTGATGAATTTTTGTTGCAGGAAAAATTGAAAAAGTTACGTGAAGACTGGCAACACGTAAAGAATCGAGGAGAGCCTGTGGAGATTGAAGGATCTGGCGTGATGGCAGTACGAGCTAAGGGTGAGTGCAATGATCAATATCATTTTATTTTATTTTCAACCACGATAGAAAAAAAGTTGTGGAAATGCCACAATGGAAACTGACCTCCGACAAAAATAGATCGGCTTTCGATAGCATATCTGCAAACGAATGCAGAAGCAGCCCCGGTAGAGTGAAAAATATTTTTTCCGTTCGAGCACAAAGTGGGAAGGGGGGGGGGCGCAAGAAAAAATAGTCACCAGTAGTCTTTTATTGAAAATCCCCGGGGCACTGTCTCAATCCTCCTTCAACAAGTGTTTGTCGACTAGGGAATAACTGAAGAAAGATCCGATGGAAAAAAGAAAATAGGTGGAAAAAAAATAAAAACCCAGGGTTCAGCAAATGTTTTTCTAAAATTCAATCTGTTCGAGTGTACCCGGAGCACGCAATTGTGCAATTTCTATTCAGCCAGTGCTTATTTATTGGCGGTGAAGGGAACACATAGTTTACGAAAAATGTGGGTATTCGGTTGAAAAATTGGAGGAACAAGGGAAAGAGTCATTGTTGAAAGTATGATTTTTCATTGTGGTAAATTGAAACCGCAAAATCAAATATTCATTTACCATTCCATGTTCAGAGATTTCAACAATTGGTGGTTTTCCCTCAATGGGGAATCATTATAGGAGTTAAATGGGGATATTAAGGTTGAGCGATATAGGGTGGAAAACCTCTAGATTGGAGTTTCGATTGTTGAGCTATTAGGGAATTACTCGTTCCTCTATTACATCTGAAGTACTCTTAGGACCAATTTGTCGTTTCATTCAATCCTCATGATTGTTTGGATATTTCATCATCGTAGCGGTAAAACAATTCAAGTGGTCTTAGCTTTTCGATGAACTTTCAACGAAAATTTCAGCACAATCGTTCGGAAATAATTTGTGTTTGATCGATTCATCTAAAAAGTACTGTTAATTGACTAGCGAAGATAGAAATATCATATGAAAACAAGGTCAATATCCCGCTTTTTTCTGTCGTTATGATTCTCGGATTAGGTTATTATGAATTTCGATCGAGTGATTATTGCCAGAATGTTGATAGACGAGTAGAATTCACAATTTCTTGGCTGATTGTAAAATAGCCTTTTTCCTCTTTTTTCGCTCAATCATTTCAGTTTCTCTCAGAATATTGCAAAAAACTTTTTTTTTCCACGACCACAAACTTTATGGCCTCCCGCTCTACCATCACCCATCAAAAATCCCCCCAAAATTTCCTCCATAATGGAAACGAGTTCCTGCATACCACCCCAACAGAGAACTCCGCGCGGTAGGATGTGGGTTTAGCACCGGAGGGATACAAACCAGCCAAGTAGAAAAGAGGATTAACGCTACTAGTATTGTGACGCCCCAAGTCCTCAACTTACTTCAAGTGATGTAATACGAATCCCAGTGAAACATAGAATCCAAGGATTCTGTTAATAAACCAAAATACCGCACAAATGATTACAATTGTTAGCCACGCAAAAGCAACCCCCCTCTCTCTCTCTCTCTCTCTCTCGCTCTCGCTCTCGCTCTCTCTAGTGATTTATTCCCAATGGAATATGCTGAACACGGAATTTCCGAGTTTTGCTGCGTCCATTGGTTTTTTCGAGGGTGAAGTTTGTTGAAGTGAGTGTGAACCAGGAGATTTTTATGCTGGGCATGGTGATGACACAGTGCTCCCTGCAGCTGACCATTCTATTATATCACGGCCTCCACTTCCCATTAACTCTGTCATTGAACTTTCTTCATTTCATTTCACTATTTCTCCCTCATTCGGTTTCTTTACCCTCGTAAATTAACTATGAAATTGAATATTGATTTATACGAAGGGTGAAAAAAAAAATTGAGGACATTATTTGAGCTGAAAAGGGCCAAGTAATCATTGGAAAATAAGCAATCCCAGGGCTTTGATGAGTTACTGCTGAATAATACATACTTGAATGTTAAACCTTTGTCATTTTTACAAGTGAAACGTTGAAGCAACTTTGCATCAACTCATTTCATTCCATTGGCGAATCGATTTCGACATTTCAAGTGGATGTATTGAGAGGTATCGTACCAAGTAACACTAGACATTGAGCTGGGGATAATAGTGTACGTCCGCAACAAGGAATTGTAGATGGGTGACAGACACGTACAATAAAAAAAGAGGGGTTGAAAAATAGAGAGAGAGAGAGAGAGAGAGAGAGAGAGAGAGGGCATTCAGTGGGGATGACAGACGTTGGACTCTGGCAACGATCGGACTAGGTGATGGAGAGCCGCAAGGGTCCTACAAAATCCACCCTTTTTCGCCCTCGTGTTGAGTGTGGAATGACGGAGTACCTTCAGTATGAAGGGTGGATACTAGCCACTCTAGTTAGTGTTCAAGTACTTGAAAAAAAAAAATTATATTTTATTCTAAAAATCGATGGGCTTCAACAGAATAGTAATGAATGGACGGTGTGTAATTGTTGTAAACTTTCATTTTGACATTTTTCTCACGTGATTCAGTATAAATTTCATGGATTTTTCAACCTGCAATGTGATTTGTACTGAATTGTCAAGAAAATACTTCGATACCATTGGTTGATCTAATAATCCAAGAGAATTGGCGAATTTTCTTTTCTTCTTGGTCAGGACACTTGAGGTTCATAGAAACTTCCGTATTTTCCCCCTCTAAATTGAATTTAACATCAATTTTCCGACAAGAGGTGGTGAACTAGATAAAAAATGACAATTTTTCAATTTCGATGAGAAAAAATTCCACTAAAGGAAATTTCATTTTGCCATTATTTTACATTTTCGCAGAGAGAAAAACAAATTATTCCTCAGGTTTTTCTCAAGTTTCATATTTTGTTCTCGTTTACTCTCCATCCTCACTGTCGCCCTCTTATTACGTTTTATGGAGACTGATGAAAGACTCGCATCATTTCACACACGAATACATTCCCAGTTCCACTGTTTCATTTTTCTACCCTTTGAGAATTCCTTCCCCTTCTTTTCATTTTTTTCTTTTTAACGAAAAAAGAATTTCAACTCAAGTCTCGGAGTTGGTGGTCTTCCCGTCTATTCACTCAGGCATTTTCTCATATTCCAAGTTTTAACGACTACCCACTGGGTGTACCAAGCGAGCCAAAGTTGTAACTTGTCCCAACTTTTCGCCCCCTTGTGACTGCATTGTCCTCATAAAACTGTCCGTTGGTATTATCAACTGTTTGTCAGTGAAAAGACTGTTTATTTGACTGTTTATTGAGAGTTAACGTATTTATTCATCCATAAAAAATAGTCAAAAAGAAATGCGGTGAAGTATAAAATTCCATATATCAAATAGAGCCATAAAACAATGTCATGGGTGGACGAAAGAATTCTCTCATTCTCCGCTTCCATTTTTCCCTCGTATTTTTCCTCTGGAAAATTTAATGGATCTGGGTAAATCTCGGAAGACTTAAAACTGGAAAATACCAACATTAATTGGATTAACATTGCCTGTTACGTTTTTTTTATCTCTAGGTAGAGTTATTTTTAATGCTGTAGAGATGTTTTTTAATCATAAAACTCTGGAGAGTGTTTCACAACTAATTTTAATCAAAAGGAATCACTGAATACTTCCGCATGCAGTGGAAAATTTTATACGCATCAAGACTCTTTAATTAGGTAATTAATGGTTTTAACAGAAATGTTATCTCGAATATGGGATGGTGTAAATGTGTTCTCTCATGTCCTGATATTATTTAACATTTATTAATGTTATGGGGGATTTCATTAGTGTTAACTTTTAAAATCCTCGAATATCAGGTTAGCTGATGAATAAATTTATTTATTGTCGACGATACTGGGGTCCTAAAAGTTAATAGGTTCAGTAATGAATGAATGCCCCTATGGGCAAAGAAAAAAATAATGTCTGAAAATGACATATCTTTTGGACATATTTTTCAGACATTAAATAAAGCCGAATGTTCTTGCTAAGTATTTGTAAGCCCAGTGCACAACAAATATTTAATCCCTAATGGGTTTTTAATCAGGGAATTTTTCCAGTCTATGGTAATGCTATGTGAAATATGTGATGGTAGAAATTTTCTCATATTCTGGTTTTATTATACATTTATTCATATTGACTAACATGACTGAGGGGTCACACTAGGATTTTCAATATCATGTTTACTGATAGGAGTTATTTGTTATCAAGATTAGGGGTATAACTCACTGAATGTGGCTTAATAATTTGGAACTTATTTAATTATGGGGTCAACGTCAGATCCAATAGGGGATCAGAACTGTCTAACATATTCTACGTTATTGGATAATGAATAAATCTATCTAATAGATTTAATCCAGAATAATTGTTAAAGCTATTTGAAAATTCATGATTTTTACGGTGACGTTATCCCGAATATGTGTCGGTAGATATGTCTCCTCTGATATTCTGATTTTGTTATGCATTTATTCATGCAAAATGACACGACCCAGGGGTATGACACCAGGACTATGAACGACCTCATTAGTGTCAACTTTGAAAACCAATGAATATCATGTCGACATAAGAATGAAGTAAAAATAAGTGACATAGAAACATTGGGGGAGGATTGAAAGGAAAATATATTCTTGTGAAATTGATACAGAGGAAGATAGAGAATGAAGGGACTTGAGTTATCACTGTGTTTAGTTGAAAATGATATCGCGATCGCAGAAAAAAAAAAATCATTGGACAATGAGTTGGTAGACAGGGTGGGAGTGTATGGATGGGCTTTGAAATGAGGCCGGTATGATGAAAAGCACGCGAGGGGGGGGGGGGGTTAAGACACCCTTCTCTTCCCCACGCCTACCATTATGCAGTGGCGCTGTGCGCTCTGGTTCCCCGAGGTTTAACTCACCTACCCCCATTCAAACAGTCACGCCAGTGTATTCCTCTCCATATCTCGGAGATATATATTTTTTCTATGCTCGTCGAGGGCTCTTTTATTGTCGAGAATACTTTTTTAGTCGTAAACTTTTAATATTTGCATTTTTAAAAACTGATTTTTGAGGTTTAAAATTGACAGGGATTTTTGACTTTTAACAACTGAATGTTGGAATTTTGTTTTATGGACACAATAATTATTTGAGAATTACATTGAAAATAGAATTGTTGGTAATAAGAGATAAATTCTCTGCTGAGCAACTTTTGTTGTGTTAAATCAGATTACTTCGTGGATAACAATTATGAAAAGGAAAAATCATTATTCAGATGGAATAAAATAATTATCCATTAGTCATGGATCAATGATTTATTGGACGTGACTCAGACATTTTCGTTAGAATGAATATGAAAGGCTCGATCCATGAGTTCAGTCTGAATAAAATTAGTTGAGTTGAAGTGAAAAAATCATTCCTCAATTTCACTGAGTTTTTTTCACGTCTCATGGGATTTATTTATGTATATTCAATCTTCAATCTTTTTAATTGAAAATTTTTAGTTGAGTGAAAGCGTTTATCCATTCTTCTCTTGGCTCTCACCACTTTTGACTTGACCACAACGGAAAATGGAATTCCCCCATTTGCCAATTTGCGGGGCTATTGTTCTCAAAAGCTCGTTATTTTCTACTATAACTGGAATAGCCTGGTATCCATAACTTTTCCTCTCTCACCGAGAGCTTTCAGTATTTTACGAACAATTTGATGGAGTTACATTTGTCATTCATCGACAGGAAGAATGTAATTTTGCGATGATGCAGTAGATATTGTAACTCTACGATGTGGTATATTTCTTCCACACTTTATGTCATTTTCAACATCCATTGGGGTGGTATGTCATGTGTAGGTTTAATTAATCGTAAATTGGGAACTCTCAAAGTATGTCTGAACCCTAGAAATGTGGAGTGAATGAGAATGTAATATCGACGTATGTTTGGTGACACTGGGGAGCTCTTTGGAGGCTACAATGAATTCAGTTTCGCCTACGAGGAACTAGAGTGAAAGGGAGAGGACCGAATTCACCCCAAAATCCTGTATTCCATTCGTGTAATCGTGACGCATTTTCCTCTATGTGATTAAATTGAATTATTCTCATTCTATTCAGTTTCACCGTGAGCCACATTTTCACTGGAAATTTGGTATTAAAACGGCCCTGTTATCGAATAGAAATATTGCACCTGTTTAATTCAAAAGATATTCTCAAATAGGGAAGGCCGATACATAAAACCTTGGGATTATTCAGTTCTGGTGGGTAGTTATGATATCCGGAGAGAGATATTCAGCAACTTTTGTTTGATACAGTTTATTTATCATTCACAAGCATTTTTCTTCCATTAAACTTCACTCTTCAAAATTTCGATCCGTATATTCATTCATTGATCTGCTACTAAAATTCCTTCTTGGCTCTCTGTCTCTCTTTGCCATTCCATGTGCTAACAGCCCATTTCTTAATTTTTTTTCCGCGTATATGAGAGAGATAGATATGATCATTCATTCTCAGCGCCATTATCGGGTTTATAGAACTGTCAGAGTCGGGTGTTTCCTGAATTTTTATTAAGTAATTACACGGTTTGTGAAACATTAATCAGACAAAAGTGGAACTTTCCTCTTTCCAGTGGATAATCTTTGAAATTGTACAGTTGTTCCCACATTACGAACGATATTTCTAATTTAAGAAAGTTACCATCTCCGTATCTTCCCAAATAGATAAAATGACGCTGATATTTATACAGTCTCTTTTCTTGAAAGAAGCTATTTCAAATCGATAAAAGACCTCGAGACTAATTTTCTCACCGTCGATATTTCCGTTTTCAGTAAAAACTCGTAAAGTTTTCATACAGTAGAGAGCACCAAGAGGGATAAAAAAAAATCTTGAAGAAGGTGAAAGAAAAAATATTGAAATCGTTTGCTGAAGTTTTTCTTCTCATCTCTCCAGCTAAAGCCGTACTCAATTCACGTGGTAGGGGATATTTATCGGAAAATATCCAAGCTCAACGGGTCTCTCTGCTATGTTATTCTCGTGGTTTAATGAAGCCCTGATGGGTATTCTCCCAGTTATTGAATATTTCAGGGTGATAAATTGTTGATTTACTCAGCATCCACGAATAATTGAAAAAATTTTTACACAAATGAAATGATTGAATTTTGTGGCTATGGACTTTGATCCAGCAATTTTAAAGAGAATGATTGAGGATAATAGAGCGTGGATAATTTGAAATCTCTGTTCTTCTTGGGAGATGTATTGTAGATCGAAACTGCCTGGCAGCATTCCACCAACTCGACCCTATTCACCACAGAACTTGAAGGAAATACAATAAAAGGGGCAAGTGGGGAGTGGAAAAATTATGTCATTCAAATTATAAGTAGGTCAGGAGGCCTTTTATGGTGAATTTAGGTGAAGAATAGTTGTGGAATGATTGGACTAAAATTCATGATTTTCGTTGATCTAAACAACAAATCCTGGTTCTGAAATTTCTTGTCATTGAGGTGGATCTAATATGTGATTAATAAGTGCGAAAATGTTTCTCTCTAACAATGAATTTTCTACTGAATTCAGAGATTCATTGAATTCACTATCGCTTCAGGGTGCACAGCTAACGCTACCTCAACTTTGCTAACCGATATTCGATGGAACCGAATGGGCCCTGACCTATAAATAAAAATGTACTTATTAACAATTACTTCAACATGTTCTAAAAATATATTCGGATTCTTTAGGCCGAAAAGTAGTTATTCTGATACATAAAATCGTACTTTTTCCATCTGCAAAATGCAACATTTCAATTTGGGAACTACATTTTCTATAAAAAGTATTGAAAATTGCCGTCACAATTCTATAATAGTACACGAAGAAGTACTGAAATGCAGACACCGGTCTTGGGAGCTTGATTTTTTTTTCTTTGAGTAGATTACATGACTGATGAAATTTTCCCGGTATATTTAATCAAATTCTTAAACTGATTGGGTCACCTCAAGTTTTCCTACAACTTTCGCTCAATGAAAAATAACCACCGAGTCCTCGTGCAACGCTAATGGTTCATTAACTGCCTTTATACCCCCTTTAATAACACCAAGGCGCAAAAGTTGTAGCGCCAAAACCGTTGGGCGAACGAGCGTAATTGACGGCAAGGAGAATTAATTACTCAAAGTTGGATTCACCAGTACGTAATGGAGGGCCTCTTGCCTACCGGAAATGAACGATATCCTATTAACCCCGAGGGAGATATCCCTATCCAGACTCATTGACCGAACATTGTCCGTTCATCTTCCTCTATAATTCATTGCGAATTGGACGTTAATTTTAATGTTAAAAAATGTGGAAAAAAAAAAAACTTAATTTCCCGGTAGAATTCAATTTAACTAGGACGAATTCATTGAATACATTTTGGTTAAATTGAAAATGCATTACGCCATTGATGAATTCAATTAAAAGTAGAGAACAAAATTACGTTTGGGAGGTGATTAATTATCTACAGTTTGCTGTGGAACATTGGCGATACTCGTAATAGAAAAAATCAAGTGGATAATTACATATCTCGGATCGTGAAATGATCGTGTCTGCCAATGAAAGAGTAATTTATTTTTAAAAAATTGGATTTTTTTGCGCATTCTTTTTTTGTATCTAAAGGAGTATTGAATAGTTGACGAAGGAAATGGGGAATGGGTTATTGGATCAATAATTTATTCATCACTTGAGACAAAACTAATCGGTTTTTAAATCCTTATCTATTCTTTGAAATATAAATTTATTTATCATCTCCCTGATGAACCAATGCTTAACATTTTTTTGTGTCAATCAGACAATTGGAAATTTAGATTCTTCAACTACGCAACGATAATCCAATGAAAATACTCTCTCTAAGTTTCTTTTGCACTTCCTTATGAGGAAGCCACGATAAGAATTCCGGAATTTTCTTGAAGCTTTACTGCAAATTTGAATATTGATTGTTTGCTTAGTAAAATTATGAATTTTTCAAAACTTATGTGATCAAGGATACAAACACATCGTTTATTATTGAATGTTGTCAAAGGAAAACCCACTTGTTATTTCTTTCATTTTATTTACAACACATCATTTTTTTCGCAATTATTTTTATTCAAAAAGACTATTTGTACAGTTATGGAATACGTAGGCGAAAACTAATTGGAACAACATTGACGAAAAAAAATCTTCTATTCATCTACTTTTTGAAATATAAAATTGTTTGTCGTGCGTCTGGTGAACCAATGGATAAAAAAAAAAACAGTTTTTATCACATCAAACAGAATTCGAAATTCTCTCACATCTCCCTAGTGCACATGTTATCCTCGATTTTTCAGTTGTTTATCAAAGGCCTCCATCTGCGTACAGCAAACTTGAAACGAGAAAACACTCTCACCAAGTTTTTCACCAACCTCTCACCAGAAACCATCTTTGATTCAACTAAAAATGAGTTTGCGTTGGAAAAGACGTCTGATACTTTGAAAATTCACATCACAAACGGCATTACTAACATAGTTGTAAATGGCAGTTTGCACTTTGACTGGAAGTCAGTCTGCGGTGTTACTTGGTGGCTTCCATTGCCAGAAGGGAATGCTGGTGACATTGACCGTTGAGTGAGGGTGAACATGAGTATGGGGGAGAGAATGTGGGTGGGTTGGTAAAGTGGGCGGGGAGAGAGAAACGAGGGGATGAGAAAAGTGGAGGATGATTGTTAGAGTCATATCATTCCCCCAGAAAGTTGGGGAATCTGTTTGCCATTGTGACCCTAAAAACAGACAACTTTGAGGCTTTAGTTTTGTGTTATTTGACGTCCTAAAATGTAAATTATTGCAATCAAATGGAAAATCACTTTTTTATCTGGCTGATCATACCGAAACAATTTGATTAAATTTTCCGGATTTTTCATTCATTCCTTGTCTGGAATTCTCCATCAAATCATGAATTATTGATTGCAAAATTCTCTGAAATTGTCAGTATTAAATTTTTAACAATGTACGACCATGATATTGGTAAGAGCCCCTCGTGTATTTTCTCGGTGGAAAAAAACTATATTTCTTGAATAGAACAGTTCACATAAAACTCAGTCGTTCTATCCCACTTGTCTTTCAACAATAAACAAACATAGTATCCGTTTATTCATTTCCTGCAAGCGAGAATCACAACTCCCGGGAGATTTTTTCTCATAAAAGCCGTCAAATGTTAGGGAGGAAATGAAATGAACTTAGATTGTCTGAGAAACATCAAAAGATGATGGGAAATTTTCGAAAGTCGGTAGTTTAGGGGAACCGGTATTATCTGGAGCGAGAAGGCGCGTGGTGACGGCGCCTGCGCCACAGATATCCTGGTCTAAACTGCGGCCGGGTTGCCGCGAGGGATGATGACGAGGGGATGTGACGCAGTCTACCCCAGACAAGCACGGGGTACATTTGGGAGGATAAAAAAAAAGGGATTCAAGGGGAATATCCCGAGGCATTGCCACAGTAAACAGGGAAAACGTGTCCTTTCTCTGAGGGAAAAAAAAAATACTATAGATTTTACAAAGTTTGTAGTCTTTGGATAAATTTATTATTTTTTCTTCGAATTACTCGATAAACCCCAGTGATTAATTGTGGCCTTAATTGAGTGATTGAGTGGAAATATTCACCTGTGATTTGATTTTGAAAATTCCGGATACATGAGCACGAGATGAAATATTTTTTGTAAGTGGCAACTTGTTTATTCTTGGGTTTAAACTTTCCGTTCTGATTAGGGTTTCATTAGTAATGTTATGGTGAAGATACCTTATAATTTGAGTGGATTAAAAAATGTCTAATGAGCAGTAGCAGCATGTCATTTTTGTCAGCCGAAATTCATAAGAATGTTAAATGAATCAAAATCACTAATTGAATTGAATTGGAGTCAACATTATTAATACTTTATAATTCATTGCTTTAGGCAATGATTTAGTAGAATAATTTTGTATTAAAATATCGGGGGTTTGTGAAAAGTTCTTCAGATGGACATAAATTATTGTTTCACTCGGAACTTACTGGGATACAGTAGCTCATTATACACCCCTAAAAACCTCAAATTCAGTACCTCTTTTGCCCAAGGGAAATTGCTTGTGAATGGGTTATTGAAGTTGAGCAGATCCCTCAATTTTGAAAATGAACCACATACGACTGGTGTTATTGTATGTCTCGGAATGTAGCAGATTTCAAGCTTCGGTCAAGAGCTCACGTGCGCCCGAAGCTCATCTCGCCGACCTTCAGCTCTTCCTTGATTTATGTATTTCCATTTTGTTTCCAGTTACGACCTCATGAATAATTTACATCCATGGAACTCGGAAATTCATCTTAAAAATATTTTTGTTTCCTTTGTAAATCGGATGAAGGGTTTATAGAAATTGCGGTTGGGGTCAATTATGAATAGTTTAAATTCTGAGTTATTAAATTCAAAATTACTTCAACTCATGACAAAGTGAATTATGTTTCGGGGGTTGACGATCGCGAATGTACAATTTAAATTGATCACTTTGAATATTAATAGTCCGGTGGGTTAATCGGAAATAAATGTCAATATTCTGGATACTGATGGATAATTCGTTCATTGAACATTCCAATGAAACGACACTTAACACCCTATTCTAACACCTCTCTCAAATTAATTACACCTCCACCGATTATTCCGATTTCTCCGTGAGAATTCGTTTGGCGTTCGTTCACAAAGACTGAACGCGTGAATTTACTGTTCCGGTGCTCTGTACTTCAGTGCTTGGAAATCCGTTTAGCCATGATTCGATGCTTTGCATAAGCCAGCCGTGCATTTGGGCTTCTACACTAGGCAGGGGGTGTTTTCTTTCTGCTTCTCTTCATTTCAATATTCATTGAAAAATTCAATTGATGGAAAAATAATATTCGTTGGTTTTTATTGAATAGCAATCTTACTTTTAGGAGATACGAACATCAGTTTCAAAGTTAAATTCTTGTGCCGGACAGTTATCTTTCAATTTGAAATTTTTTTAAATCGATTGATGTGGAAAACAGCAATGAAACGTTGAATTCCATTTTTTTTAACGGCGAGAAGAGGGGAATTCTACAATTTACATGAATTTCTCAGCGAAAATTACTATTCATTATCAAAGGCCTTACCCTTGAACATTCCGGGAATTCCTTTACAATTCGTAGAAATTTAGGGAATTTTGCAGAAGTGCCCGAAAAACTAAAAATAATTTTCTAATTCAAAGGGTTTTCATAGGATAAATTAGTGCTCATTGTTCGCTATTTCTTTAAAAAAAAATCAATTTTTGAACTGTGTAAAATACACGTTTAATGGAGCGGAAGAGCTTAAGCTGAAAGTACTTTAATCATATCAAAGTTGGCCAGCGTTTAGATATGTAAAAATTGAACATAACACTGTGCACGTGGCCATATTATCCCAGAAGTATCAGCCGGAACACCGACTGAGCCAATCCACCGGTTCCCTATCTCTATGTCACAAGGAGGGTTCTTTTATTTTATCTCACATCGTCGCACCAACAGATTCCGGGCGCATCTCGCCGTGTGCACACGCAAAAAAGACATCTAACCGATCGATGAAAGCTCCAACGTTGTAAAATGAACTAAATGACGGACGTCATCTTTATCTTTCTGAAATTCTTGTTCACTCGCATTTATTTGTTTTTATACCAGCATATCCGATGAATATTTATCGTTTTTTATTTTGTTCTACCTTTTATCGCTTCATATTTTGTTATTTTTAAACCGCAGGAATGAAAGTATCGAACACTGCCGTCTGCTTTTTTGCCTCTCTGATTTATTTGATTTGAAACAATAGAATTTTCTCTCTCGGTGTAGGAAAAAAAAAAAAACACCCACTTCCGGTTCATTCAAGGCGCTAACATGTGCAGAGAATGGACTCTTTGGAAAGCACGTGTTGTGGACCTTCGATCGATAAAACCAGAGAGTAACCGGTGATATTTTTCGTTTCAAGTCGAATTTCCCGTACAATTTTCTTTATTTCATTCTTCATTGGACTGTGGAAATTTCCGGTGTGAAATGTAATAGAGGGTCAACATTTTTACTGATCTCTGTTTGCTTTTTATTGGTCTATTTTTGCATGAAAATTTTTGATGCAAAGTATTGGGGTACAAATTAATCTAATTCTCAATATTCAATCAATATTTTTTCCACCTGACGGTTGAGTAAAAATTAATGGTTTCGGTGCAAGCTGCAATAAATTTTCCACTTTCAATCGAAACTTTTATTATGACCTGAGAGTAACTCGGTCCGATCAACATTTTTCCCAGCGAACCATATTCTCTATTCAATGAATTTTGATTTCGTAAATTTTTCCTCCTTTTGATAGTTCATTATTGCGGGAAAAAGGGCTCGATAATCAATATTGAATTATCATGAGTTACTTCACCGATGAACCTTGTAGGCAAACAATTGTTAACTTTAGTCCTCTCATTCAATACCCGAATCGATGTAAACTCATTCGGTGGCTCTAGTCCCTATTTATCCATCCATTTAGTAAATAACATTGGCAATATTGCTTTCATCATTGTGCGTCCCTACTACATTTTCTCCGGCTTCCTTTTTACGCTGGGGTTAGTGGAACCTTGGAACGGAAAATTCGAATCAATATTTCCTGTCCCTGGTGGTGGTGTTTGCTGGGGGATTGGCTCCCCCTCCTCTCTCTCTCTCACCCTCTATCTATCTATCTCTCTCTCCCTCTCTCTCTTCCATTTCCAGTATCATAAATTCGTGGTCTCTGACCATATAAATTCGTCAGATACCATCAATGTGTGTTCATGGATCAGGGCATGTTCAAATCCCAACGTAGAGTGAAAGTAAAAATCACAAATTCTTGGAAAAAGAAGATGTTAAGAGAGAATCGACGTATTCATGATAATTTTGTTGGAATATATTTGGTGTTTGAATAAAAATTCTGAAGGTTATGATACGTATTTAGGGTGAAATTTTACTCCTACAGAGGAACTCGATATTTATCTTATCCTTTACATTAATTATGATGGGGATGTTTCCAATTAAATTAATTTTTGTTCAGAATTTATTAAAAATTTTACTCTTCAAAATTGAAGCTATTTCTAGTAGTTAAAAAATCTAGAGTTCTATATCGTTCAGTATGAACAAAAAAAAAATAATAATGATTGGTTTGAAAAGTGAATTGCAACGAAAATTGACATATTCGTGGTAATTTACTTAAAATAAAAGCCGTTGAAAAAGAATTAAAAGGTTTGTAATGTGATTGGAAAGGGTCCCGGTATTTGATACGGACGAAAGCCTGCGAATCGATTGCCCTCGTCGAGGTCCATTTGCGATTTGCGAGAGCTTCACAAATACCCCCTCGTACTGTCCCGGGTGAGAAAGAAAAGGGGAATTGGACGTGATAGCTAGTGTATTGGGAACAGAATATTAAAAAACCAAAAAGAGAGTAAAGAATATATATATACACAGCGGTGATGAAAAAAAACGAGGAAAACAGTGGGAAATGAACGAATAGAAGAGGCGTACATACCAATTGGGTGTAATTCTGATTAAAGTAACGGTACACAAGAGTGGAAAGAGTCGATCATGTGGGCATATTAAATTTTCAATCATAATTATTGTTAGAGAGGGCTTGAATATTGTGGGTTTTTACGCTGCTATTGATTTGCGTCAAAATTAACCGAAGCGTTTGGCTATTTAATTACTGCCTCATGACGATTATGACTTCAACAAATATTTGTTTCCAGAGTGAGTTTATTTTCTGCATTTGCATCAATGTTCGTGGAGGAAAAACATTGAGGGAATACTTCATGGTATATTTTTTATGACAGTATAAATATTTAATATCAAATCCTGGTAAATTTTGGATTATGTAATTTTGCGGGACTTCAGTGGCATATTATATTTGCAGAAAATTTTCCAAAAGTGGTCGAGAGATTTCAGACGTAATTTCTAAACGCACAAATATCCACAGGTTGAACTAACTGATTAAACATGAAAATTAAAGGGAGGATTTCATTTTAATGAGACGCATCTCCAAATTTTCAGCGAATTCCTTCAACAATTTTTTGATTTTTTATTTTTGTGTCAATTACAAAAGGGCGACTTGATATTGTAGTGACTTTTTCCCTCTTGATGAGTATTTAAGACATTTCAGAAAATTAAACTCAATCGAAGGGTCGTTTTTTCATCCCCCACATTGAAATAACTATTTTCAATGGGATTTATAGTTTTTTTTTTATGAAAAAGTAAAAGAATAGAATCTTGTGATGTTGATAATTACCAGATAAAACATGAATTTGGGATGCTGTCTACGTTGTACTCGAAGGAGACAAAGGGGAGACAATTTTTTGCTCGGGGATGGGCTATGGAATAAATGTGAGCCCTCGCCCCAGGACTAAAACACGACCTGGGCGGCTGCTCTGGCATGCTAATATCGGATTTAGGGAGACATCTATATGACTGTTTTAGCTATAGCCTTGCATCCACCTGACTCCATACCGTCATGCTAATCGGTCCATGCCTAAAAAAAAAGTTTTCATGCCGGAAAAGTTTGCAACACAGCCTAAAGCACAACCATTCGAAGTTTCGTTTTTTTTTTATTTATTTGGACTAGGTGAATGGCAGAATGCACATCTCTGTGGATTCATTTTACATTCAAATATGTCAATTTGAAAATTGGTGGATGGTTTACTCAGGATTCACCAAGATTTTCCACTTGGAGGAATTCGAAGTCCTCGTTTGTCTCGGGGTAAAACGAGGGGAAAAACGTTTTAAGAATGAATGTTTTCACTGGTTTTTTCTCACGTGGGGAGGTGGTCGGGGGATAGTCTTCCCTGAGGGACGGTGGAAAATTCATCGTCGGATAGCATCATGGTGGTGACCTGGTAGACCATGTGAAGGGAAAATGGGCTTGGACGATCGATGATGTCTGATTCATAGGTGGAGGACCAAAGATCGCTCTCAATCTGAGAATTATCTTTGATTTCTTCACCGTGATATCTTTATAGGATTGGATTGTAAGTGATGGCATCGGAAAAATGAGAGAGCATATTAATAAATTGAATAAAAAAAATCTCTAGAAATGTCTGGAGTGAAATTTAAAAATTTGGTACATTGCAGTAGAGCTGCTTCACATTCATAAGTGTGAACATTTTACAACGATTGAATTGCTCAATGATAGCCTCCGGTGGGGGAAACATTTTTCATATGAAAATCTAAAACATGAAAATATGGAATTTCGGTTCTAATTTGAACAATAGATTTTTTATAAAATAGTTAATTCAAAGAACGTCGACGAAAAAAAAATGTATTTTGATAGTCTGAGGTTGCGAACATTCTTCTCAATTTGAGCAATTTTTTCCTAGGGTTAACATCCATTCTTCCCAACAATTTGTCACTGATAGACCCCAATTCTTCTCGTCCTGTCAAATCATGAGCGGGTCACGGTAGGAAATTGTCCCTTTTGTGTGCATGGACATCCGACGATACACTTGGCTCAGCTATTTCGCATTGCATTCCGTTCTCTTGCGTCTTCTCTTCTTTCGCATGTGGGTCAGATGGCTATGCTTTTTCCTTGATGAATCGTTGTTATGTCTCGTTCCCATTGGAACGATACTACCCTTTGTCAGCCTCACTTGTATCAAGTAGCTTGTACACTGTCATTCCGTTGTGGGATATGCAAAACGATGAGGACTTTTCAATACTCATCTTCATTCATATCTCTTCATGCAACGAGAGCTAGAAATAAGATTAGTGGAGGATTTTAAAAAATCTGAAATTGATTTTTTATTTAATTTACATATTTTTCAATAAAATTTTCGGTATATGTTCATTCAATTTTGGCTCAATAACCGCGATACAGAAATTTAATTACTGTACATCGAGTATTCCATATCAATTATTTCTTGATTATTTATTGAAAATTACTAGTTGGATAATTAATATTATGTTTAATTTGTCGGGGGTGCGCGGACAGTCACTCGATTCTCTCAAATTATCCTTTAAACTTTAATCGCATAAAAGTCTCTGGTTAAATTAACGGATAAATTAACAGCAATGTCAATAGAGTCTGCGTTAAAATTTCCAAACTATGCAAATTTTCAGTACTAAATGAATTAACCAATTCCTTTGGATTCCGTTCCTCTAAAGTTTTCTGGAGTGAATGCCCTGTCTCCGTAGGATCT
The DNA here is from genome assembly GCF_034640455.1 of Diachasmimorpha longicaudata. Lineage (NCBI taxonomy): Eukaryota > Metazoa > Arthropoda > Insecta > Hymenoptera > Braconidae > Diachasmimorpha > Diachasmimorpha longicaudata. Next base: position 6,868,200 of record NC_087226.1, on the reverse strand, counting down.
CGGTTCGTTAACGTTCTCTCTCTCCCTCTCTCTTCCTCTCTATCTCACCCTTTCTACCGTTTCTCCGTACATGACAAATTGGTAGACCAGAGAAGGACAGTAACTACCTCGTAACTAAAAAATATCCTCGTTAATATTGCAAGGAGATGAGAATTTTCTTTGATGAGAAGTTGTTCAGCTCGAGTCTTTTGATCTAATTTTCACGTTATTTGGGACAAGTTTTATTACATCCTGGTAAAAAAAAAATAAAGCAATGATTACATCTGACTGCACTCGCGCAACGAATACTCAACACCAAAAAACGTGATGAATGCTGCAAAATTGTTTGTCATTTAAAATACGGGCGACCTATTCATTTAGGAAGAAAAATTTTATAAGTTTATAATTTACAAATTCATAAGATCGCAGGCTTCAAGTAAAGACAAGGAAAAAATTCAGTGTCGGCAGTGGATTGAGGGAAAACAATTTTAATTTCTTGGGTAGATAGCTAATCATTTCTTGAGAGTGACATGGAATTTAATTTACACAGAAAGAATTTTTTTGATAAAAATTTGATCTCTAGAGGGGAAAACCTGACGATCAAGTGCTTCTTAGGTCGAGTCTATTAACAAAATTAGACTTGGGAGGCTAATTTTTCTGATAAAATTAATCTTCCTCCCTCGATTCACCCCTTGGAGGTCCAATTGTTACCTAAAATTTCATTCTGTGTCGACGAAGAGTCAAAGCTATACATATGTGAATATTATCCAATTTTCCTTAAACTCCGGTAAAACCATAAAACATTAAAAATTTAACTCAAAGATTTTCGCAAGTGCGACTGAATAATCGTCTCATAAACCAAAAGAAGCGAAAACCCGATGTTTGAATGAATTATCCAGCGATTCTCAGGGCGATGCGAGTACTCACTGAAATATAAATTCTAGTCCGTCGGGACGTAAGAGGGGTAGCATATAGGATGTTGGTTCCCGTGTGGGCGCGTGCCGGTATCGTCAAGCAAAGCCGTGACGGAAAACCTCACGAGCTTTTTCCACCCCTCACCACCACTATCTGAGAACAAAGGGGACATGGGGGTGGAAGGGAGAGACAGAGAGAGAGAGAAACAGAGGACTGAGTTATTTGTCAGTAGAAAAGAGTAGAGGGAAATGAATTCAGTGGGGATGTGAACGCGTTAGAGTGACCCTTCACTAGACCAAGCAAACAGGTACATCTTCAGAATCAATATTTGCTCGATACACAGCTTCCATGGTGCTTGGAATCCATGTACCGTTGGCCATTCTTCATCTCACTCCAGAAAGCGTCCACGTTAGCGTCATATCCGTCTCTGCATACGGAATTACCTCCGTTGTGTTCTCCCGTAATGCCCAGACCATGAGCACATATGTGGCAACATCCTATCAGCCGGAAAACAAGAGGAAAAAAGGGAGAGACGGGAAAACGACCGGAACTTCATCTTCGACATTCTGGTTTTTTTTTCTTCGTTTTTTTTTTTTTGCCTCGAGACATTTACGACCGTGAGGTCCTCTGTTCTGGCTGAGACAGTTCCTGTTACGATGATCACATTTTTATGAGCTACTTCGAGGTACCGATAGCACTGAGCTTGTTGCTGCAGTACCTGGGTGGTTGAGATAACAACACCCTTGGCTTTAAACATGCAAATTATTTCCCTTTTTGCTACTTTTGTTTTTTTTTTTCGTGGTTTGCCGGGTTATTTATCTGGGATTGATAGTGAAGATTGAGGAATCATTGGGGGGAGGACGCTTAGTTGAATAGATTTATTTTCTTTGTGATGATGGATTGAAAATAAATATTGATACTGAATATATCATTTATTTTTCATTTTATTCATTAGATTTTTTCACATAAATTATTTTGTTGAGGTATTCCATTGAACTTAGTCGATTTGAAGTTTCTTAATTTTTCGAAACTCCTGAAGGGAGTTGTAAAATTTATTTAAAAAATGACTAAATGTCCACTGAGGCCCTTCTATTTGGTCTTGAATCAGTACTGAGTTATACGATAACTCATTGAAATTCATTTAAAATTCATTGTTTTTTTTCACCGTTTGGACAATTCTCTTGTCTCAGAAAATTTCTATTTGGAAATTTTTCTGTCAATGACTAAAAATCACGTGTTGAAACAACTATACTGATGATACCGAAGACTATATTGGATTAATTTATGACAGTAATACCAGTGGATAAACATGACATGATATCGGTGATAAAAAAAACTCAACAACTGAGAGTAACGGATACCAAGTAACATTTCCAGTCGATTAATTACAGACACTCGAGATTGCTAAGACAAGATAGGAGTGCTTTTCTCCTGTTACAGACAGAAAATCTTTGTTACCCGTGCGATAGTCAATTCACTCGATTGTTATCTCGTCGACGAGCTTTTCTCCCTCAATCCCCTTTCGCTCTGGATTTCGGAATAATAGAGAGGAAGAGAGAGAAAGATAGAGAGTGACTAGAGAAGTTATAAAAACTAAATGATTCTTTCGGAATCGTTTTATTTGCATCATTATATTGTTTTCACTGATGAATAAGGGAAAAGCCCTGGATTCAGGGTTTATTGTTTCACGGCTGGCATTGTAGGGTGAAACAAGGGAGCTCTGCCAGTTTACGTCAGACCAGTGGGAAAACGGGGTCACTAGACGCGCTGTTACGAGCTTAACGTCAATGGATAATTGCCTCAAAACTTTTGACGAATTTGTCGTTGCTGGAAATTTGACGTGTTCCATTTTATATTCACCCACTTCCCTCAGTCGATGTTGCGTGATATAGAATATAATTACCCCTGTTCGTTAACGTGCTGTTTAGAGTATTCAACGACTGGGGCACATGGGAATGGTTCGGTGGACAGTGGAATTGTTAAATGAATCAACGGAGGTGGGCTTATGACGTGCTATTTTACAATGATACGATTGGCCTTCCATCTTTCATTCATTCTCTAATTGCTGGTACTGTGAACATTCCCGGTGGTTCGCACCAGTCAATGCAATTTTAGGGATTGAACATCACGGGGCAGAGTTATTTATTATCCCACGAAAATGTCCGATAGATTGTTATATACAGTTAAAAATAATTGAATTTCAATTCCATTTCCTTCCAGAATCGTATTTACCATCACTTTCGTGGCAATAATTAATCAACAATTCATCAACATTCATTTTTTGTCCCAAGAGTGTGAATCTTTTTTTTATCACCTCGTAAAAACGTTTTCACAGATCTAGTGAATAAACTAAATTCTATTCTCATTAAATTTTTGTATCGTGGGATTCGAGAATTAAGAAACTTCTCAACAACGAAAATTTCTTCTCGATACAAATAAGAAAAGAATTATTAGACCAAGTTCAGTAGAAGTTTCCTCCATTTTCTGTTCTTCTTTTTTTAACTGAAAAATTCAGGGTAAGTCTGACAGACTTCCTAAAGCCTCCGGCAGTACCTCCATCATAACGAGTTATTCCGAGAGATTTCACCAGCTAACTGATGCGTGACGTGGCTTTGATCAAATGCTTGATCCTTCGGGTCTCATCTTCGTAATTATTTTTTCACTATTAGATATCACTTTATCCTGGTTTACACGTTTACCTGAACCACTGAGAAAATCATATTACTTTTTGATTCAATTATTTATGGATGGGCGGGGGGAGGGGGAGGGAATTAAGGGAGTCTTTTCTCCATGACTTTTATAACGAAGTCTGGGAGCCATTGTTTCAATGGTACTGGTAAGGTGACACTGCTGGCAACCGGCATTTACGATCTTATTGGATCATTACGGTGAGACAAGGAAATTGGATGTGCCTCGGTATCGTTTTATTATTCTTTCTCAGTTCGTCGATACTCGTTTCCCGACTATTAGAATGTTCATGGTGTATGTTGAGGCTTTGATGAATATATCGAGAACGGTCTATTTTAGGATTTTGGATTTTACATAGCATTACATTTGAAATTTCGAAAGGATATCAATGAATGATTAATTTTGGGGGAATTTATGGAGATAGTGTAATCGTCAAAGGGATTGGTGAATGTTTCGGGTTCACACAGGGGCAGGATAGTTAAATAATTATTAGCTATGAGATTTTTTTTTATTCTTTTGCACACGAATTGATAAATTTATGCCGCTGACCAGAGAATATATCAAAAATTTTATTGTTCGAACGAAAATTGTGGAGCGAAATTTAATTCATATGAATTTCATTCACAAGGGACAGTTGATGAGAATCTTCTATCATGTCAAAGATAATCATCCAGATGTTCAATTTTCAATGACGTCGTTTATGGTTATTAGGGGAACGTGTGGGGGATTTTCAGAGAATAGTCTTTAATTTTCAAGAGCCTATCCTCGATATTTCATTGGAATTCACCCACTGAGGTAGAGGACATAATTTCATCGACGATATTTTATCAGTATTCCTTGAATGGAAGGAATTACACGAAGAAAATGAATGGGTAGGGGCTGTACTAGAAAGCGAAATGTACGTTTACTTCTGGTGTAGCCGGCGTTAGTGAGACAGCCATCGCCACTGACTGTACTACTGTTGAATTATGCATGTGACGTCATAGGAGAAACGTATTTCCAGGGGAATGTCTATTTTGGTTTGGGAATGGTGTAGTACACATTCCGGCTGTGTGGGTATTATTATTTAAAGGTGATAATGGGGTGGAATCCTGTGTTGAAGGAATATTTCGAGATATTTCAAATGCCATTGGCGGTTCATATACAATTTATTTTGAGAATTTTAATCATCAAATTGTGAAAAAATTATGAATGACTAGCATTATAAACATTATATTTTACAACTTATCTATTTCCTCTTAAATATTCCTCCTCCTCCTCCCCCCCAGGCGTTCCTTTCTTTAAAAATAAGGATTATTTATGGAAATAATTGAAATATGAATGAATTCATTTTGAGAAAATATTTTTAGAAGTGAAAAGTTTTGGACTTTATTAATTATTTATAGATAATTGTTGAAGCCTTGATATTAGACTATTTTAGGATCGTCAACATTAAAAATCTCGCGAAATAACAATTTTTTTTGTGAAAGATTAATTTTATTTTCTGAATTACATCTGTCGGAAAAGAATTGATAAAAATTCTTCTATCTCGTGGCTCGATAATGTTGTCATTGTCTCATATTCAATTTCACGCCTGTCAATTTCAATACAATAATTCTCTTTAGATTAGATTTCATCGATCCTTATCGCTTGATGAGTTTCACCCAAAGGATGATATTCTCTCCGTCTCCACAGGATGGTAATCATATATCTCCCGCGTAACTAATTAAATCCCGGAAATAATCACTCCATTATTAATTACTGGATCCTTTATTAAAAGGATGTATATTCTCTCTCGGTAGGGATCTCTTGGGAGTTCTTGCCTTTGAAAAAATTGAAATGTATGATAGAACAAAACCTGTTTAATACTTCTTTTTTATTTTGAAAATAATGAAAAATTAAATAACGCTCCAACTCGTCGAAGAAATCTTCATCGTGATTTCAAGTTTCAGACTAAATTCAAGATTCCCATTGCGTATTTACACGATTTTCATTTTGGATTTACTATTCACAACGGAACATGCTAAATTATTAAATCACTTCAATAAATAGATTAATATTTTTTTCGTTTAACTTCTTCGAGTTTGAAGATTTTTTACACTAATTCCCCGACAGTTCGATGGAATTTTTTATTCCCACCTTGAGTTCTCTCAATGTTGGAATTAATTATGAACATTTACTCCGAAAAGAAAATATATGAATAACTTTTGAATTTTACGGCTCCTTTGTTGAGAATGCACTCGGTAAAACTGCACTCGGGATGTCTCGTGTAAAATCTCGATTTGCTGCATCATTCGAAAAATATAATGAGACTCGCTACACGAGGTTTATTCAGGAAGAGTTTTTTGGCTTTAGTTGTAACGATCTCTCTTCCTACTGAGTTTAAAAGTCACGCGACATTGAAGACAGTTTACCAACGTCCAATGTGAACATTATCCTTTAGATTCCTCTCTCATCTCTTCCCCTCCCCCAAGTTCAGTAATATTTAAATGGGTTTTGGTGTTTGCGAATGACTTTCGTATGAGCCTCACGTTTCATCGTCAACCTTATTTTTACATCGTCTATCTCATTTATAATTTTTTTATCCAGTTCTTTTATTTTTTGGTCTCGTTTGAGTCATTCAACTTTTATCTGCTAGACTAGATACCACAAATCATTCGAGTCGAAGGCATTGTCGCAGAGCTGATAAACATGGTTTCTTCTTCTTCACAGAGCCCATCCTATTCATGTGGAATAAAAGCATTGGGAGGAATTACGTAGGAACGATTTTATGTGATTAAGAGGATTTCTTGATTTATTTCTTCTCGATAAATTCATTCGTGACGACGATTCATGGAAAAATCGAATTTTCCATTCAAGAATGCTGCACTTTATTCTCACTCACGGAATTCCCTTCACGATTAAATGTCCTCCAGTACATTTTGTCATAACAGTTGTTATTGTTTTTTATTAAATCAAAGCTGTCCCACCAAATAAACCACTTTTCTGGGTAATCATTTTATTATATCGAGAATAAGTAGATCTATTATTCAACTCCATGTTTGTCTAGGCCATTTCATTCCACGTATTTAGGGGGAAAATGACATTTCCTCCTGTCAGATTCAGTGATTACTGTAATAATGTCATAAAAAAATCCCCAAACAAGTTGATATTCTCCCCAAATATTGTCACCAAATATTATACATCATTCACCGAGATTACAATCGTGACTTATCCCCGTAGAAAATATATATTTTTCCAAAAAATTGGTGACCTCTTCGTGAGGTGAGTGTGGGGGTAAGCTCTGGGGTTTTAACACGCCACTAACTCCGTCTGAATTACTTAGACTCTTATTAAACCGCTTCTCAACCGCTCGTAAATTTTCCAAACTGCCGTTGTTAAAGTCACTGGAGCGTCTTACACCACGTCCAAGATGCAGGAATGAGAGTATCCTGGTGACTATATCCTCAGATCAACATTCTTTTGCTTTTCTATATCTAGAGACTGACAGGAAAACAATCAGGCAAACTTGAACGAGCAATAAATATTAAAGCAATTACATATTAAAGAAGTGCTCTTTCAACTGAAGATATTCAATTTCGAATTTTCCTATTCTATTTTTAATTATTTCTTTCTTCTATCAACTCTCTTTCAAGTTTCCTTCATCTCGCCTGTCTTCACTCGAAAAGAGATTGACTTCTATGTTTCATTTAAATCCCCGTCCAGTCTGTTCCAGAAAATAATTCGCAAGATAGGGAGTAAGGAAACCCCACTGAATAACCCAGAAACTCTGGCATAAAAAAAAAAATTTGCGAGAAGGTATTCAACTTCTGGGATATTATTTCGATACTCCTGGAGGAAAATTCATGAAAAATCTGAGGCGGAAAATCTACCCGAGACGGTTCGCCAGGGTCTATCATTATTATTTTTTTTTCCCTTCGTGTCAGTGGATGTTGAGGCACAATCTATCATTCTCATGCCTCAGCATTCTCCAGTTTTTCGCTTGCAGTCTATCGTAGATTCTCGACCTTTCGCATTCGTTTTATCTGTCACATCACTTATCCCCCCAAACGGACCATGGACGTTGGGCCCTCCGTCTCACTCTATTGCTCTCGCACTCTCATCCCCACAACGGATCCCAGTCTACTCCCAACTTCATTTGTATCGTTTTTTAGTACCTCGTTATTTTCCAGTTTGTCTTAGTCAATGTATTTAGCAAACTTGTAGAAAGGAAGCTTCAAGTGAGATTCACTGCTAACATTTTTTCACTCAAAATTCCCAATAAATTGCCTGTTTTTTTTTTCACGGATTTTATATTATAAGCGTTAAAAATAATAAATTTATAAACAGTTGGTTTATGAAGGGAAAAAGGAGTCAGCTAGCAGGGGGTGTTTTTAGTTTCGCCTTTCAAGGATCCTCTGATCCTCTACGTAGGTGGAAACTTTCTCTTTCTAGACCGGTAATTAATTGTGGGCAGTATTGGTCATCGATACGGTGCTAAACCCCCATTCAAATCTTCATACGCATCACTCTTGTCAGACAAAGATGGATGGCTGGAAAATCAATGACATTATACTCGGAAAATTAGGGATAATTCCTTCGACAATTAGTGTCAATATTAGTGATGATTTGTGATAGTGTCACAGCATGTTCGTGTTACAATCACAGAATTTTACATCTAGACACTTGAAAATTTCCCACAATCTCCGGTATAAGACTTGAAAATATTTATTTTATTTTTAAAGAATTTTTTCATTGAAAATTCCTACTTTCGTGAAAGACTCCCTGAGAACACTATATTTCAGTTTAATTATTCCGGGAAATTCAGTGAAAAATTATGAGGATATACCCTTTACTATACTAACTACCACTACTGTCAGATAGATTACGTAGACATTACGTACCGACCCAGCCCCCAATCACCATCCCTCCCTGTGACGCCTGACACCCCCGACATTCCAAGATATTCCTACAGTTTATTTCCCCTTGAGTACATCGCACTAAAAACCTCCTGCGCGCCTTCCCCGGAAACTCCTGCTACATCCCCTCAACTATACCACATCCCTCCGTCAAGATGTTACACCTGAAACTAATGTATTCACGTTTTGTGAATATATTCTACCGTGATAATATTTTCACACAAACTTCAGGTGAAAATTTCGGGAGAAATTTAGCAAGTTGCACATCAGAAAATTCATCACTCTAGAGTTGATGAATAATTCAACTGTGAATTTGTTTGATGAATGATATGTACCTAGTGTTTACCCCTTCCGTCCCTCTCCCAAATTAACTAATGACTCCAAAAAGCAATATAAACTTTTCGGTGCTTGTGAGTGACATTGCAGTTGAATATTTTGAAATTGTCATAGTTGGGGGGTTGTACTCTGAGGGGATGCCAGCCGGTTCAACGTGTTCTCCCCTTCGGACGACAGCTGTTGCTTCGATAATTGCAAACTTTCCCCCAGGATAAAGACAAAGTATTCTTTCTTTTTTTGTTTTTTTTTTTCTTCACAAGTTGTTCCCTAATTTGAGAGATCCTTTGTGTCGCCCTGTTTCGTCACCGTCCACGCCTGTTATTTCTCCAAAAATCCTCCGACTATGGAGATTTTACGCATTTGCTGACCTAGTCTGTTTTTAATATGAGAAACGAGCACACACTTGACTGCCCCAGTCAGCAAATGCCAGGCCGTTATGTCTCTCACTGGGTTTTGTTTACGTTGACGAATGCAGCCAGCTGGGGATAAAAATTAGAGTAGAAAATGGAGATGGAAAAAAAAAATAAGTCAGTGGTGCAAAATAAAAATACAAGGATCTACTTGTTAAAGAGGGAACCAACAACCTCCGGAATTTCGCCAAGACCGTTTTTTTTTTGCTCTAAAGAAGAGGAGAGATTTTTTATTTGAGCATTAAACACTCATTTTTTTAAGCAATTAACTCGGAGTTTTTAGACCACTTGAGGACTGAAAAGTGTAACTGAGAAAAACTAGTCGTGATATTTGAAAGTTTGAGGGAAACTCAGGAGTCTTTTTATTCTCTTTTATGAAGGATAAAATGTTGGTAACGTAATTTTAAAGTAACTTTTCCAATTGTTTTATTGCAGAGACGGAGAGAAATGTTGGAGCGAGCCCGACGGATTTACGGGACCAAGTAGTCACTCCCGTCGTCTCACCAGCCTCGATCCCACCAGCCAATACTAGCCAGGAGACATCAGTGTCGACCTCGGCTTCAACCCTTGTCGCTGGTCTCGACAAATCAGTTCTTCAGGTATTTGCGTTTTTTTTTATCAATGGTGGGTCGGGGATATAACAAGTCAATCTAAAGCCAGTTTTGGTTAAATGATTTATCCCTCTTCATGTTTGTGATAACAATTCTATCAAAATCCCATCAAAATTTGTCTCTAGAATTTGAAAAGTTTCATTTGGTAGGAATGATCGATGAAATTATCAGTAGAGTAGTTTTGCCAACCTCACACTTGATTTGACAAGAGGCATTCTCGTATCTTTTAAATTAATACTGATTCAATCAAATTGCACTCTGTAATTTGACCTCTTCTTTTGAACTATTATCGGAGTTTCTCGGGTTCTTATTCGAATTGAACTTTCCCCTTCAAACTTTTATTTCGTTTCCTTATAAAATTTCCCGAGTCAGGAATGGAAGAAGTGACGTTGAATACTCGAACGGTTTTATTATAAAATTCAATCGGAAGGGAAGCAATCAGGGAATAGTCAGCCAAGTTGCGATTGAATTGCATTAGGGTCTTCAGTTCAATAAATAATAAAATTTGGAGAATATATTGTGCAGAGGGAGGATTATATGGCTGATGATATCGTACAAATTTGCACAGTAACAATAGAGATATTGGTTTTATGGATTTCAAAAGAATCGGCTTTGTTTGGGATATTTAGTGAAACGTATGTTTATTCCAATAAAAAGTGCATTTGAATTCAACTGAATTCTATGAAAAATTCTTCTATTTAGTTCAATGATATTTCTGTTCGATATTAATAGACTGATGCATTAATTTCGGTGAAAACATTTGAATTCGACGAAGTGTATAATTCATTCATGCACGATAAAACTTCTGTTAAAATTATATGAATCATTTGTTTCATTTAAATGGAGAATTCTCACGGTTTAATAAGTTAATACGTGAAAGCTATTCGTGTGATACCAGCGGCAACATCAATGAAAAACAATTTAAATTTTGACAGAAAGTTCCATACCAACTGCTTGCGTAAACCTATTTAGTCAATTCTAGCACATAATTTCTCCAAGTGTTGCAATCTTCTCAATTTGCGAATGAGTTTGTCTCAGTGAAGTATTTTCCAACATTGAAACAAGTCTTCACCGAGAATTCAACGTGTGATGCAGGTGAAACACGGGCTGGAAAAAAAAGAGCCTGTGCAGAAAAAAAAAAAACAAGAAGAGCGATAAAGTACAAAGCATTTGTCGAGGTAAATTCCCCCGAGTGCAATTCACATGGGAATTGTAATAGAAATGCCAGTGTTTTGTCTGTACACTGCTCAAACAGCTTGAGAAAAGGAGTCTGAATCGATTTTACTTTCAAGAAACATAACTCCTGAGTAAGCGAATCCGTGCTATAATTTTACTGTATGTAATTTTGGCCCTACGGATTTTTCAAGTTGATGTTTATGGTGGGATTTAGGGAGTCACGATTACTCCCCAGTAATACCATCTTAATCAAGACGGTATTACAATGTGCAACAGGAATAGTTGGAGGGGTTGAAGAGGTCTTTTCAGTGATAGTATTTGGTATTGGAGATTGTGTAGGAACGGATGTAAAGAGGGTGCGAAAGATTGAGGGAGAATCTCTAACACAGACAACCTGGGGGTAAATATCAGCCTGGACGACGGAGGTTTCATTTCCTGGTACTATGCCAAACTTATCTGTCACGATTTATCGACTCCACTGTACCATCAAACTGTAAATATTCAACGTCACTCCTTTCCTTGTTGACCCGAACTACGACAAGATCGTTGATTAACCCCTTAATTACCCAGTCTCGCTAACTTTCCTATCAAATTATACTCATTATTATACTTCCTGTTTCATGCAGATTCGCGACTGGCTAACTCTAGAAGAGGAGATGCTGCGCCAGCAAAGTGTATCTGTCGGCGATGTCGACGAAATTCTCCAGCTCATTGACAAGCAAAAGGTAAAATCAAAGATATATTTACTAACACACTTTCGTTACCGATAAAATTGCTACCTGGGGGTATACTGGGGGTTGCTTTGCGTCGTCGGTATGTTGAACGTCGGCACAACCGACAGCCAAAGTTATCCACGAAGACTATCGATAATGTCGCTATGCACTAGAACCGGAACTACATAATTGTGAACTTGGACGTTGTTGCTCAGCGCCAATGGGGCAACTCCGGTGAGGTGAAGGAACTTGGGTCGATGGTCAGGAGGACTCTGACATTGACATTGGCATTAAGTGGTCAATGACCGATGCCACGCCTTCCTCAGCGCTACAAGTATTTCTCGTGTGTGTTCATTGTTGTTACTGGAATATGTCCCTAGGGAATTTCCAAGCTTTGCTACTACTTTTTATCAACTAGCAGAGCTACCTCTCATTCACACCCTTTTTTTACTCCTGCAATTCAATGAGTCGGGGGAATTATAGTACAAACGAGTCTATTTCCTGGCGAAATTTCTCTCATTTCCCAGTTGTAATTTTGAATTCGATGCCACATTCAATGACATTCGATTTGTTATTTAATGAAGAGATTTCCTTGTCAGATGTCTTTGATAATAGACTACTTTCTACCTCTGTAACTCTATTCAAAGGGATAGGACGATATTTTTTATGTGACATTTCACTCGACGTCATTATCGACGGTACTGTGTCAACGAAGCGATTACAGGCGGGCAAAGAAGACAGAAAAAAAAGAGGATACAAAAATAATTCCGAGGTGGCGGGATACTGCTGAGGCTATCGATTTCCAATTGAGGAAAAAGATAGAGAGGAAGAGCGAGAGCGAGAAAAGCCCGACGGAAACTCGCGACGCATTCGTGTGCAATTTCTCGATGCCTGTATCCGCAGACTACGAAACCAGGAGACTACTCTATCCTTTTCTCGCCCTTTCAACAGTGACGTATTCGTATTTTGGATATTTTGCATGACGGATCACTGTGTACAAAGTAAACTGATGGTATGTAAATCCATGTCAGCTGTATCACGAGAGCCAAAAGTGGAAAATATTTAGAGTACTTTGTGGATCGATGGTAGTAGTGGAAAGAGTTCCTGTATCAGTGTAGTACTACAGTGTGGAGGGTACTGCAGTGTGGATTTTACTGCAGCGTCTCAATTGACTTTTGAAAGAGAGAGTATTGCTAAATTGGGATACTGTTTCCAATATGTTCATTCCGTCTTTCCGAAAATTCCGAATAATGAGCCTGCAAATGTGTGACGTCAACCCCAGATGCAGTTGAATCTTTAAACAGACTAATGGAAAAAAAATCGATTGTTCTTTGAAGTAATTGAACAGAGAGCTGAAATAGATACCTAAGCAAAATTCAATACCAAAGAGAGTTCGATATTCCTTATGAGGGGATGACGTGGAATTGGATTAATGAAATAAAGTCGTCAAAGTATAGATTTCAAAGGAAACTTGATCATGGATTTTGGAATTTTTGAGGAAAAGAAGAGGAAAATCCCCTAACTTCTCTTCAAAGTCGAATTGAAACAAATCTCCTCGACTTTTATTTCCTGGAAATTTGAACGATCCTATGATAGGACAAAATCTCCAAGTCATATACCTACAATTTTCGAAAATACAACTCTATTCCCTCTCGAATTTTATATTCTTCATGCTTCAAAAATATTGGAGTGAACCCGTTAGCCATGAGATGTGGAAAATTGTTTTTCGTCAAACGTTATTCAGAATCTACACCCAGATATCTATTTTCCACGGATATGTTCACCCAAGTGGCAATATAAACACGTACGATTTACCCACCTACGGTGAATTTTATCACATTACACTGCGCGTGAGCATAAAATTGCTCATTTCTCATGAAAAGCATCGACAATATGCAAACTTACACTCAGGCCAGGTGCAAACAGTGTAAAAAAAAAAAGCCCACCCAATAATCACTCGTACCCAGTGTTTACCAACTTCGATGGAACATTGTTAGAAAATAATGGTGTTAGAAATTTGTAGTTGACAAATGGAATTACTATGTAAATGGAAAATTTCTTGCTTTCCCCCTCAGTAAATTTCTGTACTCGTGTTAGCTAGTGCCATGGGGTGATATTCAAATTTTCCCCACCAGCTGTAATATGAGGTTTGTATGAACGCTTCAGTAGCACGCAAGCAAATCATCATAGTACCCTGTGTATTTCTCCAACAGTTATGTACAGTCAGATGTTAATTGTTGTCGATTCAGTACAGTATCATCGATATCAGCCGTATGTAGATTTCGAAGTAAATACTTCACTGTCATTTCATGTACATCGATGAGCAATATCAAAGTACATCCAGATATCTGTCGGAATTCCTAGATAAACAAATCACAACTACTGCCTTCAACATTCCACTATCCACATACACTCCACAAGAGCTAGTAGAGTGAGTCGTCATTGGTCAGACGGAACATATCATGCTTCAACGGTGCATAACTCCCAAGAGATGAAGAAGTTTAGATCATTCACAGAATTGCGCTCTACCTCACATCATCAATAGCCTTAATTTTTTTTTTTATCACAAATAAAGGTACTTTCGACATCCTCTCTGATTGTGTCAATGAAAACGATCGTCTCAACTGCGTTTGCGCACCGAAGATTCACTGTACAGAGTGGGAATTTCCCCCATCATCGAATTAGATGCGAAAGTAGCGAAGGATGCGAACACACGTCGGATTTATCAAGCTCAACCTTCTGAATGTTATTGCTTACCCAACTGTCTACTTGAACAATTCTCCAAGATCCTCGGTGAACGACAATTCTACAGTATCTCATACAAATATATATATCATTGATGACAGAAAATTACTCAAACTTTGGATATCTGATTCAAACCGACCATTGTTCACAACTTCCACTGAATATCCTGCTCTTCCGCCGTGTGAATTTTCTGGCAACGTCGAGGTTGAATCCCCATGGAATATACAGGCGCGTGGAGAGATGTTTCGGGACTGGCACCCTCTGCGTTTACAGCCTTTGAATGCCACTAGCTATTCTCCTGCCGGTCAGTGTTCTGACGGATTTCATCCGTAATGCACGCACTTTGACGCAGTATTTTGGCTGAAGCGGGTTTAGCTGTAAATCGGCTTTAGTGAACTATATCAGAAGCCTGTACATCCACCATCCGGTTTACTGACTGAATTATCCAGGGTCTTATGCAATTTTCGTTTCCAATTGCACTGATGACCTGATGAATACTTAATCATTGACTATTTAAGACACGATATTTTTTCCTATCACAAGAAAGCCTGGACTATCTATTTTATCCTCACTGTGGAGAAATCAATGCTTCCTTTCTGTGAGTATTTGTGGGTAAACCTATCTCATTGGATTTAAGTGTTAACTGTGGACTATTTACAACAATGGATCCGAACGGAGCACAACCTGGCACCTCGGCAACGCCCCTTTATACCGGCACATTGCAGCTTCGCTTTAGCGTAAGTCAAGAAAGCAGAGGGGGAAGAAAAATGCCAAACGTTGGGGAGCTTTGATGTTCTCTGAAACACTCCTAGGGAGAACTTGTTATTGCACGTTATTGTAACAGAAAAATCTACTGGACAGTCAAAATACTGTTGATATTGTTCTATCGCAATACAAAAAAAAACCTGTGTGAACTTCCTGGTACGATAATTGGAGATGAATTAACACCGGATTAATGTAGGACATCATATGGTTCACTGTAATTTTTTAACACCACTGTTCTATGACAACAGCAGTCTGGAATTCCTGATACACTGATTGGTGTCCCAGGAACACCAATATTTTTTTTTTCTACAGTGATTAGACCAGTCGGGTATCCCCCAAGTTGTTTACTCGGGCTCCATTCCAAACAACGTACAAACATACAGATATTGTACATCGTAATACATACATTGTAATTGCCATGATCATTAAACGCTGAGTTAGCAGTATGTACACAAATGATGTGAAAAAATTGACGATAACTAGGGAGTTTGTCAGGAACTGAGTTGTTATGTATGTGTGTTGGAAGCGCAATACTCTTCAGAGTTTTATTGAATAATGGGTATTGTCTTGGGTCACTCCCTTCAACGTCCTCGTACTTTTCAGTCTTGTGTTTCATCTTACTCTTCAGGGGGAACTCTTGTCACCTGACGTGAACCCCTGGAAGAGGCGCTGTTCTCGAATAATGAACGATATTGCCCCCGTAAGATGCATCACGTCGCTTATGAGCGCATATTTCATAGTTGAAAAAGTTGTTGCCGTACGACCAACTTTCTTGGTCGTTTATCATAGCAAGATTCTCAGAGGTTCGCCTCTCTTCCTCTCTCTGTCCTTTTTATCATCCACAATGAACGGGCTATAAAAATTTTAGTCTACCATGATGTTATTTCGTTTGTGAATTCCACACGGTGGGAACTGAAATGAGAGTCATATCTTTTTTTAGCTCCTTCTTTGCATTTTTATTGCGGGTCGATCGATTTTTCCACCTTTGGAAGTTACAGAAATGGCCAGTTGATGACACAAATAGAGAAAGTAATTGAACAAAAAATAAAACATAAGACGAACTGATAATGTTGAACATTGGGAGCAATTCTGGTGGAGGACTTTGGACAGATTGTCGTGGTATTGACTGCAAGTTGGGTCGTTGTGTCACGTCAGGCCAATTTGTCCTCGTAGAGTTGGCTCTGAAACTAATTACGGGTATGTCTTGTACTCACGACAGCACTATTCCAATGGAAAAGTTTTCCCTTGAAGCTGCAGTGCCCTTTTTCAGACACTTCATTCTGCATAACAAGTGTGTCAGTCGAATCATTTGTCAACTAGTGACGAGGTTTTTCAAGTAGCACGAAAAGATTGTTTTTTTAAGACGAATCATAATGCAAACGTGGTACAATGGGTTGGCCTCTTTAATATAATGGCTTTGGGTGGAGTTGGATAATTTTATCGAGCATATTGTGGCCGGTTTACGATATACACGACGTTCCTGCCAGGTGTTTCTGCGCTGTGGTTTGTGGCTTAAAGACCCGTGGAGGGATATTTTTTTTTCTAAAGTGTGAAAATCGCACCCGCCATTTACCAGCTATAATATAAAATGAGGCGAACATACGACTGTGGGAGTGGTAATAATTATTTACACCAAAAAGTTTGTCATGATTTATGCAATCTCAAATGTACCAGGAGTTGAATTGTGGAAAACTGAGAAAATCGAGAATATTTGAAATGAATGCAATTGACTGATACTGTATATAGATGGGAATTAAATGCTTGGAATACAATGGTACCACTTGACATGTATATTGGAGATCTGTTGAAAATTCATAAAATATCTTGTGGAAGCTGAAACAAAGGGAAATGCTTGCTTTGTCATATTTAATACTTCATCGTCCCTTCTCGCGAAATAATTCTCTTACAGAGTTAAACCATTATTGTCATTGAAAAGTAAATTAATCGGTCTTTTTTTTTTCAGAATGTTCTCCGAGAGCTGGAACAGAAGAAACCACAGCTGGATGAGCTCGTACACACTGCTGAGAATCTCCGGGCTGATACCAATCGTCAACAATTGCACGGAAAGGGTAAGTCACTTAGAGAATATTGGTTTTCTACGTTTGTATCAGTTACACTCGATTGCCCGAGCAGACCTCTGTTCAGAAATTTTGTAGTTGAGTTGTTCAGTTATAATGATGGAAAATGCTGAGTTGAATGATTGCCTCCTGTGTTTGCATAACATACGGAGATTAAGACCCCGGAATATCTGGTGTGCTTTGTACACCAGGCGTAATTAATAGGCGGAAATGTCTTGGAGGTAATAACTAATGCTCCTGAATTGTATTGATATCGCACGCTATATAATTACTGCTCTTTTGGAGCAAGAAATTGTTCAGGGTATTATTGTCGCGTTGCGCCGCGGTACTTGAAGTTTCTTCAGTGATAAAAGGTGATAATCACACAAGAAATCGAAATGCAATATTTTTTCAAGCGATGGGAGGCTTTTTTTTCATATTTAATTCGAAAATTTAATAACTGAAATGTAGTTGGACCCGGATGCTTTAAAAACAATTCTACATAGTGATGCTGGGTAACATCTAGCCACGAAAGACCCGTTAGTATTTATCACTTCATGACTAAATTTTACGCCCCGGTTAGTGAATTTTTACCATGCCGTCACAGAGTTTTTACACCGCTATTCATTTCACGGTGCTCTTCGTGTACTTTTTGTGATTCTGCTACGCGATTTTCGCTAGATTTTGTGCCGACAGACTCACCCATAGAATGACGATATTTACTCTGACAGTTGTATTTCGATTTCGATTATGATTCACTGCGAGAATTTTTTCGAAATTCCTTATGAAAAATTTTCTGATTTTTCCGTTTTCTGTACGTTGCAGTACACGATGGTAGTTATAGATTTTTCCGAAACTACTGCCTGCTTCATATATGCCCTTACTCTCCAGAATTCGATCTAACGAGGCTGTAATTATTTTTAGTGGTCGTTAAATCCGTTCTGCGAGTAATGGGTTCAACGAGTTTTCCATGTCTTCCAATTTTGGTCGTTGAAATTCACATGTTACTCACTACCACATGGGATCAAGGCAATTTCGGAGGTTATATCATTTTTACCATTTGTTCTAGCGTATAATGGCATATCCATATCTGCTTAAAAAAATGAACTGTTCATTATCCACAAGTTGGCATTAATTGCATCAAATCATTATTCCTGTCGTTCAGGCTATTGTTCTTTTCAGAATAATAATAATTTTCGTAGACATAACTTTCCTATTGATATTGATCAATGTTGTGGTGAATATGCGATAAGCGTTACAATATTTTCATTGTCGGTTTATGAATATAAGCAACTTTGGAAGTCATGATGCGATGCTGTAGTTCAGCATTGCTGGAATATCATCAAATATTATTGTGTCGAGTTGTCTAAATCAACCATAGTTTTCTTACGGTCTTGAGATTGAATGTGCAAATCTGTGAGATCTGCGAGTACACATTCCAATGTTATGAAATTGAAACTCCAGGCAGTTTTAGTGAATGCAACAGGAATAGTCCTTGACAACCAAAGCGCTCCTTGTGTTCATCGATATCTCATGGAATTCGATAAACCGCGGTATTTCTCATTATAGATATTCAACTGAAGTTCGAATGTTACGAGTTTCTGAGTCTCATGGATTCAAGTGAACCTCACAGCTACTCTCATTTTTCCATTTTGCTGTCTCACATACTGGGATTAGTCTTTTCTGCTAAAATAATGAGCGAAAGAG
Organism: Diachasmimorpha longicaudata; assembly: GCF_034640455.1. Taxonomy (NCBI): domain Eukaryota; kingdom Metazoa; phylum Arthropoda; class Insecta; order Hymenoptera; family Braconidae; genus Diachasmimorpha; species Diachasmimorpha longicaudata. The sequence continues at coordinate 6,849,221 of NC_087226.1, read as the reverse complement.
TATCTGAAAGTGGAGTTGGTTGCTTTGAGTACATATAATGACGCTTCTCATTAAGATCATCGTCCTCTTCATAATAATTCGCTCAATACTCTGACAGACAGTCATTATTCCGCTATTAATATTAAACACAGTAGCGTCATGTATCCGAGGACAGTTACTACATAATCAGTTGATGGATATGGACTATTTTCCAAGTGGTTTACGGTGCGATGCTGCAGTTTAGCATCAACTGACCATCGTCTAATTCCATTGTGTTGAGCCGTTCAAGTTAAACATAGTTTCCGTAGGATCTTAAGATTTAATGCGGAAGTTCAAAAGACCAGTACGTACACATTCCAGAATAATACCACCAAATCTCCAGATTGTGTCTTGGTAAATTCAATAATCTTCGAAAGGAACGACTGTCTTTTAATTCATTCATGTTACGGAATCTGTTAAACTTTGATATTCTGCTTTCTAAAGGTACACGTGAAATGTCTTCAAATTTGATTTATTTCCCGGAAGTGTGGAATTGAAGGGACTCCAGAGCCGCTATCATTCTTCCAATTTACTACGTAGCATGATAGGATTAACCGTATCCGTTGGAGAAATAAGCAAAACCTTATTCTTAAATAATCGTTAATTGCGTTAATTAAGATTATTATTCTCTTTAGAATAATACTGCTGTAGACAGTCATTATTGTGATATTAATGTTGAACAAAGCAGCGTCAAGTATCGCTGTAGACCTTCTTCATGTTCATAGTTTGTTCATGGATACAGACTACCCTGGAAGTGGTTACGGTGTGATGATGCAGTTTAACATCAACCGACCATCGTCTAATCTCGTTGTCTTGAGTAGTTCGAGTTATCCTTAGTTTAACTATGACCTTAACCCTATGCAGTAGTAAGATCGCGAAATGTGTAAGTGGGGAAACAAGTTATGGTACTTTGGTGTTTCAGTATGCAATTAGGAAAGCGTGTTGGCTCACGCACACCACTATAAAATACCGATAAGTAGGAAAATGTTTGGCACTGAAATGGCGTAAGATTGAATACGTAAGTCTACAAGACCCACCCATGCATGAACAAGGGTTATACAAGCCGTTACTATATATTGTGATCTAGTAAATTCAATAATCCTTGACAATCGAGGCCGTTCCTCGGTTCATTGAAATCCTAGGGAATTTAATAAACTCGGTATTTTCCATTGTGAATATGCAGGCAGTGAATAAAACTCCTCGGCGATATGACTTTTTTTTTGGTGGTTAAATTGAAGTGCAATTTATCATGGAGCAGTAGTTGGAGGACTAGGTAGTTTGAAGGACGTTATTAAAATACGTTGATGATTATGGAAACGTAAGTGTCAAACTGTTGTGAAGCAGAGCAATAAATATTTTCCATTTTCTGTTAGGACTCCTGTGTCCAGTGGTTAGACATTCATGACACGATGCAATATGAATACCCAAGTTTTGGTATCATTTGAAATGCATATCGACTAATGAAATTCGGATGGATAACACCTGTTACACTATTGATTTAACTGCTGTTTCGTTACTAGTGTTTCGGAGATACAGATATATATCAGTGAGGGACACTACCAGTGTAAATATTTCTCTAGAGGGTCTTTTCCCCTACTAAATCCAGTGCTTTGTTTAATTTGTCATCTTCAGAGATCTTGAGGTAGCTTTCCATTTTCCGATATTTCTGTTATTCGACCAAGGGGGAGGTATCAAAGATACAATGTTTAAGGTAAAACACTCGAAGATATCTTCTATTCAAAGTGTTTGACTTCCACTGGGCATTGAAATACAGGAAATATTATAGGTATAAACGTTTGAAATTTCATCGCAGGTGTTGAGGAGAATCTTTTTTTGTAGAGAAGACTCACGAACGAATCATTTTATTTACTTCAAGATACAAAATTTACTCTGAATCTACCATTTTCCAACGTTTACGGACTATCTCGCCGCTCGTTACAACTTCATGCTTGTTACAAAACTAGTGTATCATTTGGATTCAGACACTAGGCTGGGCTTTAACACGTTGAGGTACCTCGTTAGTAACTCTCTTTACGGTTTTACTAATCTCATACCTCTCTCATTTCGCTATGATAAAAATTTCCGCTTCAACTTCCGGTAAAACTTTTTAAAATTCCTAACGAATAACAGACGTAAAAAAAAAATGTCAAATTTATTGGAAAAGTGTGTGAAAGATACAGTGATATCTTCAAGTGAAAATCTTTCAGTTTCATCAGTTAAAAATAATCATCTGTCATTTAGCAGAATTGATTGGCCCATTTCTCCGATCCAACGCCAACCCCACAATCCTAATAATCCACCAATCCATGAACACCTCTCCCCCAGGCTGATAATAGGAAAACGATCGAGCCAAAGTTCTGAGGACATAATCGAATCAAACGCTCTGACGGTCACTCTCAATGCACAATGCAAGTCGTGCTCAGCGATGGATTGGGATTTGTCGAGGACCCATTAGCACTTTCCCCATTGATGGAGCATCCTTGAGTATCACTATTCGATGACATCGTCCGATAATGTTGTCGCTGGATGATCAAAATTCCATTAGACTCTATCTACCATCAACAAATAATCAATAAACCGATGAGAGTGGAATCTAGTACAGATCTCCTGTTGCTCCGGCTGATGCTATTAAAACCCCCTTCTGCCCTGAAATAGGGGGTGGACCAGAAAAAAAAGATGAAAAAAAAAAAAATCAATGGAATCTCGTGAGTCTGACCTTTATAACTGACTTTCGGAATAACAGATATATACATTGTACACTGACACAGTTGGTTAACACAGAGCATATGACGTGCGTCAGTGTGTGATGGTAGTAAAAATAGGGTGGAGAATGGTGGAGAGGGGGTAGACAACTACTAGCTACCTGCGGAGCCTACACCGGTGGTGGTTTGAAGTACGGGTAGTAGACTATCTGCGAGAGCCAAGGTACGTTGGAAGGGGTGGTGAGGGATGCGAAGGAGGTGGAAAATAGAAAGAGGAGAAGGGGTGGAGGGGGTGAGTCGACGGCAGTGATGGTGGATAGGGGGTGGAGGGTGGAGAACCTGAGGGTGCGGCGTTGTGGGTGACGGCGTGGTTTCCAGTGTACGCGCGACCGCTCCCTGTCGCAGACGGCTCTTGTTGTGGTGTATCATACACTGGGATATGTCACTTTGAAGAAAAGCACGAGTGTGTTTTCCATTAAGGAAGTACATGGATTCATCAAACCTTCAGGCGTGTTTGAAGTTTAGCCAAAGCTTTGCAAAATTATGAAGATATGAAGTTATTACGAGGAAAGTAGACCATAATTCAATTATATTTGGAATGTTCAGACAGTACTTTGTCTAGTGGATTCAAATTGTCAGGTGAATGTGTTGTCTCGTGAGGAGGAATGGACCCTCGTGCTAAAAGCCCTGTGCAGATAACTGATCAAAGGAAAAGGTCTCTCTAAGCCGGTGGATTTTCGTTTTCCCCCCCTATGACAATGAACCATTCCATAAAATCCTAAAGCTGATGATGGTACGAAGCAAGTATGCACAGCGTTGTAAAATTGAGATGTATACAATGTATTGAGTTGAGTACACTCTGTGCTACAAAACACCCCACGTGTTTCTTGTGAAAGGGTTTAGGAGTGAAAATTACTGGAGGTCAGGGTATAATTTAATATCCATGAGAGTAATTTTCCAAGTTGTCGATAAAGAATAAGTGATTGGAGAATTTGAGAGGATTTCACATATCGTAAAAAGTGTCTCAAATACCTCAACTATAACGGATATAACGATCCTGGAAGAAGAAGCCCAACTGGTTTAGTTTGAGTGTTGAAAGTAGCTCGGGGAATAGCCAAACAGCAGTTTGGAAAATCATGTCGCAACAGAGAAGAAATACTGGGCATGTGACTGGTGTAGCAATACCGTCACACATTGTATCAACTGACGGTATCTCAGTATCCCTTGAGGTACAGACACGGGGTATACCACTACCAGGAATGGTACCACCTCGTCCACTTCATAGTAGTCCACATCACGGTAATTTCGTTCACGGCTTCATTAATCCCCTTGGTCCAGCTGGTCTCGCTCATCCCACACCACAATCATCTACACCCCACGCTGCAGCCGGAATTTCACCCCATCGGCCACCCACCGCAACAGCAGCATTGCATCAAGGTAGGGGGAGGGTGGGAGGGGGGGGGCAAGAGCCCTGAATGCACCAAGTCTGGCATAATTCATGAGGCGATTTTTCGTGTACAGAGGGAAAATTCAAAAAAAAATGTGCAGCTACCGGTTATGCATGGGAAATTGGCGGCGCTCGAGCTGAGAAGGAAGATATTTGTTCTTTTTAAGGGTTGGGGTGGGCGGGGGCTTTCTTTTTCATTTTTTCGGCACCTTTCTACCACTTGCGAGACCGATAGAGCTTTTACCCACTCGTACGAAAAAGACGAGCTATACCATTTACTTTTACGGAGAAAGTTGGACTCAACTTGAGACTGTGAGATAGAACTACTCAGTCTTCTCCTGGCTTTATATTCCTGAGCAATATTGCCCACGGGCTTCCGACGTATCCTGATTTTTTCTCTAGTTATTTCTCTTCATACAACACGTTCGGAGGAACTCGATTGCATGTCTCGAAATTGCGGAACTATCACAGAAGCCGTTCTTTAAACATTTTAATAGATATTTTTTTTACAGACGCAATTCTCTCTTTTCCAGCGATTTCATTGATTATCATGAATCCTTTCCTTCTAGTCGATATCTGTAGTCTCCGTCCAACATTAAGTCTCAGTCGTATATGTTTTCGGTTTATAAATTGATTAGTTTATTTGTTTTTTGGATGAATTCTGGACAAAACTAGTATTTGAGATAGATTTTATCACCGCTTTCATCCGGCTCTATATTCTTGACTAAAATTCCTCTCAGGTTCCCACCATATCGCACTTTTACAAAAATCTTCGCTACCATTACAAGTTTGGAGCAACTTTCATGCATGCTTGGAAACCCTAAAAGTTTCAGGAGAAACCACATTTTCCAAATACTTTAATAGTGAATTTGACTTGAATATAAATTGCACCCGTTCCTCCTGCGAATATCGCATTCAATTTACTCAATTAACATGAATTCTTTCGTCCTTTGTAAATTTTCGGTCTTAAAAGTTAGTAGACATTTTATTTTTATGAGTAAAGTTAGGAAACTTGAGTTTGCCAGATAGAAGTGCGCACAATCTGCTCATAATATCATATACCTGAATAGTATTGCCCACAGGTTTCCACCGTATGGTGATTTTTTTCATATTTTTTAGTTCATGTTACAAGTTTAGAGAAACTCGACTCCATGTCTCGAAACTGGGAAACTTTTCAAGAAGATACTTTCCAAATATTTCCATCGTGATTTTTACCTGAATATTAACATATAGATTTCACTCGTTTCTCCTATAGAGATATCGTAATTTACTTGATCGTCGCTAATATTTTTCGTTCATTGTTCAAGAATTATAATCTGCTAATGTCACCTTGATTTTCAATTTGGAAATCTCCTTTATCTTCTCAGGGAAAGTTGGATCCAACTCCAATATCTGAAACCGAATTACGAACAGTCTTTTCCTCGCTTTGTATGTCCGACTCATTTCCACAGGCCCCTGCTGTATCGTGATTGCTTTTTTGTTTTATTTTGTATCACAAGTTTGGAGGAAGTTTAGGGCATGCTTCCGAAGCCTGAAAGTTCTGGAAGACGCTCTATTTTCCAAATATTTCAAATGCAATTCTACCGAAATCGAAATTCCATTTCTTTTTCTTCTTAATATTCCATTCAATCCGCTGAATTAGCACGAATTATTTCGTTTATTGCATCTGACATGTCACACTTCGAGTTAAGTCTACTTCATATGAACCTTCTGGTTGAACATAGATTACCCTCTACCACCGGAGGGAAAGTTGAACCAAACTTGAGTTTGTGAGCTGGTATGTCAGTCCTTTCCTGGTTTTACTTTTTTGAGCCGAGACTTTACCGGACTTTTATTCTTTTTCTATTCTTTACGTGACTAATCACATACTTTCTCCTGTATTTTTTGTTTCATGTAATAAGTTTCATGTAGTTTTTTTTTGCAAAACGGCTTTTAAAAAATTCCACCCAAAAGGTGATTGTTTTTATCCATCCGAGAACTCAAATCCATCCGACTTGAGCTCTCGTCTTCAATTTCAGATATTGCCAATTGTTTTTTTCAAAGGGGATGATTTTTCCACGCGTATAAATTTTACCCGTTTCTTCCACGAATGTCCCATTCAGTTTGCCCCATCAACATAGATATCTCCAACCGTTGTACTCAATATGTCACCCGAGGAAATCAAATGTGATGGAATAAATTTTGTGTTTGGAAATTGGATAGAGTCTGTGGGAATCTCTTTATGGGAAATGTTAGACTAAACTTGAGTTTCTGATGGGATAAAATTACTCACAGTATTCCCATAGCTTTACCTTCCTGAGTAGTACTACTCCCAGGTTTCCATTAAGTTATAAGTTAATTTTTTTTTCGTATTTTTGTTGATACCACAACTTTGAGGAACTCGTATGCATATTTTTACGAGCTTTGAAAGTTCCAGAAGAAAGAATATTTTCCGAACATTTCTGTAGCGATATTTTCTTGAATGTAAATTCTATCCATTTCTACTGCAAATATCCCTTACACTTTGCTGTATCAACATAAATTCCATCGACCATTGTACACATTACGTGGTCCTCCAAGGGTGGAGAGCAATTTTTTTATTTACAAGTGGAGAGAATATTTTCACAATTCTGTGGACAACCAATAAGATCTTGTCCATTGTCAGTTACAGAATTATTTCATTGAGAAATCAAGTGTCTTAAAATTCTTACTTTCCTGCTAAAAAATTGAAGATTTTATTGAATCTGTAGGACATGCGAACTATTATTATTCCTTCCCTCACATTGAATCAACTTCCTTTTCATACTGCCTCCTCTAAAATCACTCTCCTAAAAACTCACTAGCAACGAGGTAAAGCAGGTCAACTAGATTTTAAATATACCCCAGCTTTCAATGTAAATAGCTGAATGTAAAGGGGATTGAATGACAAAAAAAGCGTAATTTCATTCATTTTGCTACCCCCATTAAAATCGAAGACATTCATCAAAAACTGAGTTGAGTCCTGAATCTACTCGAGCCATTATACCACTCTACTATCAAACTATTACTAGAGTGAGTACTCAATGATTCACTAACATCATATTCCCATCATGTTCCACCCCAACATGGAACGTAATCGCGAAAACCTATAAATTCAAAAAGTATCGAAATGCTTCTGCAATTACGCAGAAATGTTGCTGCACAGTATGCAGTACAATCCCCGTCTCTCACCAACTCGGGCATCATACAACACGAGAATGGTATTGTCACGAGAATCACTACACGCTGTTCGACACCGCAGAGATGTATCTACAGACGAAGTTACAGTGGCTATTCACCGACATACCTCGGACGTTCCTCCGTCATATCCGGCTGAACAACGAGAAATTGATGACAGGAGGCGAACTGACTATCCACCCCATCAGGGTATGTCAGGCATGAAGATTGCCACATAAACAACCATGAAAAAAAAAATATATATATATTAAAAATCCACCGGCCAATATCACCTCAATGCATCATGCACAATTTTATCAAATATACTTTACTGCACAGCAAGATGCACACGCCGTCAACATTGTGTTACCATAATAACGAGTGTGAAACTCGTGCTTAACGTTGCGTGCTAAGCTCAATACCAAATTACTCCCTCGACCCCTTGAATGATTCCCTGAACTCCGCGGGTCGATCGCTCTGTGGTACGACAGGTGAAAAAAAAAAAATTGACCGAGTCAATAACAAAATTGCAATGGTATTCTCATTTTTTAATGGTTTATTTGCCCACCTCCTCTCTTCTTTTCTCTCTCTCTCTCTCGCTCTTTCCTTTTGTTACCGGTTGAATAATCCGAGTACACTGACTCCAGTTGGCTTTGGAAATCAATGCAACTGAAATATATGAAGAGGAGTTGTCTGCAGTCAACAAGTTCTCCACCACTAGTTGGTGAATTCGTCCTTCCACATCCAACAAACTTTTGTGAACGAGGTTTAGTCGGGAATTCGGTATGTTTTCATGAAGTCTGAGTGTTACAGAGTTCCTTCTCTGCTAGTGACATGTTATCTCTGCCATCGATTTCCGTTAGCTCCTATTCGGCGATGAAAATATCACCAAATTCAAGGATAATTGTGGTGGGTGGGGAAAAAAATGCAATAAATGAATAAGTGTCGTACAATCAGAGAAATTAATTTGTCCTAATGGACGAGTGACACGTGATCAATTGCACTAATCTCCGGATAAAGCAGTGTTTGCGTGCAACAGTATGCATGGCATTGATGTCGAATATAATGGAGGAGTGGACGATGCGCAATCCCAGCCCTTTGAATGGCCAACCGAGTGGAATGATCACGATAGAAACTAGATCGATTTGGTCTTTCGCATGGTGATACTGTCTGTCATAGAGTCACGCGATAGTCACTCTCGTCCACTGAAAATTCTACGTGTTGCCAGTGGAAAGTGTTTATGGGAATTCATTCAAATCTGATCTGTCACCTGAAGAATTACGGCGAGAAATAGCTATGTTCATCATAAAGACGTAATGCACCAGATTATGGCCAAGTGTTGTTAAATGACTACTAGAACGTTTTATGAGGCTCCATTTGGTGCTTTACGTTCCATGACGAATATTACATTTTCACCTATTGGTGAAAACTGTTTTTCTTGTCTCGATATTTCAATCATTCTTTGACCGAAAAATTTCCGCGAAAAAAAAATTATTTTGGATATTTTGAAAACTTTAGAACTCACGCCATTTATTTCAGTGCACTGGAAAGGATTTTCTGTGCGCCAACGAGATCGTTGAACTGTTGATGAGACTCCATCAGCATTAACTCGTTGCATTATTAGAAAAAGCGAGAAGAGTCATCAACAACAGGTTAATCCGTCCATTCCATCTATTGATATATATGAAATAGACAGCTGTAGAGTATTCAATACACGAGTGAATCGTCACTCAAATAGAACGATATGTACTGCATATATCCTATCCGCTATTTATAGCAATCAGCCGGTTAGTTCGTTCTCTAGTTCAATAATCTAAGCCGGTTTTGTTTGTATTCAAGTTGGAGCTTTAGAGACACCTGAGTTTAAAGCCAGATAAAAGCAGGAGCAGTCGTACTTGATCTTCTCCATTCCAACTGTGTCCCATCATTCATCTCGTTTACTGGTCTCCTTCTCCCCTTCTACCCGGGAGCGTGATACATCAGCCACTTTACTTCCGGCTTGAAGCCAAGTACGGAAATACAGAAGTTATGCTACATACCCTTAAGCCATACTACCTTTCTTCCTGCATTACCAAGACGCGTGCGCCATTTCTGAATGCATTAGACTCCCTAATACTGGCCCTAAAGATAACACCAACTCTTACGGGTAATGTGAGTTAGTTAGTGGAGTTTGTTGACGTATGATGTTGAAAATTCTATTGGTGGTTATTCATGAGTGAATAAGATGGTTAACCTGAACACTGGGGATAGGGTGATGCCAAAATTTCTATCGCGATACTGGAGCATTTTCTGTTCTCATGATGGAAAACGTTTTCTTAAAACGAGAACTGTTGAACCATAGAGGAATTTTTTTTTATGACTATTATATTGTATACTTTGCGTTAACTGCTAATATATAGGCTCAGTGAGCAAATTAGAGTACACATGTACTTCAGGCAAACGGAGTTAATAGAAGAAAATTTGATAATTTTCGCAAAATTGTTTCTTTTATACGACGAACTGAGTACTAAAGGAGTGAAAAGCATAGAAACAGTGAAAAGATACTTTTTCTTTTTATTATTTCACAATTAAAAAAGCATTTACGGCAAAAGGTCGTGTGCACCAAAAACATGTCCTGCAAAGCTGGGTCAACATTATTTGAGAGAGTTCAAATCCTTCCGATTTCATGCTTTGCAGATTATGTTCATACAGCCTTTTGTAACGTAGTAAATGACATTAGTAAATTTTTGTCTTTGTGTGGTAACGAAATTCTCAAGTTCTTCAAATATCTCTTCGAAAGATTTCTTAATTGATATCGTCCATGAGACAATGCTATATAATTTCGATTCTCTCTATTGTAGAATCCATTCTCTTCGATGGAAGATGTGCTCGAGGTTTATCCCACATTCGTTTTTGTCTCAAAGGTAGAAAATAGTTTTTCTTCCGAGTGCCATTGTGTGATCCATTTGATGTACCAAAAAAAAAAGTGGCGACGTCTTTGTTCTCGATTCTCCCCTTACTAACAACCCGAGCACCCACCTTTGGCCTCCCTGCACTCTCTTAAAACTTTAATTATTTTCAGTAGAATTTTACCAGGCGTTTATTCTGAATATGCAGATTTTTTTTAAACTCGCTTGGCAAAATTAAATTTTCCCTTATTAATTCTTGCAGCTGAGGCTAACAGTAAAAAAACACACGAAATGCTGAAGGAATATTTAACATTGAGAATGGTGAAATGATGTGGTACGAGTTTGCATTTTATATCATATGCAAATTATTCTCTTGATATTATTACAGTTACAAAGCTGCGTGAGCATTGGGACGAGACAAATTCAAAAGTTATGCAGCGAAAGACGCAATTGGATGCTATGCTCGGTGACAGTCAGAGATACGAGGCAAAGAGAAATGAAGTGGAAGTGTGGATCGATCGAATGGAGCTGAGACTTACGAGAATGCGATCTGTGGGGCACACGGCTGATGTTCTTGAGGCACAACTCAGAGAGCAGAAGGTATATTTTTCAGTCAATAAACTCATGCATTGATTCACCAATCTGCCGATACCATTTAACAATTTATGTTATTTTTTCTGCAGTCCTATCACGCTGAACTCCATCAATACAAGCATCAAATCGAGCTGTTCAATCAATTAACACAAAAACTAATAGCCGTGTACCAGCAGGATGATACAACACGTGTTAAAAAAATGACTGAAACAATCAATCAACGCTATAACAACTTGAACACCAGGTAAACGATGCAAATAAAATTTTTCTCTGAAAATAAAAATAATTCGAATTAAATAAACAAAATGCTATGGGGGACACCCTGAAAAGCATATCTCATTCCTACTCCTCCCATGGATAACGTATAAAATGGATGATCCCATTGTTTTGCAGTATCATAAACCGTGGAAAGCTTTTGCACTCAGCGATGAATTCGCTCCACAATTTCGATCGCTCATTGGACAAGTTCTTAGCTTGGCTGAGTGAAGCTGAGTCTTCAATGGAGGGATTGGAGGCTGAGGCTGATAGGCTGGGAAGCAGAAGGGATCAAGGGGCACTCAGGAGACCTCAGCATCAACTAAAGGTAAGTGCATACTGCTATTTATTTTTTGCATGCCATTCATAACGATAATTCATGTAATTTGAATTACGGAAACGCGAGTACCAAGTACACGCATTGAAAAAAAACTGAGGGTCTGCTGACAAACCATTCCCTGTAATTTGGTCTTTAATAATTTCACCAATAGTACCTACAAATTGTGGGGTATTTATTGACATTCGAAAGAGATTGAATTTCTCAAATGAAATCGGATCTAATTATTAATGAAACGTTATTCCGTGTAAAACGAGCGAGAGAGTCTATCCACTTTTTAAATATCCGGCATTCATAAAGCAATTTTCCCTGCATACGTTGCACTCTATATTCCACCCAGTAATTATTCAATTTAATAACATCCCCAGACTCATAAAAACGTAATACCCCTTCTGATTGTTTTAATTGTTACGTAGAAAATGATTTTCTTCACTTTATTAACGGTGCAAGTGAAGTGAAGAATAGCTATCCAACAATTGGAATTGCACACGAGGCAATCTAGACCACCGCTAGCCACTTTCTCTTTCTCGCTCTATAGCACCAAACACCGGTGGAAAACGATCGATAGAGCACTCGCCTCGAGCGTTTCACATAGCTTGCGAGCTTATTCCAATGGGATCACCTAGATAATAGTCATTGATTTATCTGCCTCATTATTTAAAAATAATATCAGTGGGGAATCGAGATAGAGAACATCTGTAGGTGGTTATTCATCGAGTTGCAATACCGTTGAGAGTTGAAATTTACTATTTGATATTCCAATTTAATCACCTTTAAAATGTCTAATCAAATTTCCTCCTCCAATTCCTTTCTTTTTTTTCCCTGTAATATTCCACTAGTCTTAACTGAGGAAATTTCAACTCGTGGCTTTGAACAGTACTGAATTTTTAATGCTGACAAGAGAATGATTTCCCTTGGAAATTTAAAACTGATTAATATTTCATGAAATTTTCAATTTGACGAAAGTATCAACTTTTCCACTTACAATTTCCTCTATTGTACTCTATACCTAGAATGGAGATGGAAAATTGTTCCAAATTAAAGTTTTTACAATCTCCCGGGAAAGATAGAATGCAAAGAATTTTCATTACATCGAGTGATCAATGTCTCCTTAGCCACTGCTATCCCTCATATTGAACAAGGACGGAAAATGCGAGAATAATTTTTACCCTCTACTCACTTTTTCGATCGAAACGGTTCGCGCATGCGCACTGGATCTTTCCAGATAGCGCTACACATCAGGGGTGCAGCAGTCGGTACAGCAGGAGGGATGAAAATTTCAGTGATAAGGGTACAAAGACCGACCCCGCTAGGGGTCTGCTGTACCCACTGATAAGATTACCGGGACGAATTTGAACCACTGGATAATACATTTTCCCGTTGATAATATTCCCCTTGAGATCCTACCCAATGCGGAAAATTAGATTTTCATTACCCAACAGTCATTTTATCACTCGAGTAACTTTATAAAACTGCTTTACTACTCGTCGTAAAGTCCCGCTCTCTTCCCTCAACTGAATTATTTAATCAACCGTCTAGTTTAATTTCATTATCCACTTAATTTAATCCCCTTCTCAAGTATAAATGATTATCCAGCTTTCTTCTCCCAATGATAAAACTTTGTTGACGCAGTGGATTTAACGCAAATACAAGGGCGAGTAACAAGGGTGATAGTGAGACTCCTCGTCTCTCGGTGGCTTAACAAGTCCAATAGTTTGGGGGTAGTTTAGCGACGGATGAAAAGTCAAGTCCAAAGCCCAGATAGCACTGATAACGTTACAAGCAGATGTCGCCGTCTAGTGGTTACCCTGACAAACTTTACAATAAACTCTCATCCCCCTGACTCTTTACTAAACTCGGAAAACCGTGTGTCAGGGTTACGTGCACCAGAGAATTCCTTTTAGTATCCAGTATCAGTTCGTATGTCACTAGCAGAAGGTTCTTTCATATGCTACAGAAAATGATCGCGTAGAGTCATTGCTGAAGAATGGGTTTAATCTGGAATAAATTTTCTTGGTTGATTTGGTGTCTTCTATATTTACGCATTTCTGGAAACATCAAAGATAAATATCACTGTGGAAAGGATTATAAACGAAAAATGAAAATAGAGTTTGAAAATAGATTTATTTCATGATAGTGTTTAAACCCAAAGGAAATTTTGTAGTAATCATTGAATATATACTAGTGGAATAATCATACAATTGAAGATCATGTGAAAGAACATTTGCACAGGGACAATAACGAAAACCATTTTAAAATTATTTAAATTATTAATTACATTTCTCTACTTACTGCTAGTTTGGCAACACACAATTTTCTTCTATCCTGGACAATTCATTTCTTATTTGACTGAGTTAATACTGTCGCATTTTCAACTCAGTCGAGTGTTATCATTGCATTAGTCATTGGTTCGATATAAAACGAAATGAAATTATTCTGGAAATCGATCCTTTACCATTGCATGACTTGTGCTATCATTTTTTAGCCGCATGTATTCGGGTTTCGTTCACGAACGAATTCCTTTTGGTATCCAGTATCAAGCCACATGTCCTGGGCAGAGGGCTCTTTAACATGCTGTGAAAAATTTGAAGGGGTGGGAGAAGGCTGGGGATTCAGAAAGGCGGCTCTCTTCACGAGTGTACTCACGAAGGCATGAGTGGAAATTCCATTTGCAAATAGTCTCAAATTAATTCAATCCATTTGGTCCATAAATATTCCATATGCTCTCACCCACACATAAATAACTTTATGTGTTTAAATAACTCCAGGTTGGAAGTGGAATGACGTAGTCTGTCATAAAGTTAATGGAATTTCAAAGGTTTAAAACTATTTTCATGTTTTGAAATTTTTACATTGAGATCGTAGACGAGGTTCTTGTGGTGAAGACTGATCGTTGCTATGATTTTTCCTGGGGACTTGGCTGACTTTCAATGTTGTAAGGTTGTGAGTGGAGGCATTAGGAATTCTGGAGGGATGCTCTGCTGTTGGCAGTTGACATCGTAAAAAATAACAGAGTCTATGAAAAATCTTCGTCTCTACTTTTCCCAGTATTATAACTTGGTTTTTATGTGTTTATCCCGAGGGAATTTACGTTCCACGACATTTTTTAACGATTTCCTTGAATATAGGGGTTGAGGTGCATATGCACGGGACGCAAAATTTTATTGAAATTGGTTGGAGAATTACCTGTAAGAGAAAATACGTGATAATTCTTGCAATTGTCTGATATTCCTTACGTATTTTTACACAAGAAGAGAAATTTTTCAGAAAAGTGTAGCGCAGATGCGATGAAATATCTAGAATTTCTGTGAAAATTTCTGGGGATTCGGTGAAAATTCTCATATAGAAACGGACAACCTCAATGGCCGTCACTTTGGACCTTTTCTTGCGTGCTAGCGATAGGATTTTTCCGGAACATTTCTTCCATCGAGGGGATTCCAGAAAAAATGTGAACCAGAAGATGAATATAATTCTTTTATTCTGAAGGTTTCATTAAATTTTATTATTGTCTAAAAAAATAAGCAGAACGACATTGAAAAGGATACATTTTTCATAATAATACTTTTTCAAATTCTTCGAACAAGGGAGATGGAAAGAAATGGAATCTCATGCACGGGATTTTTAATTTTTCTGTTGGTAAAAAATTCAAACATAAAGATTAACGCAAAGTACAACGTTGTTGATCCGCTCTAATTCTTCACATCTCTTTTAATAACTGAGAGTATTACATGACGTATTTGATTACATATTTCATTTCTTCCGGTCACGCTCTGTATTTATGAACACTCAATTGTCCGGGTTTCGGGGAATTTTCGAAAGATTGTATGATTGTAATATCTCTGAACATTATATCCAAAATTACAGTCAAAAATTTTTTAAATTGTACTCTTAAAAAATCGTCGCAAAAAGCAAACTTTTATTAAATTTATTTTTTCGTCATCTGCGAATACATCTTTGTTGAGTGCAAATCAATCAATGAAAGTATTAGCTATTGACTGTATTCAGTGGATTAATGATTCTCCATTACCCTTGTTTGAAAATTTGAGAAATTAATCAATTGGGTCGTGGTACATAATGTGGTTAGCCTAACGTATATTACTCCAGTAAAATCCGATTAAATTGATTAGCATCGACGAAGAGAGAATTTCGCGTGATTATTTTTCTTTCATCCATTCGTTGCAATGCAATATACCCATGAACGTGTAAATTAACATGCAAATACGTTGAGCAATTGTGGAAAGAGACTGCATTGAGAATGCCCTGGCGAAGGGGTGGGGCAGGGGGGGGGTTGGGTAGAGGACGGAAGTTGGTAGTGTGTGTAACCACTGGCGAATATTCATTGAAAATTTCCAACTAAACTCACTTGCGCATGCCGTTCATTGAAACGTTTCAACGGAATTGTCTAACGAACCTTCGGGAATCTTACAATTAGTTATCGACAAATATTAATGATGAGTCCTTTCGAGTCAATGAATTGTAATCCCCGGTGGAGGAAATTGCAATTACGTGGTTAAATCTGTCAATAGCACAATTCCCCACTGTCACATCTTTATGATACAAATACAATTGTTCACAATCAAGCCATGGACTTATCAACAAAATCCCATGAGATTGCAACAGACAGAGGGTCAAATCAGGCTTGCAAGTGGATTCAATTGAAAAAAAAAATGGAGTTGAAATGAAGAAGCACTTTTTTAACGTTGAATTTCCTCGGGGCACTGGATCGAAGTGCATTTCCGGTGGTGCCAGGGTGGATGTAAAAATATCGGGTTTGTGGTTGAGTAGGACTCATGATGCCAGTTGTCGTCGAAAAATGGAATAGAAGCATAAATTGAAAGTTGGATTCACTGGGGAATGCCGCGCAACTCATTCACGTTTCAGAACTCAGGGAGAAATAAACTTCTCGATAATCTACCCAGGTATACCCCGGTGGGCAGGGGGGGAGGGGGGATGCTTTCAGTGAATGGTTTATGTTTGATGACTGACTCCCCTACCGATATGAACGCTTGACGTAAATCACATGTGCGGTTGAATAAATGATCTTTTTTCAGTTCTTTTGGTACTTTTTGAGGGATGTATTTAGATAGAGATAGGGCCAGGATTTCTTAATCCGCATGGAAAATTCCATGTCTGACATCTTTTGATGAATCTTCCAAATAATTTCCGATTTTTCACCTAAGAATTCAACATTATTGCTAACATTTTCCTTTGTTTTTCTATCTCTGTGACCCACTTTACCAGAGAAAAAATAATCCTTTGGTTCAGCTCAATGGCTGATTCAGCGCTGCCATCACCGCTTTTATTAACACTGTGAAATATCACTCTTCATAAGTTGCTCAAAACCAAGTTTGTATCTACTTGCTTCTAAAACCCTATTCCGGGGAAAACTTTTTGGCTATATAGACAAACACTGTTCAGATTCACTTCAGGGTACACTTGAGGAGTACTTGAAGGTGCAGAGGAGGCGCACATCCGTTGCCATTTTCACGAGCAGCCTGTGAAGAGAGTGAGCGAGCTTTACAAAGGTGCTTGGAGAATAAACTCGATTATTTCAGCACGAAAGCGGCCATTTCTAAGCTCGTTCTTCGCTATTGTATTCGCCATTCTCAGGGTTCGTTTTGGTCTTCACTCCCGCCCCCTTCACCGCCCCCCCCGCCCCTCGCGCCTACTATATTTCTTTCATAACTCGCAATTTTTTTATATTTAATGAAGAAGTGTTTCTCATCTTTTCTTTCATTTCACAACTCACTTCTTCCCGATTGTGTTCCCTTTTTCACCACCAACTATTCACAAAGCTTTTCATTTCATATTTTCCCTGATGATGACTACTCAGACGAGATCACGGTTTTTTTTTTGATACGTGTGGTCAGTTGCTCTGATATTACGGCGTCAAAGGGGCAATCTTATACCGGAGTCTGTGGTTCAGGCGCTCGGGGATCGAACAAATTTCCGGAACAATTTATTCTTTAACAGCTGTGGTATCGTATATGGTCGCCCAGTGCCTTCACTATCCTGCAAGACCATCTATCCTCATGTCTATCGCTCTTCCCGATTCATCCGGATGAACAGCGTTCGAGAGTCATTCATTTTGAAATACCTTAAAATTTAGAGGAAAGTAGCTGTCTCAAGATGTACAGAAATATCGACGTGATTTGGTATCTATAGTCATAACGAATAGTTGAACTTTAAAAAATTACAATTTAGTTGAGTCAGTATTTGACGAGATATCGATAGAAAAATAATTTTTTCAGGCAATTTTTTTATTAAAAAAATAGACTCATTCGTCTGAATTCTACGAAAGTCTCCATGAAATTTCAATTATTTTTCAACAGGGTAGGGTCGCCTCATTGCCTCCACCATCCACCAAGACCATTTACTTTCATCCCTCCCACTTATCTCGATTCATCCAGGTGAACATAGTTTGATATTCGTTCATCCCTAATACCTCAAAATTGAGCTTAAAAAAACAAGACAAATCCATGGAATAAAAAAAAATGACAAGGTACCAGAACTGCCAAATGCAATGATGTAAATTGGAATCTAGGTTTTCTCTACCGAGAGGTGACGAACCCAGGCCTCCCATTCAAGTGGGTGTGTCTGGGGGTTATTTGATCTCTTTGACGATGATTTCGTCTTTCAGCAGAATCACTCAGGCGTTTGATGACCCTGTTACAAGCGTTATCGTCAGCTGCACACCGAGTATATCTCGAATTCACGATAAAAGGCAGAAGAGAAATGAAATGTTTCTATTCGTACACGATCTGGTACGATTCTATTCCTGATCTGTCCAATAGTATATCGTAATACACCCCCTGGATTCACTGGTTATTCCTCAAACATACCAACACTGGAGATATTGGAAAAATTTCTAGTTTCACGATTTTTATCCAGTTTATATGGTTGAGATATATATGAAAAATTCCAACCGCGATTTACGTACCAATGGAGGGACTGAGCTACGTTGCTTATCAAAAGAGCATATCCCACATGCGGAGAGAATTTATTTTCAGTGAATCTGCTCAGAGTTATAACCGGTATATTTTGACTGTCTACTGAAACTGATCTTTAGTAATTCAACTGTATGGAGTGAACTGAACTTAATTTACGTGTGTGCAATACTGACAAACGCGCAACGATAACTCTCGACCGAGTTTCAAGCCGAATAAGTGTTTTCCGATTGTCACCCCAATAGGGGTTTAAGCTGTGTATCGGTGTGTACTTGAAGCAGCGATAAAACGCGTTTCTCCATTTCGCTGGGTGTTGTCCAACAGGATACTGGTGAATGCTGGGGCACTGATGGCAATCCGTGGGAGTTGGAGGGGTGAAGACAAGTTTACTCTTCGGTTTGGTCTTTTATTTTTTGGGGTGGCTGGCTAGTGTTGATTCGGCTTCTAGTGCATTAACGCCATTTGCCGCGAATATTAATCAATTTTGTGGGCTTGAAATGTAAAGCAAGTCCAACAAGTCTTATTATCTAAACTAATTTTCATACAAATAATTGTAGTCAATCAATCATAATAAATTGGTTGAGTGTCAGTTTAAATTGTCAATCTATTGAAGATCATTCAATGTGATTTGAAAATGAGTATTGATAGTTCAATCAAAACTAAACGTAACCTACTGATATATGACATTCAGATTGCTCGATATATCGATCGATTAAACTTTTAGTAAAATTGGAAAGTTGATGATCCCTCATCTGTCTCCAACAAATGAATATTAATTTATTAATATTTATATCCATTCTGATATCATGCGAATCAATTCAAATCTATTAAGAATTTCACTTACTACTTGTTCCTATAAATTAAAAATGATTAGCTCTCATTGAGTTTCCCATGGAATAACTTGAAATTTCAGTGTAATGCGAACGTGGTCAAAATTTTAACGAAGTGTACCGTAAACGTAGGGAGTAAAAGGGGGGTCCAAAAACCTCCAAAAACAATAATGAAATGATTTTAACTGCATCCATTAAAAGAGCCACGAGCAGCGAGAGTTGTTAAAGATCTAAACAACCCCGCCATTTTCTAGCGTCCATAAATTTTCCTTGACGATCCATTAAACTCTATAACCGAAGAAATGACTTCCCTGAATTTATGAAGAACGCTTCACGCAGATGTGCCATGTAAATCATCGTTTATTCAAAAATTGTGATATTGGATGTTAGAAAGACGAATAATCATCAAGACATCCGAAAGGGCGGAAAAGTTCTTTTCCATGGATGAGGATCACTAGGGCAAACCACTGTGGATGTATCATTAAAGGGAAGCGTGCCAACCCCCTTAACTCGGTAACCCATATTTCAACAGAAGCACTTATACCTACCGACTATTCTTTCCTCACAAAGCCACTTGTACAACTCGAAAAAATAGTCGTGCAAGGTGAGAGCTGAAAACCACCCACCCACCCATTCACAGTACATCAGTGTGTTAGTGGATGTGGAAAAGCTGCACGGAAAAGCGTCTCTTCATATAGAATATTATGAAACTCTCTTTGCGTGAGATTTCTTTTTTTATTCAAGTGTAGCTCATACCAGTGACATCCGCTCTTTTATCCTGGGAAAATGTCCGGGTGAGCTTTTCAATTATTTGAGGGCCACTTGAGTGACTTAATTAGATTCGTGAACGACGGTGACATCGATTTTCACTTGCGTTGGCTTAAAAAATTCCTGGGAAGGGGGATCTAAAGATTGTCATGAGGTTTTTTTGGTATTTTGATAATTAACGTGAAAATCTCTATAACTTTGTTTTTTCTACACACAATATTAAAAGTACATTGGGTATATACATATTTTCCTTTCCTTGGGTGCCATAGAGATCTTCCGCATTGGAAATAGAGGAGCTGATAGCTCAAACAAATGCAAAATTTCATTATTTTTCCACTTTTGTGTTCTTTTACTGTATTGATGCTACAAACGAAACATCTTAATATCAAACAAAAATAATCAACACCAGGAGAACATGAATTCCATTAATCATTGAATTTCGAATTCAGGGACATGTCTCCACAGGTCTGAGATTTCCCAAGAAGGGGCCAAATTGCGAGATAGATTTTCCACTCTGTTGCACACCTTTTTGATGCAAAATTGCTATAGGACCAGGGTGGGGAAAGGGGGAGGTCGGAAAATAGCCATTTCCCCCTTCTCCCACGACAGTTTGAATTTTAAAATGAAAACTGGACCTCAAACCACTGTGAGTATAAAGTGTAAAGGCACATCATGGGATGTTGTTCGTTCCTCGTTTAGCGTTTCCCTTCTGACGTGGTTAGCTAGTACCCGTTAACGAACCCATTGTGGCAGCTCGGCCAACATTTGCTCCCACTAATCCCACGTGTTGTACGCGGCTTCAGTGTCTCCTCACCTCACTCTCACTCCTGTCCCCATTGCCATTCCCCCGTCTTTCTCATTCTCCGCATCCTAGTCCTTTTCCCCCTACCTGCCTAGGGAGTACAATGGAATTGCATGGCTCAAAGTCTTCCAACCAAGAGTAGCGACGGTGGTTTGAGGAAGGGAAAGGGAGAGGTACCCAACGGGAAATCCACCCCGAGTTCGA